>NC_136073.1:839633633-840178633 GCF_964261635.1 Lissotriton helveticus | reverse complement strand
CCCAAACTGGTGTTACGTAATCCCAATGATCCTGGGGCCAAGATAGAGGTGCCCATAAATAGGACAAGATCATTTCATTTGCAATCAATGTATAGAAGCACAGACCAGGTGTCCACAAGCACTTGGTAGGTTATCTCAGTACCATTGTTCTCACATGGTTAAGTGAACCTGGGAGGCAGGAACTGGAGGGCAACATTACACTACCGGAATAAAGAGAAGTCCTACTGATGGGGGTAATGAACTCCCAGCTGAACTGTGTCAGATTTTTGCTTTGCAAATAAAGGAAAAACTACTGGAGATTGTTCACGAGGTCCTGTAGCTGGGTGTTCTTCTGCCTACCATGAGAGAGAAAGTCATACGTATGAAGCTAAAGCCCAGTGGTTACTCAATGGATCCATCATACCATCACCCACTGACCACAATCAATTTCGACAGTAAAGTGTTATAAAGGTACTGGTCACCAGATGAAGTTCTGTAGTTGAAGGTCTGGTACATGAAGACCAGGGCGGTTTTATAGCTGGCTGTAGTGCAGCAATGAATAGAAGAAGGCCTACCTATATAATGCATTCTGTCTCGGATAGGTTAGACGAGGGAACGCCCACAATGCTAGTCCTTTTGGATCTGTCAACAGCCTTTGATACCATCTCTCACAGAATCCTTTTGGATAAATTGCAGGAGATTGGTGTCAGAGGGATGGTATTGGAGTGGCTGCAGAGTTTCCTATCAGCCAGATCTCAATGTGTACAAATGGACTCCTTTGTATCTCAGACCACAATTGTGGATAAGGTGGTACCACAGGGCTCCATTTTAAGCCCCACCCTGTTCAATATCTATGTCTCATCTCTGGCCACCATTAGTAGATCGTGCGGGTTCCATACCATCTCCTATGCAGACGACACTCAGGTGATAGTCCCCATAGAGAAGGACGCCGGGGTGACCAGAGAAAGATTTAAGATCTGTATGCTAAAAATAGCCACATGGATGAGAAAGAACTTCCTACAGCTTAACTCCAACAAAATTGAGATCTTATTGTTTGGGAAAGCTGAGGATCTATGGACGGAGGGATGGTGGCCGGCGGAACTAGGAGAAGCTCCTACCCCAACAAAATGGGCAAAAAACTTGGGTGCCGCAATGGATAACAACCTCTCTATGGAGGAGCCTGTGAAGATCCTATCAGGCAAGTGCTTTGGACTGATGCGCATGCTAAAAAGGATCTTCCCCTGGATTCCCCTTTCCACCAGAAGGGTCCTAATACAGGCACTAGTCAGTAGACTTTATTACAGAAACGCTCTACTGGTAGGGATGAGAGAGGATCTGCTTTCAAGGCTGCAAGTCGTGCAAAACACGGCGGCACATTTAGCATTGAATAAGCATGCAACAAACTCCTTCCCTTCCATTGTTGAGAGAGTATAAAGAAAAGAGCAGTTTTCAAACTTCTATGCCTAGTGTTTAAAGCTCTACACGGGCTAGGGCCAAGATACCTAACCAAGAAATTGGAATGGTATACTCCGGCCCATTAGTTAAGATCTAGTGGCCAAAACCTTCACCGACCTCTGAGAATTAAGAAAGTGAAAATGGGAGGCTGGGCCTTTTCCTACCTAGCCCCTAAGTACTGGAACCTGCTGCCAGAGGACCTTCTGGCATGTCCCACCCTGGCTCTCTTTAAAAAACTGCTTAGAACCTGGCTATGTTAATAAGCATCCCATACAATAGGTGGCCTGCTCCCAGGGCGCCAAGAGATCCCCTTGGGGATGATTTGTGCGCCATATAAAAGATAAATAATAGGGAAGAGGAATTGGTACTAGAGTCAGTTGATCTTGGGAAGGCAAATGACACACTAAAGGACGTTCGCACACGTTTTTAGGTCCAGTTTTCTGCAACTGGGGAAATGTATTGTATGCGAGGCATGCCGCTGGGGTCCATAGTGGTATTACTGTGTCGGACAATAGAGAAGTCGGTAAGGGGACTTGTCATGGGAATTCTCTTTCCCCTGTGCTGTTTGTACTGGCTCTTGAGCCTCTAGCAATCCACTTTAGAACAGAATTGGGGGAATAGGGGATTAAAGTTGGGGACGTCACACATGTACCCTCCCTATATGCATAGATGCACTGTTTATTTTCCTAGGGACTTTGCAGCTAAGCTAATGGCATGTTTGGAGAACTTTGAGGAGGTCTCAGGCTTGAAGGTGAATAAGTGGAAGACTGTCCAATTCCCGTTGGGAGATTGTAATCTTGTCCCATGGCAGAATTACCTGGATTGGGACTTCGATGAAAGATAGACATTTTTTGTTACCTGGGTATCATGGTGGCACACACGCCAGAGAAGCGGTGTAGAAACTGGTGAAAATCTCGCTCTTCTTTTGTCAATCATGGGCCGGGTGGCAGTTGTGGAGATTGTAGTTCTTCAACTGTGCCTTTAAGCTCTTCGAAACTTGCTCTGTGCTCTCCCACAGGCTACTTTCAAACTTTTAAACAGTATGGTAATCTGGGGAAGGAAGAGAAGTATGGGGGACAGTAGCAGTGCTTAAACAGGAACTAGAATAGGGACTTCCGGATATCTATGGAAATATACAACTATGCACTACTTGTTCAGTATTCTGTCAGATGGGTTACTGAGGAGGATAACGGCAGAAGCGCTTGCAGAAAGTCATGTGTAGAGAAGGTTCCCATTTAGAATTACTTATGAGAGGTAGCCACGTCCATGGGGATTTCCATATATTGTAAGACCGACTGCTACTGTATGGGAACAGACTACTAAGCGAATACTTAAAAGGCCGCTCTCTGCGAGGGAAATAGATATATTGACATTGCAGTTATTTAAACGGGGGGCGGTCAAGGGGGGGAGGGACTTTGTACCTCGTGGGATCTAGAACCTAGAGAGGCCCTCCTCAATCTAATGGGAGGCACGGGATACATTTGGTGTGGGCCTTGGTCTGCAATATGCAAAGCTGACAGGGACTGCAAGGGAGATCTGGACTGGGTTCCCAGCTGATCCTACTGCTACAGAGGCTCGAGCCGACATATGGTGACCCGCATGTGTAGAGCTATAGGGTTGGACAGAACCAGGCTGGTGACTACGCAGAAAGAAGCATTGGGGAACGGATATTGGGGAAGAGATGAAAATGGAGACTGTGAGACTGCATGTGCTCACGTGCAGGAGGTTTCGGTAAATGCAAGACGCAAGCTGATACAATTTAACTTCCTGCACTGTACTTACCTGAAAACCACTCGTCTGCCTTATGCCCTAAGTGTACTATAGAGAAAGCCTCATTTCTCCACTTGGGTGGTTGCCCCCTGTGAGATCCGCCAAGAGTCCCCCAAGGAAAGAGTCGCTGATCAGGTATGGTTGGAGATTGTCTTTATTATCACTTGCTTCAGCTAGGGGTACATGCGTCCATACTCGTTCCCTGCTTCCTGTAATCTGCACTCCGCCCCCTTGACCGGATGTGGTGTCCGGTGTCCATCTCCTGAGGTCACCTGACCCCGTGGGTCCTAGTGCCCCGCTGTCGGGTCACGACATCTCCCCCTTTGTTACAAACAAATTACTTTCATAACATTTTCTGTGACCGCCATTGGTGAGTGCGGAATGTGATAGTTAGTGATAGGTAGCTAGAAAGAGAGAGAGAGAGAGAGAGAGAGATATGAGGTCAATCTACATCTCTTCAATTAGTCTCTATGGTTTCTTGCATGTTCTCCTTGGTCTTGTTTCATTTCCGTGTGGTTGTTCATCACTCTTCTCCTTCGCTGCTGTGGTGGCTTCTGTTGGCGCTTCGTCCTTTTCTGTCTTCAGTTCTTTGAAGTGTGAGCTGTTTCTTGTTATACTGTATCGACCAGCTGCTGCTATCATTGGTCCTTTTACCTCAGTCACGGTCAGGGGCTCTTTTGAGAATGTGCTGTCGGACTTCCGTTTCTGCTTTTGCCACACCACTACAGTGTCTCCTTTTATTTTTAGGTCAGAGGCATGCCTCGGCGATCCGCATATGTTTTCATCCTTTCTTTCGCTTCTCCATCTTTGGCAGCTATGTCTCTTCTGTCTGCGCTCACCTTTGCTTCCACTTGTGGCAACCTGGTCTTGCTCGAGCGACCTAGAACTAGTTCAGCCGGGCATCGGCCTGTGGAGCTGTGAGGGGTGTTTCTGTAGTCCCTCAGTACCTGGCATAGTGCCTGTCCTGGTGATATTTGTGCCAACTTTGCTCTTTGAACTGCCTTCTTTATGGTCCCCATGAACCGCTCTGCCATTCCATTTGCTTGGGGCCACAGTGGTGTGATCTTCCTGTGCCTGATCCCGAGGTATTCCATGAACCGTCGGAACTCTTCTCCCGAGAATGGCGGACCATTGTCAGTCTTGAGAGTTTAGGGCGAACCCCATTCAGCAAATATCTCATCCATTATCGGCAAAGTGGCGTGTGCGGACGTGGAGGCCACCTGCCTCACTATTAGGAATCGTGAAAATTCGTCTATGATGACCAGTAAGTATCTTCCTGTCTCTAGTGGTCCATAGAAGTCAGCTGCTAATTCTGTCCACACTGCCTTCGGTAGTTCAGACATGCGCAGCGGTTGTGGTTTTGGTGGTGGTCCCTTCACCTGGCAGATGTGGCAGCGCGTGACAATTTCTTCGACCATGCTGTCCAGTCCTGGGAACCACACTTTTTCTCTCAGCATTTTCTTGGTTGCCATTATCCCTCGATGTGACTCATGGGCTAGCTCTACCGTTCGTTTCTTCAGCCTTTGGGGCATCACTATCCTTGTTCCTCTCATCAGGATGCCATTTTCAGTTTCTGATAGCTCTTCGCTGATTTTTTTGAACGCCAGCAATTCCTCCTTTGCTACTCCGTGATCTAGAGTGCTGTTGGTGTTTATATGTCTCCACCTCTGTTGTCTCGTCACCTTCTGAATTGCTTGCAGGGTGGGGTCTCGTTTCGTTTCTTGTTCCAGCTCTGACTTAGTTATTGAGGCGGGCGTGTTGTGGTTCAGGATGAAGTTTAGATATTCCTCTGCCATTGTCGTGGTCTCCGCTTTGTGTGGTAGAGGATGCCGGGACATGTAGTCAGCCGGGTTGTGTTCTTTTCCAGGCATGTGTATTATTTTGAAATTGTAGTCCATCAGCCTTATTCCCCACCTTTCTATCCGGGGTGGTATCTTGGCGTTGGGATTTCCATAGATTGTGATCAGTGCTTGGTGGTCTGTTACTATCGTGAACGGTTTTCCATATATGAACATGTGATAATGTTCGCATGCCCACACAACTGCCAAGCTTTCTTTTTCTGGTTGAGAGTATGCTTTTTCGATTTCTGAGAGGCTTTTGCTTCCATAAGCTACTATACATCTTGGTGAGTCCTTTCCTGGTCTGTGCTGTGCTAGTATTGCGCCCAATCTTACAGGACTGGCGTCTACTGTTAGCTCTGTGCACAGCAGTGGGTCAAAATATGCCAGATGGTCGACAGCCGTCACAGATTCCCTTATGTCTTCAAAGGCTTTGCTGCATTCTTTTTTCCATTCAAACACCTGTCCTTGCTTTGTCAGCTCTCTCAGTGGGGCACTCACTGTTGCAAAGTCTTTGATGTACCTTGCACAGTAGCTGGCAAGGCCAAGGAAAGACCTCACTTCTGCCACATCACTTGGTTGTTTCGTCTTTTCTAAGGTTTCTACCTTGCTGCGATCCGGTCGCATTCCTTTCTTTGAGAATATGTGCCCAAAGAATACCAGTTCATCCCGTCCCAGTTCACACTTCTCTTCGTTTAGTGTGAGTCCGGCCTCCTCTAGTTGTGAGCATACTTCTCTCAGCGCTTTATCATGTTCCTCGTCGGACTTGCCAAAAACCAGTATGTCGTCGCTATAGTTCAGACTGTTTTTTACTGGCCTTATCACTTGCCTGACGGTCTCCTGGAATATCTCAGCTGCTGACGATATTCCGAAACTCAGACGCTTGTACCGGAATAGTCCTAAGTGGGTAGAGAAGGTTGTTATGTATCGGGACTGTGGATCTAGCTCTAGCTGGTGGTATCCTTTGCACAGATCTTGCTTGGAGAATCTTCTTGTTCCTGTTAGGCAGCTGATCATGTCGTCAAGGTGAGGTCCAGGGTGTCGTTCTCTTTCAATGGCTGTGTTTGGTATCCTTATGTCAACACAGATCCTTATTTTCGATGTGTTCTTCTTCGGTACCACTACTATGGGCGAGACCCATGGGGTTGGTCCTTCTGCTGGCTCTATGATGTCTTGTTTCAGTAATGATTCTATTTCTTCCTCTACTTGTGGCTGTAAGTGTATCGGTACTCGCCGGTGGTGTTGTGCTACCGGTTTTACAGTTTCATCAATGTGGAGCGTGATTTGTCGATCTTTTAGTTTCCCGAGACCTTTCAGTAGTCTTGGATATTCTTTTAAAATGCTTCCCTTTTCCGACATGTTGTATGTCATTGCGAGCAGGCCCATTACTTGGGCTGTGACGTTGCTTAGTAGGCACGGTGCTGGAATATCTCCTTTCAGCACGTGAATCTCTTCGGTGATCGTTTGGTTCTTGTATGTCAGGTTGTTTGTAAATTTCCCTAAGTTTGTTACTGGCTTTTTGGAGCCCCATGTGAATACTTCTACTCTCGATGGTTGCAGTCTTGGTTTTATTTCCATCTTTTCGTACTCCGATGCGCACATTATGTTGCATGTGGCACCGTTGTCAAGCACAAACCTTGCTCTGTGTGGCCCTATGTCTATAGTTACAGACTGAGTTTTCTTGATTGTTTTCTTGTCTACTAGGCAAATGCTTTCTTCGTTCGTGGACATGAGGTAGAGTCTTCTTCTTCTTCTTCTTCTTCTCCGGACTCCAACGATGAGCTTCTGGTGGTTGTTTCAATGTGCCTTACATGTCTGTTTGTTGTTGTCCGTGTCCTTGCTGGTCGCCCTCTTTCGGTTCTGAACTGTGTTCCTTGGCACATGCTGGCAAAATGATTGCTCCGGTTGCATTTTCTGCAAGTTTGACCTAATGCTGGACATGCACCTCGGTGTGGGAATTCCAATCCACATTTGTAGCATTGGGACCCTTGGTGTTTCTTTGTTGCCTGTTCATTCGGTCCCTTCTTCCAGTTGCCTGCTCTGTTGTCTGTTATGCGGTGTGCTTGCTCGACACGCCGCTCCATTTGTTTCGCATGCATCTTTGCTCTTGCCCTTGTTAGAATGTTCTCCAGCGATGTTGGTTCCTTTAGTACTCTTGTGCGAAATTCTGTGTCGCAACACCCTTCAATGATCCTTAGCCGGATGGCTTGCTCGTTGTCGTACTTGTCGAACTCGCAGTGTGTTACTAGCTTCCTTAGTCGCGTTGCGAAGTCATCCAATGATTCGTCGGGCTGTTGAAATGCCATGGTGAAGGTGTACCTCTCGAAGTCGACATTTCTTTGAGGATCAAACTTGCTTGTGAGACACTTAATCAGTTTCTTGTATGTTGATGTCTCACTTGCTGGCAAAGTCACTAACAGCTTGTCTACTTCCTCACCCACTAAGTTTAGAAATAGACCTAGCTTATTTTCTTCTATTACGTCAGTTGCTTCCATGTATCTCTCAAACCTTAAAATCCACCGTTCCCATCTTATTCCCACTTGTGGTTCTGATACATTGAATGGGAGTGGTCTGCGGTACTGTGCACTTTGTCGTGGTTCTGCCATTTCTCTTTTCTCTATGTCTGTTCTTATTTGTTTCTTTTATTTATTTATTTATTTTTGTTTCTTTTTGGCACTTCTGTCTTTTTGTCTTTGCTTCTCTCCTCTCAGTGCTCTTTCTGGCACTTGTTTCTTTGTTTCTTTCCTTTATTTCCTTTGTCTCCCTCTTTGTGCTCTTCTTTTTGGCACTTCTGTCTTTTTTGTCCTTATTTTCTCTCTCAGTGCTCTTTCTGGCACTTTATTTGTGGTTTCCTTCTTATTTGCGACCTTATTGCCGCTTTCTTTCCTCTTTTGGACTCTTATTTTGGCTCTTTTCGTCGTTTTTCGACTTCGCCTGACTTTAAAATGGCCGCCTCCTTTTCTCCCTTTCCTATTGGCTCGTCCACCTGACCTTAAAATGGCCGCCGAGGTTCTCGCGATTATTCTGGACCAATCCGCTTCGCGCCTGACCTCAAAATGGCCGCTCTTCCTTCTCACGTGCTGATAGGTCCAAACCGCCTGACCTAAAAATGGCCGCCGAGACTCGCGAGAGCTCGCGTCAATTTCTTTCACTCTTTCGCGCTCGCGCTCACTAGGCTCTGGTCAGTTTCTCTTCGCAGCGGTCGGGGTGGGCTCCCGCGTCGCTGCTGTTTACTCACGGGCCAAACTCTTTCCTTCTTCTCCGTCGCGATGTGATCCAGGGTGGGCACCTGGTTTTTCGAACCTTCTCGATGTGGACACCACGTCGATCCGTTACCGCCTATCGTCGCCAGTTGTGATATCCGCCAAGAGTCCCCCAAGGAAAGAGTCGCTGATCAGGTATGGTTGGAGATTGTCTTTATTATCACTTGCTTCAGCTAGGGGTACATGCGTCCATACTCGTTCCCTGCTTCCTGTAATCTGCCCTCCGCCCCCTTGACCGGATGTGGTGTCCGGTGTCCATCTCCTGAGGTCACCTGACCCCGGGTCACGACACCCCCCCTGATATTTATCTTTTGGAAGGCGGTATGAGCAAAACTGTTTGTGGTAACAGAAATACCTCTGGATCTGATTCCACAACAGGGGCTGTCAGGGGTGATCCCAAGGGTGAAGAAGAGAAAAATGCAACATAACTTCCTGCGTCTGGCGCTAGTGCTGGCGTAAAGGCGTACAGCAATATGCTGGATTGGTACCTTGGGTCCCAGTATAGCCCCTTGTGTCAGAGAGGGTTTGGAGGAAAAACATATTAAACTAGCCAGGAGGTATAATGAGTGATGAGAGATGGGCACAGCTCCTGGATGACTGTGTGGGCACAGTTGAACCAGAGGTGGGGACTCCCTCAGATGAGTAAAAATAGGGAAGGACCCAGGTAATGCACAGCAACCGATACCCCCAAAACGTGCACTGGATATGGAGTACATCTCTCTGCAGGGGAAGGGTAGGTAACAACTGAGAAGGACCCAGGTAATAAACAGTAACCGATACCCCCAAAACGTGCACTGGATACTGATTACATCCCTCTGGAGGGGAAGGGTCGGTAACAACTGGGAAGGACCCAGGTAATGTACAGTAACTGATACCCCCAAATCGTGCACTGGATACGGAGTACATCCCTCTGGAGGGGAAGGGTCGGTAACAACTGGGAAGGACCCAGGTAATGTACAGTAACTGATACCCCCAAATCGTGCACTGGATACGGAGTACATCCCTCTGGAGAGGAAGGGTCGGTAACAACTGGGAAGGACCCAGGTAATGTACAGTAACCGATGCACCGAATACGTGTACTGGATACGGAGTACATCCCTCTGGAGGGGAAGGGTCGTCCTTCTGCGAGGTATTCTGTTATCAATCGTGAGCAACAAGTAATGCATACTCTGTGATACACGTTTTACACTATATTTGTATTGTATGGCGTATGTCAGTACTCTAAATGTACAAGAACAAAAAGGAGTAACTGGCATGCTGTGATTGTGATCTGTGAGGGCGCTTTCTTTGCTTTTGTTTTGCAGTAACAGAAAATCAATCAATAATTTTGTTAACTCTTATTATGAGTGCTCTACACATACTTTACAATGTACCCATCAGCCTCAGCTACTATGAATCATGGTAGAGTACATGGTGACTCAAATGGGCAATTCTATTTGGTAGAATGTGGATTAGGTAACATCTCCCCTCTTTGAAAATGTACCTGTGGAGTCAAACTGGGCTCCAAAAGCCACCGAACTTCCTTCACAAACAAAGAAGAAATAGGTGGATTGTGTGGTTTGGGCAGCCACTATGGTTCTACCTGGTAGGTAAAGCAAAGCGGAGAGGAGTTGGCCTAACCGCTAAGTTGGTCGACCTCGAATCTGGGGAGCCGGGTTCGAGTCTCGGCAAAGACGCTGAACTTCCTGTGATTCTGGGCAAATCACTTAATCTCCCCCGGCCTACACAAAAAATTCATGTTTCCTCATGTAACTGCAACTAGTGCTATGTAAAGTGCTCTGATACCCGAAACTGGGTCAAGTTTGCGCTATATAAAACTCTGTATAAAAAATAAAAAGCCCAGGGAGTATCACAATAAGCACTCCTGAACCAAGTAGTTTGCATGGTTCTAAAACTTCATTTTGATGGTGGGAGCCCACTGACATTGCCAGAATCTCTCAGTTTGTGGGACTTTCTGGGTCTTGCCTATCCAAAAGCACAGCTCACTACTTGCGAACAACCTATTTTGAATAGTCAGCTTCTTGCCCGACCCTGGGTGGCTTGTCACTTACATTTGCTTGCATCTTATTTGATGGCCTGCCATCCTGTTTTTGTGTTTTTCCCTACCTGGAGCATAGCGTCTACACAATCCTTTAGATTGTCTGACTTTTATCTTTCCACTGCTAACATTTATGGATCTATTTGTATTGCATGTGTTTGTTTTCTAACTGTGTTTTTCTTATCCCCCCCCCCAGCATCACTGTGCTGCTTCCCACCCCACCCTGCTGCGCATTTCCCTCCGTAAATGAAATGCACAGCAACAGAGATTTTTTAAAAGGTATGGTTGAAGAGCAGGCTTTAAGGGTTCATTTATGTCCTGCATTTCCCTTATTGCATTAAAGCACAGATTTTGGCACACATATGCTTTAATGGCTCTGGAGGAATGGCAACCGACTGCAATAACTCAGTTGTTGTCTGAGGCAGAAGGCATACATATAGCAGTGGCGGCAATGTACCGTTATTATATTTTTATTTTCCCTATTGCAGTCAGTGGTGGAGTGGGACGGGGCGGGGATGGCCAGAGCAGGAGAGGAGTGGTGTGCACTCCCTAAATGCTCATAAACTGTTTGGCTGGGCCGGCCCTCTTGGGCCGACCAAACAGTTCATACGCACTTTGCATGTTTCTAACAGGCTGCATTGCAGCGTTGTGAGAGGCTCAGGGGAGCCTGTCTGCCTGGGTGCTTCCTGCTGTCAGCAGCCGGGACTGGAAGATGAGGAGGACGGAGGAGAGGTGGGCGCCTGCCGTTAAAGGCAAGTCCTTTTTTAGGTTTCGTCCTGGCGTTGCAACTGCGTAGCAGTTGTTCCGCCCAGGCGAAATCTAATGTTATCTCTATAGTGGGGACTTGAAACCGCCCCTTCTTCCATTGGCTAGCTCCATAAATGGAGGCTAGCCATTGAAAGAGATTGGCCGTCAATCACGTTTTCCAGAGAAAACGCGATTTGGGGGCGTTTCTGGGTCTTTTTTAAGCCCCGCCCCTTGTTGCCGTGTGTCCCGGGCCGCGCTGTGATTGGCTGCAGGCCCGGGTCACCCCAGTGACGTCATTTCCCGGGCCGCGCTGTGATTGGCTGCCGGCCCGGGACACCCCCGTGACGTCAGCCAATCACAGCACGGCCCGGGACCTGACTTGTTTCGATTGTCCTTGCTGCCTCTGGGCGCTAGATTGAATACCAGCAATCCGAACCTTACGGAATTTTGCTAAAAAGAAATGTGTGCAGAAATGAAATGACACTGGAGTTGAAGTCGTGAAACTGTACAAAATGTCGGCTGATCTCCGGATTGGGCTTTAAAGCCGGAGTGTGTGTAAGCGGAGGGCAGCGTGAAACGATCAATGGTGAATGGCTGCTGTGCAGGTCCGGGGGCACGAGGCAGTGCTGGCGCACGGGAAGGTGTCCAGTGCTGGCAGCGGTGGGCCCAGTGTCTGAGATGCGTCATTGCGCAGGCCCAGGGCAGAGAGGCAGTGTTACTGCCCGGCACGGCGGAGGCAGGGTGGACTGGCACGTGAAAGCGGTACTGGAGCTAGGGACAGAGGCGGTGCTGCAGCCTGGCAGGGGGGGATGGGGTGGGTGGAGAGGCTCTGCTGCCACAGGTTGAGCAGCTCAGGCGAAGTCACTAAAACTCTCCTCTTGCAGAAGTTTACCCCCTTTTCCTTCCCGTCCGGTTCGTGTTCCAGTCTCTCGAGTTTGTGTCCTTGAACGCGCTGCGCAGGGCTCTGCCATGTGACAGAGACAGCCATAGGACGCCGTCTCCAATTTGCTTTTCTCAAAGGGGAATCTTTCCTGCTTTCTTCTATGTTTTCCAGTGTTCCCGACAGTTTAGAAAGACGTCCTTTCCCCCTCGCAGCGGCCATGACAGGCCGCGCCCGTTCAAAGGTTGGGGCAGGGCCTTCACTCACGGGGCCATAGGGCGGGGCCGCCCACCTGCGGCAGGGGCGAGGGTGTTAGGAGTTACTCTGGGCACAGGACAGCGGCTCGTCACCAGCTGGCAGTGCGTGCTCCTGGAACACGGGGAGCAGTCAGGGTACCCACGAAGCGGGCAGCAGTGCATGTGCCCGTGCGATAGGAAGTAGTGAGTGCACCTCTCCCAGTGAGCAGGGGGAAGTAGGGGCACCCATGCAGCAGTAAGCAGTGCGGGTATCCTTACAGCAAGAATTAGTGAGTGTCCCTATCCAAGTGGGGCAGTGTGTGTACCCCTACAACGGGAAGCGCGAAGGAACATTTACAGCAGGAAGCAGGGAGTGTATACATAAAATGGGAAGCAATGAGCAATGCGGGGAGAGGAGTTGGCCTAACGGCTAAGGTGTTCGACCTCGGACCTGGGGATCTGGGTTCGAGTCTCGGTAACGACGCCAAAACCTCCTGTGATTCTGGGCAAATCACTTAATCTCCCCGTGCCTAAAATGAAAGTAACTGGAAACGTAAAATGTAACGTAACTGGAAAAATATGTAAAGCGCTCTGATACCTGATTCGGTTCGGGTCTAGTTCGCGCTATATAAAACTCTGCAAAAAAAAAAAAATGCCTCTCACGAAGCAGACACTTGTTTCGCGCATTTAAAGACCTGGATAGTAAAACGGACAATGACGAACGCTTTCGTTCTGCGATTATTATAATTGAATCTCAGGATAAAAGAAAAAAAAAGTTTCTTAGTTTTCTGTGATAAATCAACCCTTTAATACTTAAAAAAAAACTTTGTCAATCGATTCCTGAATGTCATATTTATTTTTTCGTAGGAAAGAGTTTTTGTACAAACTATAGGAACCTTTCATGCAACTTTCTTGCAAAAGACGTCACATACGCATAATTTGAACCTCGGCCCTGCTAGAGCGCTGTGCGGAGGGGAGACGGGGCTTCCTGGCGCCTGGCAGCAGCGGCTGCTATCTACCAGCAGATCGTGTCTTTAAGGGCCCAAGTGACAACTTTCACATCTTCTCTTCAAGTGGTTTCATCTCTAAAGAGTCGCTCAAGCCCTCCCCGGGAGACCAGGTGTACTGTCATTGTGCAGATTTCCCGTCTCCAGGCAAGGTGACCGTCAGTCTGCGCGGAACTGCAGCCCCCCCCCCCAGAGCCCCACTGACAGGCAGTGCGAAAGGGCAGCCAGAGGCCGAGAAACCAAAGGAACAGACACACAAAAACAAGCACTGGCAAAACCAATAGGTTTTTCGCCTATGCGAGACCTTTTGATCTTCTCAATGTTTTTCCCACAGGTTGCACAGAAGCGCTGGCTGCTGTGCAACGTGGCATAAAGGAAAGAAAATAATAGCGCTACGATACGACCAGTATGGACAGTGTCATACCGCTATTGCTTTCTTTACTTTTTGATGCTTGTTTCCAGTCCAGTGAGGACCTGGCACACACTAAAACAAGCATTTACAATG
Organism: Lissotriton helveticus; assembly: GCF_964261635.1. NCBI lineage: Eukaryota > Metazoa > Chordata > Amphibia > Caudata > Salamandridae > Lissotriton > Lissotriton helveticus. Next base: position 840,164,915 of record NC_136073.1, on the reverse strand, counting down.
CAACGGTTTCGCCTTTGGAAAAGTTAGAGCTATTGGCAATGTAAATGACAATGCCATTTATTTATCTGTTTTCAAAACCAACACATAAATACAAATTTTGTCATTTACAATGCCAATAGCTCAAACTTTTCCAAAGGCGAAACCGTTGCATTGTAAATGCTTGTTCTTTTTATTACTTTCACCCCGCACCACCACCCCTGTCCAGTAGCAGCTGCTACTGGTACATAGCAGGACATTTCTCCTGGGGGCCTATAAATTGCTCCTTGAGTTAGTACACATAACTAAATGGCTGAATTCTCTGGAAAGTAAATTAGGCCTTGGTAAGCGCTTCTCTTTAGAGCAGTAGCGATTGCTACCGGACGGGGGTGGTGGGCCAGGGGAATGAAGAAGAAAATAAAAATCACTTAACAGGGTACGGATGGCCGCCGCCTCTCCTCCGTCCTCTTCATCTTCCTGTCTCAAGTCCTGGCAGCAGGAAGCACCCGGGCTCCCAGCTTCCCCTAACCCAATTAAAACACTGCTGTCACCGTGACAGCAGCGTCATGAATGGTCTGAGCGCCCTGGTTTGGCACTCAGATGGGGACTGGGAGTCTGTGCATGTTCTCCACCCAGGCTGTACAATACAGTTGGTGGAAAACATGCAACTTGCGCATGACAGTTTGGCCGGCCCATGACGGCCGACCAAACTGTCATGTGCACTTAGAGAGTGGCCACCACTCCTCCTCCTGCTCTAGCCAGCTCCGCTCGAACCTGAGTCACTAAAGTAGGAAAAATAAAACAGTAACGTTACGTTATCATTTTATTTTTCCTTTTGAATGGCTCGGCCAGCAGTTGGTCGACACTCCTCCGCCTTAGCATAGGAGCCGCTGCTGCTATAAAGTTGGACACTTCTTTGTTCTTTTTTAAATCTGTTCAAGTGGTCATGACTGAAAAAATATTTGAAAACAATAAACAATGTCATTTATATAGATTGAATTCCATGTACTGTTCTGAAATACCTGAAGATGTGAGTTTGATTTTCCTACAGCATTTTTTTTTTCAAAACCGTATTTTCCTACAGCATTTTAATTTGTCTTTCACTTTGTTTTGTTTTAAACAAGACTTTACATACACATTACCAAAGCTAACAGCTCGGCATAAAAAGTACAGACATGACCTATTGGCTTTTCCAATGCTGGTTTTCTTCAGTTGTAGGTGGAAGCAAACTTCATTGAATTTCTTTAAATTTTCCTATCCATGAAATGCAATGTTTTTTCACTCAGAAAGAATAGTCACACCTCGTTTGTATGTATATGTATATATATATATATATATATATATATATATATATATATATATATATATATATATATATATATATATATATATTTTTTTTTTTTTTACCCTTTCCCATCTTGATCGGTCAAGTCATGTATCAAGGACATAGTACGTAAACAAAACAAAGGCAATTGTAATCCTCTTATTTATTTAACCCCTCCCATGCTGGTGACGAACCCCAGCCGTCACGCTCCGCAGTGCTCGTGTACGGATGACGGCTGGGGTTCGTCACGGCCCCGCCCTGTTCTTTTGTTTACCGCACAGCGGAAAAATCGCGGCCGCAGCGAAGGGGTTAAAAGTTAGAAATGTCACATTAGTAATAATTCATGCATGTACTGGACATACATTAATCTAACAGGCACAGTTCACATTTAACAATTCCGGCCTTTGTACAAATTATTGTGATGCGTCCCTCACCTGTGTGCATTAAGAATGCAGAATAACATATGTAGAAACAACCATGGTATAGAATACATACTAAACACTTCTTTTGTTTAGTGACTTTGTAGTGAGCTGGCCCCATGTGTTCAGGAGACATAGTAGACATAGCCGAGTTGAGTTTCATGTAGTTTATTAAGTCCTTAAGAAGAAGTTACAGCGAGCCCCACCAGGAGCAGCCTCCTAGCTGCTCAGCCCTTCTTCCAACTGACAACACTCACACCAGGCACCCTAGCATTCCACTCATGTCCATCACACTAACATTCTACACCGAACACTCACACTGGCTGAGCAGCTAGGCACAAAGTGAAAGGGAACATAAAAACATAACCTGAGGATACTACAGACTTGTTCTGTGCTCTGTGTAGCCGTGACTCCTTCAAGAGGCATAGTACTCTGCATGCATGGTGATTTTCCAGATTTCTCTGATTTATCACATTCAGTGGCAGATCTTTCAGCACATAGGTGGTACAGCCCGCTCATAGCTTCCGCACTGGTCAATCAACCCTTGGTAATCGCACCATGGAATGTTGGTGAATTTTGCTGTTCAGAGATGCTGCCACCGCCTCCCACCAGTGACATTAATGAACCTATGAATCTTGATACACCTTGCAGCGTGAGACTCCTGACTAGACATTTGTGACAAGATACTTTTTTTCACTTAGACTTTCGACAAGGCTGGACTGTCCATCATTTATCAAAGCAACTCCTCTCCATAGTCTGGCAAGGACGTGATTTGTCGGTTATAGTCTGAGCAACAATGAGATATTCAAGTGTTACCTCACAGGTCACAGACAATCCACATAGAGATCTCTCGGTTAATTCACATGCCTACGAAAGTGGAACCAAGGAGAGTGATTCCCTAAAATGAGAAATAAACCGGACTGTCATTATCTTCGTATCTTGTATTAAGTCTCCTCCTCATGGACAGTGTGGCTTAGTTTGAAACCTCAGTGAATGAAAACAAAATAAAGTTGGATCGACATGAGTCACAATATCCAGGTATAAAGTTACACAGTTTACAGATTGGCCATAGTCAGAATGAGGACATACCTCTGTGCTCCTTCCTAGTGACCACAGCAGTGAGTCTCTCAAATTACCAGAATCCATAGCAGCAAGGACTTCTTCATGGATCGGGATTATTAAAAATCAAATGCATCAGTTTTGATCCGTTCAGGTTTTGGAAGACCAAGACATGAAGTCGTCACCAAAGAGTAACCCATTCCCATGAACAGGAGAAATCTAGCTACAACAGTTACTATTTAGGGCGAGTCCATCGGTGACAGAGGCAAGTTCAGAGGTATGTACTGCATACAGGCAGTACTGACCATTGATCTGGAAAATTCATCCAGCAGCAACGGCGTAGCTAGAGCTTGTGGCGCCCGGGGCTATCCTTCAGCTTGCCGCCCCCCTGGGGGTGGTGCTGGGGAAAAAGGGCGGCGAGCACCTGAAAGAGGTCCGAGAGACACGTAGTATTGCTGCTAATAGTTACCTCAATCATGCAAATTACATGCACATACATGACGCCCCCCAAAATAACACCTGTGTTCTGTGTTCACCCTCCTCTTTTTCGTAACCACCTCCGTTACCCCTATATCTCCCTCTTCTATGCTGCTTTAGGCAGTAACCTTTCCTTTCATGTACTTCATAATCATTAGTGATTTATTTAACGTTCCGACATCTTTTCACAATAGTAACCTCTCTTTCATCTTACCCTGATAACCTTGTAACAATCGAAGTGACCCCACTCTTCTAAATCTGTCCTTCGTGATATTTGCGAAAATATAAATCTACTCCATGTCCCAAAATCCACTGCTTCTGCCCAGGTAAAATGTGTCAGTGCTTTGTCTATCAAGCTGCATAATTTACACTTCCTCCCCCACTGCGCATCAAACCTAACTGCCCGCCCAACCTAAGATGACATACAACATAGCTGCCAAGGTTTCAGATTACAAAGTGTGACATTTTCATAATTTCCGTGCAATTTTGAGTGACATTTCAATGACTAGGAGTGACACTTTCTCACACGCAAAATCAAGCAATGAAGACCAGTAAAACATATAAATATCAAGAATTGCACCCATTTGAGCAACAATGCACTGTAAGAAGAGGTTACAAGTACTGGAAAGCACCAGAAACTGAAGCACAGAGTGCCCTTCTAAGCTGATTGTTAAACAAAACGAGGACTCACTGGGATCTGCACTACTGTGTGTGTACCGCGCCACTGCAAACAAAAGAATGTTTCTGTAGATTTCGACAAAGTCCGTTATTATAGGACTCCACTACTAAAATTTTAAGCAGGTGTAGAATTTTAATTTCTTCCGCTCTGACAAACATAAAATAAAAGCATTACCTTCCTTGATACTCGGCTGCTATAAATCTAATAAAACCAAAGGGACATCACTCTTATTAAGAGCACAGATTGTGATGTCAGAGGTTATAAATTATGTTTAATAATTTTACATTTACTTACTCCTTGAAGCAGGGGATGAGCGGAGATGGTCCAGCGACAACAGGCGCACACTATTACAGCTACAGCCCCAAGTCTGTTAACCCCTAGGCCACGGGACCACAACAACAATTATACCACTATGCACAGGCCGAAAGTAGCGAGCAGCCGGGTCAGAACGGCGAGTCTGCAGTGCAGCCACTAACACTGGTAGGCCCGGGTGAGCTTCAGAGGCCGAGGCACGCCTGCGGTGGTCCGAGCGGCAAGGTACTACTCCTCACTCACCTCAGCCGAGCCGGACCTTTTGTATTAATAATCATCCGACCCTGCATGCATCTCTGCCATGCAGCCGTTCCAAATGAATCAATCCAGCAGTCACAGGAGCCGTATATTAGTCCGGGTTCGTCACTTTAAACAAAGCGCCTACAATATTACTGCTTCCTGTGTTCCCATTCATCTGAAAACAATCCATATTTCAATTAAATCGCTATTTACAATAAAATCGTCATTTACAGGCACACCTTTCCTTTCAAATTTCTGCCCTGCACCATTCAATTCATGAAGAGGGGGCCTTTGTTAGGCCCCTGGACTCCTGCACACGCCAGGGCGGAGACACATTCTAACATTACCAGAAAGCTACATCTTCTGTTAAAATCACCACGAGGAAATGCCTCTTGGTGTTATAACTATTATGTCTCCTTTTCTCAATAATGCGGAATAGAATCTGTTCACGCAGGTGTGTTGTCTTGTACTGTGTTTGTGTATTCGGTTGGATACATGCAGGTGATATTTTGTTGTATTGTCTTTTATCTCTTGATAGGAAGAATTTTTGTCTCCTTTCCTCGAGTGAACTATGGAGAACAAACAGTTCCTGGTAGATATGTGACTTATCATGAGCGCAATTTCCTTACTGTTCCTCACATTTAAGCAATGTCAGTGGTAGTAGTATCTGTATATGATAGGTCCTGAAGAAAGCTGGGGTAGTACCCCGTTTGGCTGAAACATGTCGACCACCTCACTTAGCGCCACTAGGGTAGTATCCATTGTAACTACTTGGCGTGTTTTTAATTTTTGATACCTTGATCTCCTTATGAATATTCTTGGGGTCTAAGTAATCAATTTGAGTCATCACTATAATTTTGAGCACTGCACTTTATGAACACTACTTAGTAGAGGAACGATTGACATAGACTTTCTATGTCACCCTGACACTAATATGGTCAGGAATGGTTTTGAATAAACTCACGAATCCCCACATGATGAGACACCACCAACTGGGTGGTCTGATGGGATTTATTCAAACCTGTGGGATTTATTGATATCCGTGTGACTAATCAGTCCCTATTTCATCTGCATCGGTGTCCCATTGCTTTCACTGACATATGTCCAAACACACACCACCTCCAGACCTGGTCTACTCTTTTGTGTATTTTGAGTCTGCAGTGCAGCACTAACACTGGTAGGCCCGGGTGAGCTTCAGAGGCCGAGGCACGCCTGCGGTGGTCCGAGCGGCAAGGTACTACTCCTCACTCACCTCAGCCGAGCCGGACCTTTTGTATTAATAATCATCCGACCCTGCATGCATCTCTGCCATGCAGCCGTTCCAAATGAATCAATCCAGCAGTCACAGGAGCCGTATATTAGTCCGGGTTCGTCACTTTAAACAAAGCGCCTACAATATTACTGCTTCCTGTGCTCCCATTCATCTGAAAACAATCCATATTTCAATTAAATCGCCATTTACAATAAAATCGTCATTTACAGGCACACCTTTCCTTTCAAATTTCTGCCCTGCACCATTCAATTCATGAAGAGGGGGCCTTTGTTAGGCCCCTGGACTCCTGCACACGCCAGGGCGGAGACACATTCTAACATTACCAGAAAGCTACATCTTCTGTTAAAATGTCTCCGCTAAATTATAGGACAAGGCGTTTTTTCGCAATCTCAGTTATTTCACGTCATTTTCCATGCATTACCCCAGCACAATTAACCTTTGCCCCAGGACTAGCAGAGCAGAGACTGGAAAGATTTCAGAGCCTCCTCCGCTGGGATTCCTACAGGGCAAGAGCACTGCAAACATTGAGCAACGTAATAAAACGCAACTGCCGCTTGCCCTGCCTTCGCGCACTGTTTGGTGCATTCACGTGACCTCTCCATGTTACGTGAATGTCAATTTACCGGCTGCGCAGCGCTTACACTTCACACGGCAGCCTCGCAGTACTGGTCCATTGAGACAGCCTTTATAATGTATTTGGGTACACTGACTGATAGTGTCAGTGAGTGTCCCGAAATAAATTATAAAGGGTGCCTCAATGGGCCAGTACCGCACGGCCGCCCTCAAAATAGTGCCGCCTGGGGCGGACCGCCCCCCACGCCCCCCCCTAGCTACGCCGGTGAGCAACAGGGATAACTTACTGGGATGCACAAGAGGCGGCCTGGTCATGCTCCTTAGAGACTACAGTGGGGAAACAGTGTGAAATCAACAGGAATGCTCTGGTTGCAGGCAGTCAGGGACCTAATGTGCCAACAATGCGAGCAAACCCACCAGTAGAAACCAGGCTGCCAGCCAAGGAAAGAGGCCAAGAAATACAGACAGTTGCAGCTCATCAAGCTACGGTTTAATACCCAGCTCACAAATCACATTCATCCTTTCAACACTGGAAATAAACACTTTGTCTGGGCTTACTTGTGAAAGTCACTAGGAAATCCACTCCTGAGCAACAATAGAGGAGAAATGCAATGGTCACAGACAGCCTAGGTAAATTGCTGTATAGTCCATTGAAGCATGGCAGGAAAAAGGCACAGGCATGCTCTGCAGGCAACCAGGGAGGATGCTGTAAAGAGGCAATTTGTGAATGGCCTGGTAGCAACAACATACTAGGTATTTGATACTCTTGAGAGTTGGTAGTATGGTTATGCGGAGGAAGGATTTAGAAGGGTACATAAGTAGAAGTGGAGAAGGGGTTAAGTGGGAGGCTAAGTAAGAGTGGAAGAGCAGTGGTTTGGGCCCTATCCATATTTGAGGCCTTAAGCGTCAAAACAGGGTGGATTCCTTTCACCTCTCCAGTCGTTGCCTGGATGCACAGGCTGAAAGTTTTAGGAGAAGAGATAAGAAGTGCCAAGAGGTGTGAGAAGCAGTAGGAAGGCCAGTCGTGTGAGTGTGTGTGTATGGGGGGATAGTGCTTGGGAAGGCAATGGGCTAAGAGCAAGTGGGACACCTGTCAGTTTGTGAGCAATGAGCTGCTGCTGACTTGCAGGCCTCGAATCCTGCCTTGAAGCCTCCTGGAGGAAGAACGACAAAACTGGACAAAGACAGTCATTTCTGAATATCTGTAGCCTAAGCAAGATTTGCTCAGAAATAAACCTCGTAAGCCGTCCACTCACTGCGAATACCACTACAGGGACCAAACATATGAAACCCTTTCTTGCATGCATAAACATTTTCAGAAACCATGAAGAGCAGTCTACTTCAGAGTGCAACTGCATGAAATCGACTGAAAACGTCAGCCAGAGACTTGTTCCTCCCTGCAACTATCTCAAGAACCACGTAAAGATGATTGTCGGAATTTAAAATACATGTTTTATTGTGCACTTTACATACATACTGAGCAAGACAAAGTAAAGCATGCCCAACAATACATTACTAGTACACCAATAGGTCATGGGGCTCAAAAATTAGTCCTGGGGCTCAGTACTGGCAACACCAGCACATATAAAGCAATTTTGACCGTACTTTGTGGTGTGTCCCAGCTGCAAAGCTTTTTCACAGTACCACAATATTCTTTTCAGGTATGAATACGGCACCCAGAAGCACACAACAGTAAAACTTGCTTTCCAACCAAGGATTAGATATTGATGCATGAAAGCTAACCTTCTCAAAGGGAAACATCCTTTACAACGCAACTTTTACCACGCAGTGCCTTTACGACGCAACTTTTACAACGCAAACCATTACAACGCATTGCGCTGGGGGGCGCTCTAGGATAGGGAATAGGTTTAATTTACTGTCCAACACCTTCCCTACTATCCACGGGGACTGGAGTTGGAATAGTAAATTAAACTATTCACTATCCAGCGCCCCAAAGCACTATGCGTTGTAATGGTATGCATTGTAAAAACCACGTTGTAAAAGCATGCGATGTAAAAGCATGCGTTGTAATGTCATACATCCCTTCTCAAAGGGTTGTCAAGGCCTCAGAATGCGGGAAGCAACCTTTACAACTTTCTGGATATTGAGTAACAGAACTGAACATTTGTATCGCGATACAGCGGGGAGCACAATATATCGCATTGGCAAGTTATCTACTATGGTTCTGTTATACCTTAAAAAGTGTGAAAGGTTTTGTCGCTAACAAAGTCAACAGAACCCAGGCCCACCATAACCAGTTACTCGCTGGATGAAAATTCCCAAAATAGGATACACAGTCCTCGTGAGGATTAGTTGCTCAGAATAAACTACATTGCTTTAGGCATTGCTTGCAGTTTTTGAAAACAGATGTAGAAGATGAGGGCGCTTTTTTTGTATATCAATTTGAACCCAAAAAAGGTGACATCCCAAAAGTGTGGAGCATTATGAGAATGCCTTCCTTAGATCCTGATTCCTGGTGGAAAGCAAGAATGGGCTAGCGTCAGAGGCGGCACGGGGATGCTCGAGGATGGGTTGCAAATGCATACGGGATTTTGGAAGGACAGTGTCGCGCCTTAGCCCGCCCAAATAATGACAGGACACGGAGCTGTAACAGGGGCAACCTTCTTTATTCCCTGCCAGGAAGTTACTGGCTCACAATCTAATAACTCCTCCTTTTCCTGTCCCTCCTTGCTCCTCCTTATTGCCTGACCTGTCTCGCTGGACAGTCAGGCATGACGACACGACATCTCCCCCTTTTGTTCAAAGAAGTGGTGCTACATTTCTTCGACGAGTCGCCGTGGTTTCCTCACCAGGCGTTTGGGGCGAGTCTCTCTCTCTGGCGTGTGTCGACGTCGCTCTGGACTGTTGGCCGATCTCGGCTGCTGATAATGGTGGATCTCAGTGTTGTCGTTTTGACTGGTAGAGTCACTGGACGTGTGACCCGACGATGATTCATGCCTGTTCACTGGATAGTGTCTTTTGAAGTGAGATATGTTTCTCGTTATTTGCTTGTGATCAGCTTTGGCTGTGATCATGGTTCCTTTCCTCTTGTGAACTTGTAGGGGAAGGTTCAGATATCGGCTGTCTGCTTTCGTTCGCCGGTCTCCTCTCACTATGACCCAGTCGCCTTCGCGGATATCAGCTTCTTTGGCGTGTCGGCGACTGTCTGCATAGGTCTTCATCTTCTGTTTCTTCTTTCTGTCAATGTCGACTAGTGTTTCATGGTCTACAGTGACGGTCCTTGGTTGAGGCATGGTGTCTACCATGGGTACTCTTGTTCTCGGTGTTCTTCCCAGCATTATTGAGGCTGGACATTGATTCGTGGTGTTGTGGGGGGTGGTCCGGTAGGCCCTTAGTACTTCGTTCAGAGTTTGTTGGACATCTCGACGTGTTATCTCTGCTTGTTGGATGGCTTTCTTTAAAGTACCCATAAATCTCTCCACCATGCCATTTGCTTGCGGCCACAGTGGGGTTATTTTGTGATGTTTGAAGTCGAGATGCTTCGCGAATTCCGCGAACTCATGGCCATTGAACGGAGGCCCGTTGTCGGACTTGACTCTTGTGGGGACGTCCCATGCTGCAAAGATGTCGTCCAGTACAGGAATAACAGCAGTTGCTCTGGTGGATGCTATCATGTGTGCGAAGGGAAATCTTGAATATTCATCCATGACAACCATGATGTACTGTCCAGACTGAAGCGGTCCAAAGAAGTCGACCGCTACCTGCTTCCACACTTCATCTGGCAGTTCAGACATTTGAAGAGGTGCTGGTGGTTCCTCACGACTCACTAGTTGGCACGTCATACAGTCTTTTAAGGTGGTCTCTACCATGGAGTCGAGAGAGGGGAACCAGACCCGTTCTCTCAAAGTTTTCTTTGTGGCATTCAGGCCTCTGTGTCCTTCGTGGGCTAGATTAATGATGCCTTGTCGCAGGTTATGAGGAATCACGATCCTTCCCCCTCGCAAAAGAAGACCGTTATCACTGATGGACAACTCCTCACGAACGCGGTGAAACGCTGTGAGGTCGTGCAGTGGAGGATCTGATCCAGGCGCGGTGTTCAGTGCGTTGCGCCAGGAGTTGTTGCGCACGTGAGTCATGACCGTTTGAATCAGTGGATCAGAATCAGACGCAGTTTGAATAGTTTCCAGAGGAACTGCTGGCGGACACGCTGCGTCAATGACGAAATGGATGTAGTCGTCTGCCAGCGATGCAGGTTTAGTGGCACTCGGCAACGGGTGGCGGGACATATAGTCCGCGGGGTTTTCAGCTTTGCCTGGTTTGTGAACAATTGTGAACACATAGTCTTGGAGTCTCAAACCCCAGCGTTCGATGCGAGGTGGCATCTTGGCGTTGGGATTGCCAAAGATTGTGAGGAGGGCTTGATGATCCGTAATGATGGTGAAATGTTTTCCGTATACAAACAGATGAAAATGTTCGCACGCCCACACCACAGCCAAGCTTTCCTTCTCCGGTTGGGAGTAAGCTCTTTCCGTGTCCGTGAGGCTGCGACTTGCATAAGCAATGATGTGTCGTTGATCAGAATGGTCACGGTATTGGGCAAGAATGGCCCCCAGGCCCACCGGACTGGCGTCAACAGTGATCTCTGTCCTTTTATTCGTGTCAAAGTATGCTAGGTTAGTGGCAGACCCCACCGCTTGTTTTATTTCTTCGAAGGCTTGGGCACACGCTCGTGACCACTCAAAGGGTTGTCCTTGACGTGTCAGTTCTCGGAGCGGGTAGCTGATGGTGGCGTAGTCGCGGATGTATCGCGCGCAGTAGCTCGCCATTCCTAGGAAGGAGCGGAGATCACTTACATCACGGGGTGTCGGAGTGTCAGCAAGTGCAGCTACCTTGTCGGGATCTGGTGTCATGCCTTCACTTGAAAAGGTATGTCCATAGAACTTGAGGGTGCTTTTGTGGAACTCGCACTTCTCGGCATTCAGTGTCAAGTTTGCTTGCAGTAGCGCGTGGCACACTCTATCCAGCGCGGTGTCATGTTCAACTTGATCTTTGCCGAACACCAACAGGTCGTCGCTGTAGTTGAAGGAGTTCGGGATCCCTTGTATGACCTTCCGGATGGTTTCCTGGAATATTTCGGCGGCTGATGAAATGCCGAAATTCAGGCGCTTGTATCGAAATAGGCCTTGATGCGTGGTGAATGTCGTGATATAGCGCGATTGTTCGTGAAGCTCCAGCTGGTGGTAACCTTTGTTCAGGTCAAGTTTGGAGAAGATGGTAGCACCATTTAATTTTGTGATCATATCACTGATATGAGGCCCTGGGTGTCGCTCCCGTTCGATGGCGGTGTTGGGCGCTCTCATGTCCACGCATAGCCGGACTTTATTGTCTTGTCCTTTCTTCGGGACCACCACGACTGGTGATACCCAGGGAGTGGGTCCGGAAGTGCGTTCTATGATGTCTGATTGTAGAAGGTCTTGTAGCTCGTCATCAACGGCCTGTTGCAGGTGGAAGGGTACCTTCCTGTGATGCTGTGCAACGGGTGTGATGTTTTCATTGATGTGGAGTTTTACTTTGAAATGGTTTAGTTTACCTAGACCTTTGAAAAGTTTGGGAAATTTGGCCACGATGTCAGGGGCATCTTCTGTCATGTATAGCAGCTCCACCAGCTTCAGTCGTTCCGCCGTTGGCAAACTGAGCAAGCAGTCGGCGAAGTCTGGTCCTTCTACAACGTGGACATATGCAGGAATTTTTCTGTTTTTGAAAGTCAGTGTGGTGTGAAACCGGCCAAGGCATGGTAAAGGCTTCCGGCACATCCATGTGAAAATGCGGACTGCCGCTGGCTCTAGTTTGGGTCGGTTCTTCATCTTCTGGTATTCTAGCGCACATATGTAATTCAACGAGGCACCTGAGTCCAGGACAAATTTCGCTGGATGGTCTCCTATCAGGATGTCCAGTTTCGGGTATCGTTTGAGTCGATCTGGGTCAGCCACCATGCATATGTATTCGTCACTGTCCTGCATGGTTGTGGACGAATCAAATACTCTGCAGACATATTCGTCACTGTCTTGTGACACTGTGGTGAGTGCTGATGAGCTGTTGGATGAAGAGCGATGAGCCCGAGACCTCGTGGAGTGATGACGGGAACGAGGTGTACTTGTGGATCGGCTGTGGCGCTGGTGAGAATATGTCGAGCGGGTGCTGGAGCTTGATGAGTCTGACGAGCGGCTCTCTCTTCTCGTTACAGCACGGGCATGGTGCCGGGTGGCAGATCGTGGAGTGGGTGACCTTCGGGCAGATTGTCTAGCCTGACAGGCTATCTCAAAGTGGTTGTCCTTTCCGCATCGGTGACATCGTTGGCCGATGGCCGGACACTGCCCCGAGTGGGGGTAGTCCTGACCGCATCGGTAGCAGGCGGGTGCAGGTTTGGTGTGTTTGGTATGTCGTGAGTCTCGGCGAGGCGATGATTTCCGAGAGCTGAGGTGATGCTTGCTTGTCCTATTCACACTCGACCCTGGGCGGATGTTTGTGCGCGACTGTATTCGGAAAGCCTGCTCTTTGTGGTCTTTGTCTTTGTGTTCAGGCTTGTGCGTTTCCATCCTCTTGGCATGATCTTCTGCTTGGTCGTTAATCCTTGTAAGTTCTTCGATTTGTTCCAGTGTATAGGACTTCTTTAGGAGGCGTCTTCGTAGCGATTCTGAACGGCAGCCATCAATGATTCGGAGCCGTAATGCATCTTCCGTCTTGAAGTTTTCGAAATCACAGTGACGCGTCATCCTTTTGATGCGCGTGATGAAATCACCCATGCACTCTCCTTTCTCTTGAGACGCTAGGTTGAATACATAGCGTTCGTAATCGACGTTGCGCTTGTGCAGGAACCGCCGGTCAAGGGCAGCTTTCACTTCGTCATAGGTGGCTGTGGCAACGTTGGGCATTTCTTTGATTATTTGTGCTATTTCTTGGCCTTCAAGATTTCGTAGCGCAACCAGCTTGCGTTTGGAGTCTTGTACGAGAGACCCTTCCATGTAATCTTCAAAGTCCTCGCTCCAGGTTTTCCATGCAGGGCCCATGGTGTTGCCAGGCGTCAGCACTAGCGGCTGTGGCTGTCGCATGAAAGGTGCTCCTATGGACGCTATTTGAGGCATCGCCGTCGTGGTGGGTTGCGTGGGTGCACCTCCGGTCGAGGACGTACTTTGAGCATCAGTGTCAGACATGGTGGCACTGTATATTAGGTATTTGCGCTTCTTGTCACCAGTATTCTCTTGTTATTGTATTCTTTAGTGGTATTAATGAGTATTTCAGCTTATGATAGGCTTCTGCCGCTCCTGCGTGAGGTACTTGGCCGTGTTCCCGCCTTTTTGTATGTTTAAGTCACTTGCCTGACTTTAAAATGGCCGCCGTGTGGGACTCAGGAGTCTGTTGAGGGCTTGCCTGACTCTAAGATGGCCGCCGTAGGAGACGCGTGGGTCTATTGAGGGCTGGCGCCTGACTCCAACATGGCCGCCATGTTCCCCGGCTCTCGGCAATCTCAAGCGCACGTGCAGACCCGCTCTGGCTTGTCTAGCGGTCGCGTGTGCTGGGGACTCACCCTCGCTGTCTTCAGGCCTCGCAGGGGTGCAGGGACATCGCGCTCACCTCGGCGCTGCTCAGCTGGGCTCTCCACGTCTTGCGGACCACAGTCGTCACGGGGCAGGTACTGGCGCGCCTCACGTCGCTTGGCAGGCTCTTCACTTCTCCGCAGTTGGGCACTAGCACGCAGGTATACCCTCGCGTGCTCTCGCATGCTCCATTCGTCCGTGGGCCAGGATCCACCGCAGGCGTCGTTCTGGTGCACGCTCTTTTCTGGCGCTGCTGGCTGGTCGTTGGGGCCGGTACTCGGCTGGGCTGCGCGACGTTGTGTGGGGCTTGGCTCATCCCACCCTCGTCGCCATTGTCGCGCCTTAGCCCGCCCAAATAATGACAGGACACGGAGCTGTAACAGGGGCAACCTTCTTTATTCCCTGCCAGGAAGTTACTGGCTCACAATCTAATAACTCCTCCTTTTCCTGTCCCTCCTTGCTCCTCCTTATTGCCTGACCTGTCTCGCTGGACAGTCAGGCATGACGACACGACAGACAGTATATGTTTAGAAGCGTTTTACTCGTTCCCCATTAAAATGGAGGCAAATTCCCAACTAATTTGGAGTACTGCCTGGAGAGGAAGGCAAAATAGTAAAAGTGAAACTGATTGCCCATAGAGGTAAGTCCGGTCCAAAAGGACCTTTCTCAGTGCTCAGGCAGGCATGAACTGAAAACGATTTTGCCATTAGACAGCCAAGATGCTTCATTCCGAAGGTTTCTGTGTTTGGCCGGTGTGGGCCTGCCACCCTACAGCTTGATCGGTACAATCCTCGACACTGCAGGACCAGCATCGCCTGCCTGCACACAGATAACATTTGTTTTTCAATTTTTGATAGAAAAACGATGATTCATTGTTGTGAGCGTGTTGGGAGGGTCCTCCCAGCGCCTGCAGATTATATATTATGTTCTCGCCAGTTCTGCGAGGTCCTGCAGAGAGGAAAACGCGATGTGGTTTTGGGGTTCAAAGCCCCGCCTTAGGGGCACCCTTAGCAACCGGAAGGTGGCACAGTGAGGTCATTTCCGGTAGCAGCAGCTCTGCCGGCAGGTGAAGATCAGTCCGCCCACATCTTACTGAGGGGTCACGGACAGCACAGCATGGCCTTGAGGGCAGCGTGATTCGGTGGCCTTGCTGTCCTTGAGAACCTGAAGATGTGGAATCAAGTCCCCGCATTGAAAATAAAACATTTTTTTAAAAACGGCTATTCTGGGCTAATAACTATGTGGCTGTGCCCCCAGACTGTAGGTGAGCAGGAGGCCGCCTCTGCTGCCTGCTAATGTCTTCACTGCATGCGTCCACCGCCGCCACCATCTCATTCTGCCATGGCCTTTAGAACTGGGTCGTGGCAGACAATCTATTGTCTAATTTTTTTGAAAACACTACATTGAATTCTATTCACAGTTATCAAAAACAGATATGTATGACATGGCTTAACATTAGATCTGATTCTCTTTCTTCCTCATTGCTGGCACATAGGCGACATTGTCACTTATCCTAGGCATCAGCAGTCTGTTATGACTTTTGTCTCTGCAGGATTGTGGATGTCTCCTCAGGCGATTCCAATCCCTTCCTATTTCATCATCTATTCCTCTTTAGTCCAGCGATCCAAACCATACTTTGAGTAGTGTTTTTTGGGCAGGGTTGGACTGGCCCATGGGGCCATCAACCAGTGACCGGTGGGTTTGTCTGAGAGAGCGGTACGTGGGGCAGTTTTCTACCAGTTATGAGCCTGTTTTATGGCCAGGCGAGCGTTTTTTACTGATGATTTCCCTAGCATTGTCAGTTTTTTTAGCAATCCGCTTCACTAATTGAGGCCACTTTTATTTTGGTGCCCAAGCCTATTCCCCCCCCCCCCCCAGTCCGACCCTGTTTGTGGGCATCGCTCCGTCTCTGCTATAGGCCCACACCCAATATCTTCTGACACACATGTGGCAATACCCCTATTCAGCTCAACACTGCTCCGGACAACTCAGCTCTTTCCCCAACTCAATGCCTTGCACTACGTGCTTTTCTCCTTCTTGCACACCTACTGGTCACATTTGCGCGACTGGGCTGTAGCTGGGTCTTCAAGGAAGGCCCTCACTACAGGGCTACCTCCGGTGTGCCTTTCTTCTCAGTGATCGTGCTTCCCTTCCACTGCACCACACTGCTGGGATGGCATTAGGACAGAAGGTCTGGCCCTAATTTTAGTTGGTGCTGGTTGGCCATCGACACCAGCCATGGACTCATACAAGTTCACTGCAATGGTCCACTTTAACACGCAAGGTAGAAATCCTAGAAAACCCATCTGGGGATACCATCCTCCAGTCGTACCAAGCTAGTACACTAGAAATATGAATTACCCCAGCCTCATCGGTTATGAAGCTGGCATGACAAATGGCCCAAAAGGAGCTGGGCTTCCTTCATCTGACCAATAGTCAAAACTTGTTTCCAGTCCAGGGAAGGCATGGCTTGGCAGTTCGGGCTGGACTGTTCCCATGAGGCACAGGGTAAGACTGATTTGCATATGGCCATGTCTGAACTGGTGTGGCAGAGTGGGCTAAAGAACGGTGATGGATTAAACCCAGATCTGTTGACTGGGTGCGAGTGTTTGATTGGTTCAGCTGCTCCGTCCATCACCACCCCCTTTTGTACGGCAATAGTCAAAACCGGTCTGTGCACACTGCTGGAAAAGAATGTGCTTTGTTATATGGAATATCACAAATTACCTTACTAGTACAAACCATTTGGGGTTGTGTTGGACTTGGCCCTTCTGGCAGGTTCACCCCTGAACTTATCACATAAGTAAAGTGATTTCTGGTCTTTGCGCACTTTGACACTGTGTCCCAGTGTAAAGTGCGCGCGCTCGCTGAGTGCGTGTGTGTGTGAGACTGGCCTGCCCTCCCATAAGGAATGCATGGGGGATATGTGTGTCCATGGTAGTTCCTGATGTGTGGGGAGGGCAGGGTCGAGTTTGGTATGTGCGGACTCCTGAGATTGAATGCTGCGCAATGATGTGTGCAGATTTATTGTGTCTAGTGTGGAAGTGCCACTTGTAGAAGTTGGCCTGTCTGTGCAGTGACTGTAAACTGACTGTCTGGCTTGTCTGGCTTGTGATTGGCTGGAGCTGGCTGGTCTGCCTGGCTCCAGGAGTCAGGATGGGTCTGGTGAATGGAGAGATCTGCATGTTGATGGCAGGGAGGAGTGCACCTGGGACCTGAATAGGGCTGGGCCTTCCCTCTACAATGCTGGCTCCACCCCCTGTGGTGTGTCTGATGTCCCTGACCCATCCTGTGAATAGAGAGAGGGGCTGAGCAAAAGAAAGTGCTCAAGAACTAGTTGCGTCTGGTTCGCCCCTTGCCTGCACCTTTGACAACAAAGGAAATGTGTGTATAAAAAGAGGCTGTGACCTCATGTAAAATGTTCTTGTTTCCAACTCTAATCTACAAGGGGCGTGCTGCTGCTGGGGCCCAGGGGAAGGCTTGCCTCCCTGGGCCCTGCCCTGCCCAGCCCCTGGATGCTGGAGGAATTTCCTTGTGGGGAGCTGCTTGCTCCATCTTTGCTGTCCAGGACTTCTTGGAAATCCTTTTGCTCCAGTTGCTTTGTGGGGCTAGGGTTTCTGTCTCCCTTAGCGCCTGGGAAGCGCTTTGTTTTGGAACTGTCCTGCTCGTGTTTATAGCAGGTGCCCACCCTGCATTATGCCCGTGGTGGTGTGGGGTTAATTATGGGTGCCTACCCCGCTTTTATGTCGGAGTCCAATTTCGGGTGCCCACCCCACTGATGGCCGCTTCCTGATATTTATTTTTAAAACCGAGGGTGCCCACCCCTCCTTTATGCCCGAAAATCACCGCCGCGGCCCTCGCGCCGAAAACAGGAAGTCAGGCACCGTAGTGCCTGGCGCTGGGCGGGACTTCCGGTTGGGAAAGGAAGTACCGCCCGCCGCCGCGCTCTGATTGGGGGTACCCTGGAAGGAGAGTTGGCCCGGAGCCACAAAGTTTCCACACACAGACTGGCATGCAGACGGCGGGGCTCCCATGAGGAGGGAGACCCCACCAGCGCCGTTGATGATGTCCTGCGGGTGGGGCGCGAGGCAAGGACCGGTGCCTGCCCCAGCCACGACGACATGAGAGAAGCCTTCCCCCGCCGAGAGCCGGTGAGTTAAGACGGGGGGAAGGCCACATGAGTGCAAGGGCCCACAGTGGCGGGCCGGCCCGACGGCGGCCTCTCTTAGAGCCCGGGAGGCTCTTGCGAGGAGCTGAAACAAGAGAAGGGTGCCCTGTCTAAGAGCGGCCCCAGAAGGCAGTGGGCCGGTCCATCGTGATCTTTATTCCAGGAGCTAGGAGGCTCCCCCGCCCCCCATTATTTTACAGAGCCAGATGGCTCCAACGATGGCCCCAATTATCTCAAAAGCCCCAGTGGGGGTCCCGAGGGCCAGAGGGGCCCGTGTTCTTGCCCCTGAAGTCCCGAGTGGTGGTTCCAGAGCCTAGAGGGCTCCCAAAATGTGCAGCATTGTTCTAGAGCCTAGAGGGCTCCCACGTTCTGCGCATCCTCGTTCTAGAGCCTAGAGGGCTCCAACCTTTTGCGCAGTCTTTGTTCAGAGGGCCAGTGAGGGCCCATGTCGCAGTTTGATTCCCAGCTGCCCAGCAAGTAGTGGGCAGCTGAACAGTTTAGGTCTTTCTTTCTAGGGGACATGTTCTCTTGGACTCAGGAGTGAGTCGCACTCCTTCGCCTCTACTTTGGCCTTCCACAGCTGCGCAGCACTTAGTGCCAGCTGCAGCGTTTAGGCCCTGTTCTTGTCCTCAGCTGCCCAGCAAGTAGTGGGCAGCTGCTACGTTTAGGTTTTGGCGCAGTGGCGCAACCTGGACCTTAATGTGAATTATGTGCAATGCTTTGGGTGTGAGGAAATGTACTGTGTGTAGTATGTTTTGCGCACCCTGTGTTTGATGCCTCTAGATATGATTTTTGCATAGGAGGTTGTTTTACCTGTTTAGATATGTTAGGGAGATTATACTTCCCTGTGTGATTTACGTCCCTAGTGTAAGGTTTTACCTGGGTGGTGAGGGTCTAATGGAGTTAGACTGTTGCAAGTGAAGTGATTATCAGTGTTTACTGCCTGTACGTTCTATGACCTAATTTTATTTGTATGTTTTAGTTCACCTTTACCAAGTTCACTTTGTGATGATCCTGACAGTGGTCCATGTGGCCCTGTCAGGTGTACATAATCCCTTGTAAATATTGCCCGTGCCAGTTGGCACAATGTACATCCTGTGATCAGTATTCTGATGTGGGTTGACAAACCCTGTGGGTAGATGTGCCCTGTGACAATCCTCGTTATGTGGCTTTGTAGAGGATGTATATTGTTTTCCAGCTGTAATGTTGTGAACGTGTGTCATTGCACAACTTTAAACTTAATGGCTCACTTGTAGGAAAGCTTATATTAAATATAGTAGGCTTGAGGGGTTTATGATGATGAGCCAATGGTAAGGTGCATAGACTTATTTGGTTCATTAGGAAGATATGTCAGATCCGATTGGTTTATTACAAAATGAACAACAAAGGCAGCATCCCCGACTTATTTCTTGTAAAATTCTTATTTTAGACAATCTGCAGTTAAAGGTGGATTGAGATTCCTCTGTTAATGCCTGCACACAGGCATTGTGTTACATGGATTCTCACAAATTCCTCCAGTAACAAAGTATTTTCTGCTTTGGTTACATCCTTAGAAAAACCCTGGCGCTAGTAAATGTGCACTTTGATGCCACTTGTCAGACCTCCTTAAGCGGGACTGGCGAGTTTAGTGGTCTGCCTGGCCAGGGCAATAAAAACAAAGGACATTGTACATACGTAGAGGGTCTTTGTCCGAGGGTCCTCATTCTTCTCTCTGACAGCATAGTGTCCATTTGTGTCACTGGGTCTGTTTCCCTGTGAGTAATAGTATTTTGCCTCCTTACCTGCACATCTGCCTGAAAATGAGGGCGCTTCAGCATCTGAGTTGCAGGACACTCCTTTGGTTTTCCATTATTTTCTCTGGTAGGCCCCACTTTTAATGTTCTCCTGTTTCCCCCAGAACATCCTGCTGTTCTCCGGACAGTCCTACAAGGCTGCTTGCGGCTTCTTTCATCTGCAGCGTGCTGCATCTTGTGCAACTACGGTTTCTCTACAAAGCTGCCATCTTGGAATAGTACTGTCCATAATATATTGTTCCAATATAGCACTATCTTCAGAAGCATTAGGTTTGCCACCTCGGACCATTACAACAGTGATACATTATAGCATTTGAAAAAGGCAGCCCTCTGTGATGTTGAGCGAAAGGGTATGTTGGAATGGTATTGTGCCCAGTGCATCATTGTTTTTAGGTCAAGCCTAGCACAGCGCGCATGCGCTGCCCCAGGAGAGCGGCTCTTGCAATCACTCCAGACTTCCATAAGATTTCTTTGTGTGGGTTGGACTTCTCCCACACATTCCAGTGGCCTTTGCGTGTGGCTTTCAATAATGAAAGCACGCAAATGGCCAAAGACGGGTGCATGTCCCGACTTTCTTGTAAACTATCACTCGGAATGGCCTGGGGGTCTCGGGAGCAAGCAGCAGCGCGCATGTGCCAGCTGCATTCCTCCCTTAGTGTTATCTTGTCTTGGCTCATGTTCCGAATTAAACAAAGCACGGGCGCTTTAGCTTTGTTTTTCTCTTTGATGCTTAGAGCTTTTGGCAGTTCGAGAGGCTCCTTTAAAAAAAATAAACACTAAATCTTGAAGTCTTGCTGCAGTGGCCATTCACTGCCAGGCTGAGACGAATTCAGACGTCCCACTACAGCGCTCCAAAGTGATCGCTACGGCAGCACATACCTCAAATTTCTCCACCGGCCGGTGAAGAAAACCTGCATTAATTGCTCAAGAATCTTCCATGTTAGGATATCTCCAAAAGGGTGTCAGCTGACACCGAATCCTCCAACGGCTATTGAAGATACTTCTAGCTATTCACGTTCTCATGCTGTCGTTTTCTTATTGTTCTGATGAAGACCCGCTCCAGATGCAAATAATTCTGCACCAACATCTAGGGTCGAAACGAAAAGAAAAAATTATGATTGTTGTGACTAATTCTTCATAAAAACGGACTGATGAAAATTTATGTTTTTCCATATTTCTAAATATGTCATCTTCACTTATTCTTGTATAGCACGGTCATCACCTGTCACTAAATATTTCACCCTGTATGTGGTTTTATGTCATTTCTGTCCCCGACAGCCACTTTTTACAAATTGAATGATACATGTAAGATTTCTATAATAAGAAGAACTTTTCTAAATGAGAATTGTTGTGTGTGTCCTTACATATCATACCGTAAATGCTGACTGAGTGAATTATATAAAGAATAATTATATTCACGAATGTAGCAAAGAAATTGACTCACATCCGACAGAACAATTTGTTTTTGTTTAGCAGGGGCCATGGTGTCTATAAAAGATTTCAACTTCCTGGAGAGGTTAAAAAAACACACAATCAATGTCCGATACCTCTTTGACTTCAGCAATCAACTTACATTCCATTTTCTGTAAGAAGTTCATATTTCGATATTGCCTTTGTTGTAATGTAAGCTTCACAATCCCTTTTTTCTTACCTCCCTCATCCCCTGTGTCCCCCCTCCCCCTTCGTGTGCAAAGCTGACCTATGCCGTGAAGTACTTTACGATGAGTCGCTCTTAAAGGAAACACGCAGAAGTGTCTCCTTAGAACCATTCCTTCAGTGAAAACCGGCACAGCTGGCGACCACTTGAGTGCACAGCCCCGGGCAATTAGCACTAGCAACTAACAATTAGAATAGAAAGGCTACTCGTTTTAAAAGCTTGTCATAGTCCCCTGTTTACTTATATACTTCATTTGTGTTTGTTTACCTTCTGTATTTACATTTTCAATGAAAGATAACTAAGCTACAGACTGCATTTCTTTAATAATAATAAAAATCAGTAAACTGGTATTTTCTAGCGGTACGGACCGCGACTTTGTGCGTTTTAGAGTGGCCGGTCTCCCTTCTGATTGGATCCTCGGCTTATCCTTCAGAAATACAACCTGGGCTGCATTGCATTCATGTACTCTGTCTCACAAACAACCATGTGTGTGCTCCTGACAACATTCTGCGCGAGCTGATTTGCGTTCATATTCATTTAGGAAGCATTCCAGCGCGCAAGTGTTCCAGCATTCAGCATAGTTGGCAATCCATTAAACGCTGGTCTATGGTTGGCAGCTTGCAGAAATATACACCCGAGTCATCTTTAATGAGTAACACCATGCCTCTGAATTAACAGCAGAGGATAGACATTTCAGAGAGATTTCTGACTTGCAAGAAGGCAACCTGTTTAGAAGCAGCCTTTAATGTTTTAAAGAGCTCTTTATGACTTGTAATTATGGTAATTAAAGACAGAGAACGAGAAACTTCTTCGGGGGTGAGTTGTTGAGCTATGCTCCGTTCCTACAATGTAGCATAAGAGAAGAGAGCACCAGCCATAACTTAAAAGACAAGCATTGGCATAGCCAATAGGTCTTGCTTTTGGGACCTTATAAGTATTTAGTTATGCAGCACAATATCCTTGGTGCAACAACATCAGCTGTTGCATGGCTAAACACTTATAAGGTCCCAAAGGCGAGACCTATTGGCTATTCCAATGCTTGTTTCCAATCCAAGAAGGTCAACATGTTGTTTCTAACTGTGGCAGCTATGTTATAACACGGTACACTAGGTAAAATACCATTGCACGTTGGCCACCTGCTAGGTTTATTTTTTCACTGCAGCTACCAAGTTTGAGGGTGGCATGTATTTTTTACTTTTATACTTTCATCTTCCATGCTTGTGGGTCTGTTTTATTGCAAATGGATAAGCGCTAGAACGCATGAATGAGTCAGTGGGAGGACGTATGAGTGGAAGGATGAGAAACAGAACATGTTGGTTGGTTCACTGAGAGCCTAAAATCTAGCACTTAAAGGACGCTTTCAAATATAAACCAGAACTACTGGTACTTCTAATGCTGGTTTTGACGCTGTGAGAGTTTATGTAATGTCATGTTATTTTAATTACTTGTTACATGCACGCTACAAATGTAAAAGGATGTAGCATGCCTGCCGAAAAGATCGGCTCATTAAAGCCTGAACGAGACACTGAGAATCTCTAATAAAATGCTGGCTGGGGTCCAGCTCCGGGCGTCGAGCCTAGCCTTTTGCCAGGCACAGACTGCACCTCCTACAGGTAGAGTGATGTTGCGCCGATGATGGAGGAAACGCTAGTTAGGCATTAACTGCTCCTGCCAGAGCAGCACACAATGATATCTAAAAAGTAGTAGTGCAAAACGCGAAACGGTTAGTTTCTTCCTCTATCCCTCTCCTGCTTTCCTTGGCGGATAAATATAGGCTCAAGACCAACAGAAGGCTGCGGGCCCTGTTGACTTCCAGACAGCATATGGTCAACATTGAGAACCTGGTAACTTGCAGCTGCACCAGTTCAGAAGGAGGAGCCAACAGTGCCAGCCTAGTATTTGCGGCGAATATTAGGCACGCTCTAGTTTCCCATTGCTCACGTGGCTCTTCACCCTATTTATCTGCAGTCGCAGGGCCACCGCGTCACCTTGGCTCATGTGAATGGAGGGATATCTTCTCAAAAGCCAGAAAGTGCACTGCAGATGCAAAAACGTTCACTGCTACGACATTTCCCGAGTTGCTTTAAACTTTTATCATAAAATAGTGCAAATACAGCGTTTGCATACTGCCTGTCTCACCTAACGGGCTTAGTGTCATATGCGTTTTTAGGAAAAAGTTTAATTTCGTAATGAGCTGCTCCCGTCTTTACCAAAATCAGTGTCTTCACCCGGGGAACCAACATTCTGGCATGGTCCCATTTAGATTAAAGAGTCGGTGCGCCAACCTTGGCAAAAAGACTTTATGAATTTCATGACTTAAGCATGTATGATCTTGAGTTCAAGAAAGCAAGTTCACTCTGCAACAAGGGCTAGATTCAAAATGCAGAAAGCAAAGGACAATCTCTGAATGTTCATGGCTTTAAGCTAAGAAACTTGAAGTCAAGGTGAGGTGGCTCTGTAAACCATGGGGATAGAGCTCCCAATAACCATAAAGTTAAAAGAAAGGTTTCCCTTTGGTCAAGATCTATGTAGCATGATTGATGCTACATAGATCTTGACCAAAGAGAACCCTTTATTTTAACTTTAAGCTAAGAACACCTGGCTCGAACTTCCGCTCCACAGACGCGAGCGAGTCACAGATAGGCCCAGTTGGAATTATAATTCAGTTTGCAGAGCTGGCGGAATTCGGTAACTCTGCAGTATACATGTAATGCGAAGTTCCTGCTAAAGGCCGCCATCCGGCGCGGGGCAGAATTATAATCCCATTACGGCACACAAGATTTTTATGCACACCAGCGCAGCTTCCAGTCGCCACAGAGCCTTCCGGCACCATTGTGTGATGCTGGCGAGTGCGTGCGGCCGCAGATGCTTCTCAAGCAGACACGAGAAGCAGCTAAATCAACTTGAAAAGACGTTTGAGTGAATATTCAGGTTGTTTTATTAGTGCAAAAAACATTTTTTAAATGTTACTTTTTGTTTTCCTCAACAAGAAGGAAATGCCCCCAGAGACTCCAACTTCCTCTTCCTGTCCAGCAGGCTCCTCCCAGTGCTCGATCCATCTCCTGGTTACTTTTCACTTTGATTTCGTAGTGGAAGGATCACTCTTTGCAATTCCTGATGCATATATACTATAGGCTTGTAAAGGACTTTGTTTTTGTGATATCACAAGTATATTCAAAACCTTTTGTGTAAAGGTGCTTGTTTGATGGAGGGTATGCACCAATTTTTATTAGTACTTTTATTCAATTTTTAAATTTGATTGTGTTGTGGTGGGTGGTTTGGAGTTGCATTAGGGGCCTAGTTGTGTTTTTAAACTTAATTATTTAGTTTATGTAAGGGAAAAAGGTTGCAAAGTTCATTACATTGTCTCTATGTGTGTTAAATTTGCAGTATTGCTTCATTTTACTACGTGGCTCAAGTCTGCCCATGGGTCAACCAGTTAATACCTTATCATTGGGTACATGAAATAACTGTTTCTATGGTATATGTTAAATATCATTCAGGCATGGCATTGGATTAAATTAAAAATGTGGGTTTTACTTTTTTTGTATCCCACAATTTTTTTCTGCAAAAAGTGTATTCTGGTGGGGTAGTACTATATTATGCCTAGAGCGGTTGTATGGTGCTCTACATTTTTTTATAGCTCACTTCCTTTTTCGCATTGCTAAATTAATGATTGTGTTTTCTTAATTGTTTACCATGCCTCCTTTGTTTGACCAGTGTGTGCATGTTTGTGTTTGCCATAGGCCACCATTTTACTTTGTTCACCATGCCTTGTAGCCAGGGATAATTTTGTGTAGTTAGTGTCCATAGGCCTGCATGTGTTTTTTATTGTCCCTGCCTCCTTGTTGTTTGACCATGTAGCCAGTGGCCATTTTATGTAACCAGAGTGCTTTTTCCGTAGGCCTGCATGCGTTCTTTGTTGGGTCCACCATGCCTCCTTGCTTGTAGTAGTTGTTTGACCATGTGGAGCAGCCATTTTGTGTAGCCAGCCAGTGCGCTTTTGCCATAGGCCTGCATGTGGTCTTTGTGTCCACCATGCCTTCTTGCTTGTAGTTATTTGACCATGTGGCCGGTAGGCCATTTTGTGCCCTCAGCCAGTGTGTTAAATCCTTTTCTTCCAGTTTTCAAAGCCATTGTCTAGGGAGATTGAAAGAAGAGGGCTATCTATGCCTTTCTGTTTTTGGCCATTTTAAATTTTTTTTCCCTGAAATTATTTTAATGTGCTTGAGGATCATTATACGATATGAACAGTGTTTAATATGCATTTGTTCCCATTTTTCCCATGAACGTCCTTGCCTCCAAAGGCTTTCTAATAATTCCCTAGTACACCTGCAACTATTTATTTTTTATTCATGTTTATCTTAATTTATTTATTGAAATGTATTTTTTTTTTTTTACATTTTACATCTGCCCCCCTGCCTGCCATAAACGATACAGAAAAGGGGGTGGTGATGAACAGAGTGTCTGAATTAAGCAGACCACTCTTACCCAGTCCAAAGATCAGGGCTTGATCCATCACCGTTATTTATCTCACTGCCCCATCCCAGCTCAGAACCTGGCTATATGCAAATTAGTCTGTCCCTGGCCCAGTGCATCATGGGAACAGGGCAGACCAAACTACCAAGCCAATTCTTCACCAGAAAGGAGACAAGCTACCGGGGACCGGTTTCTGGCATTTCAGCCTCTTCGGCCCGGCTTGCTTGAATCCTGATGGAGCAGTGAGAAAGGGACTCATGTCTGAGTATACCCTGCCACACCTATAGTGGCCAAAAACGATACAGAAAAGGGGGTGGTGATGAACAGAGTGTCTGAATTAAGCAGACCACTCTTACCCAGTCCAAAGATCAGGGCTTGATCCATCACCGTTATTTATCTCACTGCCCCATCCCAGCTCAGAACCTGGCTATATGCAAATTAGTCTGTCCCTGGCCCAGTGCATCATGGGAACAGGGCAGACCAAACTACCAAGCCAATTCTTCACCAGAAAGGAGACAAGCTACCGGGGACCGGTTTCTGGCATTTCTGGACTGGGTAAGAGTGGTCTGCTTAATTCAGACACTCTGTTCATCACCACCCCCTTTTCTGAATCATTTTGTCCACCATAAGCGTGGAAGGGTATACTCAGATGTGAGTCCCTTGCTCATTGCACCATCAGGATTCAAGCAAGCCGGGCCGACGAGGCTGAAATGCCAGAAACCGGTCCCCGGTAGCTTGTTTCCTTCCCAGTATAAGAATTGGCTTGGTAGTTTAGTTTGCCCTGTTCCCATCATGCACTGGGACAGGAACAGACTAATTTGCATGTAGCCAGGTTCTGAGCTGGGATGGTGCAGTGAGCTAAAAAACGGTGATGGATCAAGCCCTGATCTTTGGACTGGGTAAGAGTGGTCTGCTTAATTCAGACACTCTGTTCATCACCACCCCCTTTTCTGAATCATTTTGTCCACCATAAGCGTGGAAGGGTATACTCAGATGTGAGTCCCTTGCTCATTGCACCATCAGGATTCAAGCAAGCCGGGTCGACGAGGCTGAAATGCCAGAAACCGGTCCCCGGTAGCTTGTTTCCTTCCCAGTATAAGAATTGGCTTGGTAGTTTAGTTTGCCCTGTTCCCATCATGCACTGGGACAGGAACAGACTAATTTGCATGTAGCCAGGTTCTGAGCTGGGATGGTGCAGTGAGCTAAAAAACGGTGATGGATCAAGCCCTGATCTTTGGACTGGGTAAGAGTGGTCTGCTTAATTCAGACACTCTGTTCATCACCACCCCCTTTTCTGAATCATTTTGTCCACCATAAGCGTGGAAGGGTATACTCAGATGTGAGTCCCTTGCTCATTGCACCATCAGGATTCAAGCAAGCCGGGCCGACGAGGCTGAAATGCCAGAAACCGGTCCCCGGTAGCTTGTTTCCTTCCCAGTATAAGAATTGGCTTGGTAGTTTAGTTTGCCCTGTTCCCATCATGCACTGGGACAGGAACAGACTAATTTGCATGTAGCCAGGTTCTGAGCTGGGATGGTGCAGTGAGCTAAAAAACGGTGATGGATCAAGCCCTGATCTTTGGACTGGGTAAGAGTGGTCTGCTTAATTCAGACACTCTGTTCATCACCACCCCCTTTTCTGAATCACCCCCTGCCTGCCATAGGCGCCTAACACACACAAGCATTCATTTTTTAGGGATTTGGCCATTACTCATTTTCCCCTGGACCCCCTGCCTGCTAGAGGCACACACCAGCATTCATTTTTTAATAATTAATTCATTTTCCCCTGGAGCCTCTGTCTGCTATAGGCACACAACAGCATTTATTCCCTGCCATAGGCACACAACACCACACACTTTTTGTAAGAATTATTCCATATTCCCCTACACCCCCGTTTGTCACAGTGTCTCGCCTAAGATGCACAAAAGGCAAAAAATTCCATCCTTATATTACTATTCTGATTGAAACATTATGCTACAGTGGTGTGGTTTGACTTTGAATGGATCCACTATTTTTGTTAATTATTCGTGATAACCTCACTAAATGAGATTGTCTGTACTATGAATAAATCAAACTGCAAAAATGCAACATTTCACGAAATGTTTGTTTGATTATTTATTTTTAGTTGCACAAGAGACATCACCCACAGCACTGCCACACAAAGCCAGCACAAAGCGACATGACCACAACATGAGTCCCCCCTTCCACCCTTCCCAATTCCCACCCTCTCCACTCACAAAAAAGTCCCTCCCACCAAGTATATCAAAAACAAGCATTTACAAAAGCAAAAGGTCACACATTTATCAGAGTTAGAGCTACTGGCGCTGTAAATAACAATATCTTATTAATGTGTTTTGGTTTGGAGTGTAGTGGATGTATGAACAGAGACATCTGCACCACTGCCCAGAGGACTTAGAATGAGGAATTACCACTGGGACTAGAAAAGCACCTGCAGCACTGTGTAGAGGACTTAGAATGAACGAGGAATTATAGATGAGACCAGAGAAGCAGGGAGCAGCATTGTGTAAAGGACATAGAATGAGTAATTACAGACGACACAAGAGATGCAGCTGCAGCACTGCCTAGAGGACTTAGAATGAGGAAATACTGATGAGACCACAGAAGCAGCTAGCAGCACTGTTTAGAGGACCTAGAATGAGGAATACACAATCTTAATGCTACACTAACCAGAATTCAAACTTGGGTTCTGACAAATTACTAGAAGCTGAACCCTAACAAGACTGAACTCCTACTAATCTCCCCCAAAAAAAATCCCCTACCCATCCTTGAATGGCTCAAAAACTTGGATTCACTAGAGAGCCCTATCACACTACCCAACTCTGCTAAATCCTTAGGTATCACCCTAGACGCAAACCTATCAATGAAAGATCACATCTAAAACACTGCCAAAGGTGCGCGCTACATGCGAAAACATCCCAAAAAAATTAACAGTTTATCTCACCTGAAAATCTTGAGACAGTGGTTCAATCCATAGTCCTCTCGAAAGTGGACTACGGCAATGCCATCTTAACAGGAACCTCCAGTAGCCACCTCCAGCCCCTAACCACAATCCTCAATGCGGCTTCTAGGCTCATCACAGGAACCAAATGCTTCAACCACATCTACCCAGCTCTCAAAAGTCTCACTTGGCTCCCCATCGAAGGAGGGTGCATCTACAAAAGAAAACAAGTTACTTACCTGTAACTTTGGTTCTCCAGTATTGGTAACTTTCATAGATTCCCATTGCTTGCATCATTCCCCATTGTCGGGATGGGAGTCCCCAATAAATAAAAAATACCATAGAAATAGGTACAAAAAAAGAAGGGCCTCATCTCATTTTGTAGCATATCCACATTTTGTAAAAGAGACCAAATACAACGAACAGCCAATCAGAACAGCCTCACCCCATAGAACCTTCCTGAGAGAGCCTCAGATTTTCATAGCCGTTGTGTAACAGTACAACAGAAGATGCTGGAGGCTGAGCTTTCCCAGGGGAGGATGGTGGGGAGGAGGGTGGGTGCATGGGAATCGATGAAAGTTACCAATACTGGAGAACCAAAGTTACAGGTAAGTAACTTGTTTTGTTACTCCAGTATTGGAACTTTATAGATTCCCATTGCTTGTATCAGAATAGCTAGCAGTCAGAAACGCACATTTTGGTTAACCATACATTGTTATAAACCTTGCAAGATGCATACAGTCATCAAAGATACAAGTTATCAAAAGCAGTCAGTAAATATCATGAGTCACAAAATGTGCGAAAAACCAATAAAAGGAAGGAGGGTTCGTAGGGAAAGCTCACCACTTTTTGAAAGAGGTTCCTCAGGACTGCCTGTTCCACTGCAGCCTCACTACGCGTGGAGGAGTCCAATCAGTAATGCTTCGTGAAAGTATGGGCACTGCTCCATGTCGCTGCCCTGCAAATGTCCTTAATCGGCACTCTGGGAAGGGAGCAGCTGCAGAAGACATGGATCTTGTAGAGTGCGCCCGGACTCGCCCTTCCAGGGGCTTACCAGCCGCTTGGTGACAGTATTGGATCGCGCTGGCAATCCTTCGTGCAACCTCCTGCTTCGAGAGAGGGAAACCCTTGCGAGGGGCACTGAAAGCAACAAAGAGCTGTGCAGATCTTCTGAAGTCTTTGCAGGTAAAATGTCAGACACCTTTGAACATCCAGCGAGTGAAGAGCCCTCTCCGCTGGAGTAGTGGGTCGAGGAAAAAAGAATTTGAGAATCACTGGTTCATTCAAATGAAAGTCTGAAGGGACCTTCGGGATGAATTTGGGATTTGTCCTTAGAATCAGTTCACTTTTTAAACTGTAAAAACGGTTCTTTAATAGTGAGAGTGTGCAGTTCACCTACCCTCTTGGGTGATGTTAAGGCAAGGAGGAGGGCCACTTTCCATGAGAGGAATTTAAAGTCCGCCCTATGAATTGGTTCAAAAGGCGGCCTCATGAGTTGAGCTGCCACAGAGGTGGTGGAGGTCTGACTGGTGGAAAAACTCTAAAAAGACCTTTCAGAAATTGTTTTATGGTCCTTGCTGACCAGAGGGAAGGTCCAGAAGAAGATCGTCTGAATCTAGAAATGGCTGCCAGGTGCACCTTGATAGAGGAATGAGCGGGACCTGACTTAGCCAATGCTAAAATGAATGGCAAAGTCTGATGAGGAGCAGGAGTAAGGATGAATGTTCTGTTGCCGGCACCACAGGCAGAAATGCTTCCATTTTAAGCGATACGTCTTAATTGTACTTGGTGATCGGGCTTGAGCCAGCACCTCTCTACACTCTGGTGAGATATTTAGATTCTGGAATTCTCTTGCTCAGGAGCCATGCTGATAACTGAAGCAAGCTCGGATCCGGATGTACCACTTGTCCCTGGGACATCGTTAGCAGAGAAGGAATTGGGCACAGATGAATCCGATGATCCAGGGAGAGCAGGAGAAGCTCCGTAAACCAAAACTGGCGAAGGCCAGGCCGGGGCCACCAGAATCATTCTGCAGGGTTCCGCCTTGAGCTTCCTGAGAAGTCTGGGAATTAGCGGGATCGGAGGAAAAGCGTAAACAAAGGTGCCTTACCAGACCATCGAAAGCGCATTCCCCAATGATCCCGGATGGTGCTCCCTGCTTGCGTAGAGTCTGCATTTCTTGTTCTCTGGAGTGGCAAAGATATCTATGGGTGGAGTGCCCCCGAGATTGAAAACCCGTTCCAGAGTGTGTTGGTCTAATTCCCACTCGTGGCTCACCGACTTGAGGCGACTGAGCTTGTCTGCTGTCTTGTTGAGGGCACCTGGAAGAGGCTCCGCCGAGTGTGATATTTTCTTTTGGATTTCCCATTCCCAAATCTTCTGAACCTCTTCGGATAGCGGACAAGACCTTGTTCCGCCCTGCTTGTTTACATAATGCATGGCCGTCGTGTTGTCCGTACGGACCAGGACAGTGGATTGTCGGATCCGCGGAAGGAAGGCCTGTAATGCCAGACGAATCGCCCTGAGTTCTAACAGATTGATGTGGAGAAGGTGATGCCGAGGCAGCCAGCGGCCGCTTACCTGAAGATCTTGTAAGACGGACTTCTAGAGATCTGTTGTAATTATTAGAGGAGCTGGGGTGACCCTGAAGGTGAGACCCTGAGAGAGATTGTCTCTGACCATCCACCACCTGGCCGCGTCTTTCATAGGCTGAGTTATTGTGATCTTGTCTTCGAAAGAATCTTCTGCTTGGCGCCACTGCAAATCCAGTAGCTCTTGGAGGGGGCGCATTCGCAACCTGCAATGTGGAATCAAGGGAATGCAGGACGAAATTGACCCTAAAAGGGATTTGTAGAGGTAAACTGAAAGTGACCTTTTTTGCAATCGACGGGCAGAAGCCATCAGTTTTGTCTGCCTTTCTGTTGACGGGAACGCTTTGTAACAAGATGTGTCCAGAATGGCTCCCCAACTTGACTGACTTGAACAGGCATAGGACTAACTTTTCTGTGTTGAGCTGAAGCCCCAGATGACGGTAGAGCTCAGTGCCTGCTTCGACAGCGTCCTCTGCTGCGTGATGAGACGGAGCTTTCACCAGCCAGTCGTCCAGGTAAAGAAAAGACCTGGAGCCTCTGTTTCCTGAGAAAAGCTGCGACTGGGGCTAGGACCTTTGTGAAAATCCGTGGAGCGGATCTGAGTCCGAAAGGCAGGACCTTGAATTGAAAGTGGCTCTTGGCTACTGTAAAGCATAAAAACTTCCTGTGGGCCGGGTGGTTGGGGACATGGAAGTATGCGTCCTCAAGATCCAGGGTGGCCATGTAATCTCCTGGATTGAGGAGCCGTAAAATGTCCTGTAAGGAGACCATCCGAAAAAAGTTTTATGAGATAGGTGTTTAGCTCACTCAGGTCTAAAATTGGGTGCCATTTTTCCATGGTCTTTTGAACAAGAAAGAACCAGGAATAGAATCCTTTTCCCCCGCTGGGTTAGGGGGACTGGTTCCATCGCCCCCTTGAGAAGTAGTTGGTGGGCTTCTAGGCGTAAAAGGTGTATGTTGGACCCGGTCCTTTGGGCAGGTTCACCCCGTGACTTTTTGCTTTTTCCTAGCCTGTGCGTGTGCTCTCTGTGTATGGATGGTGAGTGACCTGCCCTCCCATAGGAATGAATGGGAAATATGTATGCCCATGGTAGATTCCTGATGCGTGGGGAGTGCAGGGGCGAGTTTGATATGTGTGAACTCGTGAGATTGAATGCTGCATAATGGTATATGCGGCATGGCTGTGTCTAGTCCAGAAGCGCCACTTTTAGAAGTTGGCATAATTGTGTAGTGAGTCTGCTGGCACGTGATTGGCTGATGGGCCTGGCCCAGGAGTGCCTGGGCCTGCTGGTGGATGGACTGTCTGGTGAGTAGGACGGGGTCTGCAGGGCCCCGGAGTAGGGGGTCTGAGTCAGCCGTAGATGAAAGGCCCCCATCTGCTGTTAGGGAGGGGAGGAAAGAGCGTCTGGTGGAACCAGGCTGTGCCTGTCGGCCCACCCCTGATGGCTCTCCCTCCTGATGGCCCACTGTCACCTCTGACCTGAGGCTGACAGGAGAGGGAAACCAGATACCCCCAGGGCTTAGGGGCTCGCTTACACAAAGACTTCAAAGCCTTTTCTGTGTATAAGAAGGGGCTGTGTTCCCTTCCAACTTCTTGTCTTGTTCTGTTGCTGACTGGAATCTACCCGGGGCGGGCGCTGCCCAGCCCCTGGAGGCTGATGGACTGCTGGGGGACTCTTCCTGACTGTCCCCTTGCCTGCTGCATTGCTTGGAATACTTGGCTGGTCAATAGCGCTTAGGAGCGCTTTATTTGCCTTTCCTAGCGCCTGGGAGCGCTTTGCCTATTTTTCTAGCGCTTTGGAGCGCTTTATTGCCCCAAGCGCTGGAGAGCGCTTTATTTGTCTTCGCAGCGCTACTTGGCCCCAAGCGCTTAATAGCGCTTCAACTTTTATGGGGTGCTGGTTGTATCGAGGGTGCCACCCCTCGGATCGTGGTTCCCCGCCTGCCTGCCTAAAGAGGAGGGCCGATGCGCTGCCCGCAGCGACCCGGAAGTGGTCGGCCGGCCGGCCAATCTCAGCGCGGCCGGCCGGAAGTCCCGCCCCCGCAGTCGGCGTGGAGGGGAAAGGAAGGCGCGGGAGATGGCGGCGGTGGACGGGGCTCCCCTCGGCTGAGGGAGCCCCAGGGAGACGAGGCGGCCGGTTGGCAGGGCTCCCGTGTGCCGAGGGAGCCCTGCAGAGACAGGAAGTCCGGTCGGCTGAGGAGAGGAAACCAGAGAGCAGCGCCGGCAAAGGAGAGCCCAGCGGAGGAAGCCGCGTGTGAGGCAGAGCCCCCCCGACCAGCCCGGGGAGTGTTTGAAGGGCTGGGGGTAGGCGGGGAGCTCTGCGGATGGCCGGGCCTGATCGAGGCAGCGGGCCGCTCCTCTCTGCTTCCCGCGTTGTGTTGAGAGCCCCGTAGGCTCTCTTGATGGCCCGTGTCCTGCCCTCTATCCAGGGGGGCCTAGTTGGTGGAGCAGGGCGGCCCCGGTTGGCAGCGGTTCGCCCCAACGATATCTAGAGCCCCGAGAGGCTCAAGGGGCCTCATCTTGTTGGGTGAGCCCCGAGGCTCGTAGGGGCATAATGGACTTTGGTGCATCTAGGGCGGCCCCAGTTGGCAGTGGGTCGCCCCAACGTGCGTGAGCCCAGAGAAGCTCAGAGGGGCCATATTTTGTTTAAGAGCCTGTTTGGCTCCAACGACCCCACAGTTGTTCGAAGAGCCTGCTAGGCTCAGGGGGCATGTTTGTTCGGAGCCTGTGTGGCTCTGCTCTGGCCAGGTGTTTGAAAGTTCCACGGAGGACTTGGGAGCGGGTGTATTTCTAGAGCCAGATGGCTCCACCGCCCCCCAGCTGTTTCAGAGCCTGTGTGGCTCCAACCTTGTGCGCAGTTCGTTCTAGGGCCAGTGAGGGCCCCGGCGCAGTTTTGAATCTCCAGCTGCCCAGCAATTAGTGGGCAGCTGCACCGTTTAGGCGCAATTTCAGGAGAGAGTCCCTGTGTGGGACAGCGAGGGCACAGTGGTGCCCGGCCTTCCCAGCTGCGCAGCACTTAGTGCCAGCTGCAGCGTTTAGGCCCTTGTGAGTGTTCCCAGGGGCCCAGCAAGTAGTGGGCCCCTGCATCGTTTAGGCCCTGACATGGAGACTCAGGGCGTTCTAGCCCCAACAAGGCCAGTTGGGCTAGGGACTGCCACAGGTGGTGGCTTATGGAGGTTTTGCGCAATTGTATGGTTCTTGCACCTCTGAATGTGATTTCTTGCATCATGTCTTATTCCTGCACCTCTGAATGTTTTTAGACATCATGTGACTATTGCGCTACTGTATTATTCTGGTACCTCTGAATGTAATTTTATTGCATCATGTGCTTTATTCTTAACACCGCTGAATGTGTAGGT
Organism: Lissotriton helveticus; assembly: GCF_964261635.1. Taxonomy (NCBI): domain Eukaryota; kingdom Metazoa; phylum Chordata; class Amphibia; order Caudata; family Salamandridae; genus Lissotriton; species Lissotriton helveticus. Next base: position 840,130,021 of record NC_136073.1, on the reverse strand, counting down.
TTATGCATTATGTGTTTTTCTTTACTACTCCTCTGAATGTATATTTATGCATCATGGGTAATGTGTTCTTCCCTAGACCCCTAAATGTTGTGTAATACTTAGGTGGTTGTTCTCTTTAGTACAGGTGGTCCTAGTGAGGTCCTGGTCCCCTGCGTGACAGTCTCCTAAGGGTTTAGGGTTGCGTAGGTGGTACTTACCTGTTCCCCGTAGTTACTGGATGTGATCTATAACTGTTACTTTGTGTTACAGTGATTTTATACACTTTTATTCTAAGTTCTATAAGTACTATTTCTATTTCTAAAAGTGCTGATTATGGCAGTGGCCCATGTGGCCCTGTCCTGTATAAATAATCCCTTGTGAATATTGCCGTGCCCGTTGGCACAATGTACATGTGTGATTTCTATCTGATATGTTTTTGACAATACAAAAGTTATTTTAATATAACCTTGTGTGGAGTCTCTTTTGTGGTGTACCTAGTATGTTGTTGCTGTTGTGCGCTGACGCAAATGCTTTACACATCGCCTCCGAGTTTAGCCTAGACTGCTCGTGCCAAGCTACCTAGAGGGTGAGCAGGGGTTATCTTGGCGTGTGACTTCCTTGCCCTGACTAGAATGGTGGTTTCTGCCTGGCTTTGGCATCAGCCTTAGCCTACCAGAAATAGCCGGTTCTAACATTGGTGGGTCAGCGGTGCGGATTTGCCCAGTGCCATAGCGACAACTGGCTACATTACAAAAACTCTGCGTTTTTCAGATAGTCACATATTTGGGATTATTGTTTTTGATTTTGTTTTTCCTCAAAAGTGTCATTTTCAGATGGTGTTCCTGCGCTTTATGTTTAGTGGCAGATGAGAGAAAATGACAGGGCGGGACGCCAGTAGATAGGGGAGGTTCCCATAGGTTAGGAATCCCTTGCTGGGTCCAGTGTCCAATCCCTATTCCTGTCCCTGTGTGGGTAGATGGAAGAGAGGGAGGGTGGAGGAGAAATTGCTTGCTCAGGAGGGTGGTTATTCCCTGAGTGTAGTGTGTGTGTCTGGATTCCCCAGTATGGTAGGATCCAGTGGTGGCAGCTTAAATGTGTCCAGTGCGTGAATTTCCATTCCCAGTTCCCAGAGTATGGTGCCTGGTGCTCAGTAAGAGGGTGACAGGTTGAGAGTCAGAGGCAGTGAGGAACTGTCTCACCAGTCTGGAAGGGGAGTGTGTGGATGAGTTCTGTGTTGAACTGGAGGAGTTGGTGTGAGTTTTTTTTAAGGAGCTTGCACGTGAGGTGGATGTCTGGCGGTGTGCTGGATGTCGTGCAGAGACATTAGGGAGTGATTCTAAAAGTAGTGGCTTGTGTATCTGATGATCCTGTGTAGGTGAAGAGGTTCATGTGTAGCCCAGCTAGGTCCCATTAGGATAGTAGGGGTGTAGGGGCTCGCGTCCTGTCTCAGTGGAGGCGGAGTGAGTGTGGGACGGTGTGTCCCACGTTGGCCCGAAACCCTGTCTCAGGGCCCGGAGGGTTCCCTAAGGGAGCGCCAGGTCAGGGGCCTAGGCTGTACTTATGAGTCATTTGAGGAAGATCTTCCTGTGTCTACAGGACGGGGAGTGTCTGTAATCAGAACTCCGGCGGTCCTAGTGTTGGGCAGTACCACTCCTAAGTGGAGGGTGCAGAAGTCCTGGTTCGCTGGGCATTTGACCGTCTAGAGTGCTTGACCATTTTATTGGGGCCTCTGGAGGTCGTTCCCCGAGGAGGGGGGAGGCCAGGTTCAGGTTCAGCCTGACCTGGAGGGAAGGGCATCTGTAATCAGTGTCCTGACCGGTTGTTGGCTTCCAGGGGTACCGCTCCAAGGTGGGAGGGTGCAGAACTCTGGAGGGGGGTGCAGAGGGACAGTGTCCTTACTTCTGACCCCGGTGGGAGTAAAGTGTGTTGCTGATACGCTGCTGGCGTGTGCTCTGTCTAGCCTGAGACATACTGAGAATCCCACTGTGATAGGGAGTACTGGAGGAAAGTGTGTTGCTGATACGCTGCTGGCGTGTGCTCTGTCTAGCCTGGAACATACTGAGAATCACCCTGTGATAGGGAGTACTGGAGGAGAGTGTGTCGCTGCTACGCCGCTGGCGTGTGCTCTGTCTAGCCTGAGACATACTGGGCCTGTAATAGTGGAACTGGAAGGGGGTGCAGAAGGACGGTGTACTTCTGACCCCGGTGCAACTTGAGGGTTTAAATCCTAGGTTGGGAGATTAGGAAGCTTCCAGGTCAAGAGGAATCTCTACCCAAGTAGATCAGCTGAAGAGACTGAGGGGGCTGCCCTTGCTGTGTGTTCTGGGGCCCACCTGCAGTTTGTTGTTTCCACTAAGGTAGAGGAAAGGGGGCTTTGCTGTGTGCTGTGTCCTGTGTCCCCCCACCTGCTTGAAGAGGGACTGTGCTGTGTACTTTGTACCTCAGAAGTGAAATGGTTTCCAGGTGGTAGACCAGTGACGGAGTGAGGTCCTAATCTGGTAGTAGAGTTGTGTTCTGGTGAGTGCTTCCCTGTGAGGGTGCGGGAACACAGGAGTAGAGGTAGGGTGGGGCATGCTTGCCCGTGACCTCTAGTCAGCCTGAGGGTGTGGTCCCTAGGTTGTAGGATCAGTGGTAGTGTAGCTACCCTGAGAGAGAGAGTGGAGATTGGCTATTGTGTGCCAGGGGCTTCTGCCCCCACTCTGTGGATTGGTTAGGACCTGTGATATTTGGATGGCCTAAGGCCTGGACCTGGCTGTGGATGACTAGTGTGTACCAGTGGGGTATCCTAGTTGTGCCAGAGAGCTGTTGTTGAGGGAAATCTATGTGGGTTCAGAGTGGCGAAAAACTGGAAGTTGGCCCTGCCGTGCAGGCCCGTGTCCGTGGTTTTGTCGCCCAAAGCATTGAAGACCATCAGTGTAGTGATTGGTCTACCCTGCGTTTTGGCTGGAAGGGGGATGTGTTGGACCCGGTCCTTTGGGCAGGTTCACCCCGTGACTTTTTGCTTTTTCCTAGCCTGTTTTTGGAACCTGGATTGGTGATTTTAGGCCTCTGCGCACTTTTTCACTGTGGTACAGTGTAAAGTGCGTGTGCTCTCTGTGTATGGATGGTGAGTGACCTGCCCTCCCATAGGAATGAATGGGGAATATGTATGCCCATGGTAGATTCCTGATGCGTGGGGATTGCAGGGGCGAGTTTGATATGTGTGAACTCGTGAGACTGAATGCTGCATAATGGTATATGCGGCATGGCTGTGTCTAGTCCAGAAGCGCCACTTTTAGAAGTTGGCATAATTGTGTAGTGAGTCTGCTGGCACGTGATTGGCTGATGGGCCTGGCCCAGGAGTGCCTGGGCCTGCTGGTGGATGGACTGTCTGGTGAGTAGGACGGGGTCTGTAGGGCCCCGGAGGAGGGGGTCTGAGTCAGCCGTAGATGAAAGGCCCCCATCTGCCGTTAGGGAGGGGAGGAAAGAGCGTCTGGTGGAACCAGGCTGTGCCTGTCGGCCCACCCCTGATGGCTCTCCCTCCTGATGGCCCACTGTCACCTCTGACCTGAGGCTGACAGGAGAGGGAAACCAGATACCCCCAGGGCTTAGGGGCTCGCTTACACAAAGACTTCAAAAGACTTCAAAGCCTTTTCTGTGTATAAGAAGGGGCTGTGTTCCCTTCCAGCTTCTTCTTGTCTTGTTCTGTTGCTGACTGGAATCTACCCGGGGCGGGCGCTGCCCAGCCCCTGGAGGCTGATGGACTGCTGGGGGACTCTTCCTGACTGTCCCCTTGCCTGCTGCATTGCTTGGAAGACTTGGCTGGTCAATAGCGCTTAGGAGCGCTTTATTTGCCTTTCCTAGCGCCTGGGAGCGCTTTGCCTATTTTTCTAGTGCTTTGGAGTGCTTTATTGCCCCAAGCGCTGGAGAGCGCTTTGTCTTCACAGCGCTACTTGGCCCCAAGCGCTTAATAGCGCTTCAACTTTTATGGGGTGCTGGTTGTATCGAGGGTGCCATCCCTCGGATCGTGGTTCCCCGCCTGCCTGCCTAAAGAGGAGGGCCGCTGCGCTGCCCGCAGCGACCCGGAAGTGGTCGGCCGGCCGGCCAGCCAATCTCAGCGCGGCCGGCCGGAAGTCCCGCCCCCCGCAGTCGGCGTGGAGGGGAAAGGAAGGCGCGGGAGATGGCGGCGGTGGACGGGGCTCCCCTCGGCTGAGGGAGCCCCAGGGAGACGAGGCGGCCGGTTGGCAGGGCTCCCGTGTGCCGAGGGAGCCCTGCAGAGACAGGAAGTCCGGTCGGCTGAGGAGAGGAGCCGAGAGAGCAGCGCCGCAAAGGAGAGCCCAGCGGAGGAAGCCGCGTGTGAGGCAGAGCCCCCCCGACCAGCCCGGTGAGTGTTTGAAGGGCTGGGGGTAGGCGGGGAGCTCTGCGGATGGCCGGGCCTGATCGAGGCAGCGGGCCGCTCCTCTCTGCTTCCCGCGTTGTGTTGAGAGCCCCGTAGGCTCTCTTGATGGCCCGTGTCCTGCCCTCTATCCAGGGGGCCCTAGTTGGTGGAGCAGGGCGGCCCCGGTTGGCAGCGGGTCGCCCCAGCGATATCTAGAGCCCCGAGAGGCTCAAGGGGCCTCATCTTGTTGGGTGAGCCCCGAGGCTCGTAGGGGCATAATGGACTTTGGTGCATCTAGGGCGGCCCCAGTTGGCAGTGGGTCGCCCCAACGTGCGTGAGCCCAGAGAAGCTCGGAGGGGCCATATTTTGTTTAAGAGCCTGTTTGGCTCCAACGACCCCACAGTTGTTCGAAGAGCCTGCTAGGCTCAGGGGGCATGTTTGTTCGGCGCCTGTGTGGCTCTGCTCTGGCCAGGTGTTTGAAAGTTCCACGGAGGACTTGGGGGCGGGTGTATTTCTAGAGCCAGATGGCTCCAACGCCCCCCAGCTGTTTCAGAGCCTGTGTGGCTCCAACCTTGTGCGCAGTTCGTTCTAGGGCCAGTGAGGGCCCCGGCGCAGTTTTGAATCTCCAGCTGCCCAGCAATTAGTGGGCAGCTGCACCGTTTAGGCGCAATTTCAGGAGAGAGTCCCTGTGTGGGACAGCGAGGGCACAGTGGTGCCCGGCCTTCCCAGCTGCGCAGCACTTAGTGCCAGCTGCAGCGTTTAGGCCCTTGTGAGTGTTCCCAGGGGCCCAGCAAGTAGTGGGCCCCTGCATCGTTTAGGCCCTGACATTGAGACTCAGGGCGTTCTAGCCCCAACAAGGCCAGTTGACCTAGGGACTGCCACAGGTGGTGGCTTATGGAGGTTTTGCGCAATTGTATGGTTCTTGCACCTCTGAATGTGATTTCTTGCATCATGTCTTATTCCTGCACCTCTGAATGTTTTTAGACATCATGTGACTATTGCGCTACTGTATTATTCTGGTACCTCTGAATGTAATTTTATTGCATCATCTGCGTTATTCTTAACACCGCTGAATGTGTAGGTTTATGCATTATGTGTTTTTCTTTACTACTCCTCTGAATGTATATTTATGCATCATGGGTAATGTGTTCTTCCCTAGACCCCTAAACGCTGTGTGATACTTAGGTGGTTTTCCTTTACTACTCATCTGAATGTGTTTCATACATCATGGGTAATGTGTTCGCTCTTAGACCCCTAAATGTTCTGTAATACTTAGGTGGTTGTTCTCTTTAGTACAGGTGGTCCTAGTGAGGTCCTGGTCCCCTGCGTGACAGTCTCCTAAGGGTTTAGGGTTGCGTAGGTGGTACTTACCTGTTCCCCGTAGTTCCTGGATGTGATCTATAACTGTTACTTTGTGTTACAGAGATTTTATACACTTTTATTCTAAGTTCTATAAGTACTATTTCTATTTCTAAAAGTGCTGATTATGGCAGTGGCCCATGTGGCCCTGTCCTGTGTAAATAATCCCTTGTGAATATTGCCGTGCCCGTTGGCACAATGTACATGTGTGATTTCTATCTGATATGTTTTTGACAATACAAAAGTTATTTTAATATAACCTTGTGTGGAGTCTCTTTTGTGGTGTACCTAGTATGTTGTTGCTGTTGTGCGCTGACGCAAATGCTTTACACATCGCCTCCGAGTTTAGCCTAGACTGCTCGTGCCAAGCTACCTAGAGGGTGAGCAGGGGTTATCTTGGCGTGTGACTTCCTTGCCCTGACTAGAATGGTGGTTTCTGCCTGGCTTTGGCATCAGCCTTAGCCTACCAGAAATAGCCGGTTCTAACAGTGTAGATGTATGGATTTGGTGGCGCGAGGGGCTTTGGATGGTGGATGATGTTAAAATTCCAGAGTATGGCCTGACAAAACAATATGGAGAACTCACCAATCTGATGTTATAAGTTGCCAGTTGTGGAAGTATTGGGATATCCTGCCCCCCACTGGTGTTACAGGCGACAAAGGAACACTAGGAAGAGACAAGAAGCTGCTACTAGTGTTTAGAGGAATCCCTCCCCTGGCGCCCTTGCCTTCCTCTCGATGATGGAGAGAAAGAAGACGACTGGCCTTGTCGTTGGGAATATTGCGGCCGGTAAGATTGAGAAGGCTGCGAGTAAGAGGAATAGCGCTGTTGCTGGTATCCACCTCTGTATGATGAAAAGCCACTACCTCTCGCTTCACGGAAAGGAACCTTGCGGTATTGTAGAGTGCCATGGGACTTTGCCGTTTCCGGGTCTTTCTTTATGTTTTGCAGCACATCATCAATGTGCTTTCAAAAGAGCACTTCACCATCAAAGGGAATGTCCAGGCTCTTGTTCTGGACTTCTGGCCGGAACCAAGTGGCACGAAGCCAGACTGGTGGTCGAAGGACTGCTGCCCCTGCGAGAGAGCGGAAAGCTGTAATGGCAATGTCCATTGCGCAGTCAATTATTTCAGAAGACGTTCTTTTTCCCTCCTGTAGTATCTTTCTAGTTTCGGCTTTAGCCTCTTCAGGCTGCTGGTCCAGATACGGAGACAGATCACACCACACCTGGCGATCATACCGTCCAAGAATAGCCAAGGCATTGGCTGCTCTGACCAGGAGGCTGGACACGGAAGAGAACCTCTTCTCAGCATTTTCCAACCGCCTTCCCTCTTTATCAGGTGGCGTGGTAAGAGGTGCTGCCGTATTTTTAGATTTTCTCTGGGCCGCTTGTGAAATCACAGAATACGGTTTCGGTTGGCTGTCCAGACAAGCGGGGCTATCATCCGGAGCTTTCTACTTCTTTTCCAGACGAGGAAGCACAGGCATGACAGTGGCCGGCGACTTAATCATTTTTAGCCCCTCATCCCAGATATGGCCCATGATAGGGATAGAGCAAACAGATTTCTTGTATGGTTCCTTGAAGTCATATAAAAACATTCCGACTGCACTGATGGAATGTGCAGATCAAAACGCTTAGAAGCCCTATCCATTAAATTGTGAAAACCTCCAATGTCAGCTGGAGGAGAATCCGCCGGTTCAGGAACGTGAGAGGCGGGGTCTGAAATAATGTAGTCCTCTCATTCCCTGTCTGGGATCGTCGTAGTGCCTTGGTCATCATCAGATGTGTTGTCCTGGACTGTAACCACATTCTGCTGTGGCTCCGGTAACTCCTGTACTGGAATTTGAGGAGGCTGAGATGTAACCGGACAAGCAAGTGGAGTTGGAGACACTTGCCCTACTTTTTGGCCAGAGGACTGCGTTGGAAACCTCTTCCTGTAATCCGAAAGCATGAACTGCAGGTTTGTAATGAGGGAAGATGGCATGCAAACCATGTCCTGTTGATATTGATCCTGTGATCTGGATTGTGGCAAATACTGTTGCTGCTCCATATAATACTCCTCAGAGTCTGAGTCCTAATATTTAACATGCAGCTGAGATGGGCTTTCTGCATCACCATAAGGACCGTCATCGTCCACGGAAAACTCCTTTTCCAGAAGGAGAGCAGGAGGCAGGGGTGTCACTTTCCTTGGAGAAGTCGTTTCAGGAGTAATGTGACGTCTCCGTATAGAAATTGCCACATTTCGGATCCGCCGTCGAAAATGTTTGAACAGTCGATGAGGAAAGAGCCACCGTCGACGGGACCGTCGTCGAGACCGCCGTCGTCATTATCAGCCAGAAAGCTGTCGACGTTGATGTGGTCGCCGTTGACACCACCACCGTCGTCATCCTCATCGACATGGAATTTGTCAAAATGGACGTGGACGACAGAATAAAAGGTACCTCTGTTTGCGTCGTCGCTGTTGAAGCCGTCGTCGACGAAGCCAATGGAAACGAGCCGGTCGATAAGATTTTTGTAGCCGTCGTCGACGGTATTGATGTTGTCGACGAGCGAATGTTTCTGGCAGCTTTCCCCTCAGGAGGGACCGAAGCTGGTTTTTTGAAAGTTTTTGGCTTCTCAGAAGGTGAAGAAGAAGTAGAAGAAGGCCCATGGCTTGCCTTCTTCACAGGTGCCATATCAACAGGAAGTCCTTCCCTCTCCTTTACACCTCGGTGAGGAGATTTGATGGGACTACGCCTGTCAGACCTATCAGAGGTCTTTTGTACGGCTTTGGAAGGGGGGTCTGAAGAAGTAGAAGGATAAGACCTACCCCTTTTTTGTGATCTCCTGGACGAAGTCGCAGATGAAGCATCATCATTGTCACTTGAAACCGGGTCTTTTCGTGATTTTACTTTTTGAAGCCAATTGAGCAGACGTCCCTCTCCGTCCCGCAAGGTCTTAATGGGGAAGGTCAGACAGATCTTGCAGTCAGAAGCTTTATGGTCTGGATACAAACAATAAATACAGTCTTTATGTTTGTCCTCCGCATAAATTCTCTTCTTGGAGCAGGTGGCACAAGCCTTGAAAAGAGCCTTCTTTTCCTTGTTTGTCATAATGAAGATTTGTGAAGAGTTGAGATGAAAAAAGTAGTTGTAGCTGAAGAAAAACTGAGCAGAGCTCAGTGGAGACTCCCTTGCACGTGTAGTAGAAAATCTGAGGCCCTCTCAGGAAGGTTCTATGGGGTGAGGCTGTTCGGATTGCCTGTTCATTTTATTTGGTCTCTTTTATAAAGAGGTGGATATGCTACAAAATGAGATGCGGCCTAGGCCTTTTCTTTTTTTTGTACCTATTTCTATGTATTTTTTATTTACTGGGGACTCCCATCCCGACGACGGGGAATGATACAAAGAAATGGGAATCTATGAAAGTTCCAATACTGGAGTAACAGCATGTATCACTCACAAAGCTCTACATACTGCAACCCCCAAATATCTAGAATCCAAACTACTGCGAGCAGGGAAAAGCCGGTTTCTGAGAAGCTCCAACACTTTCCTCCTCATAACCCTTAAACTAAAAAGAAAATCATCAGAGACACTCCTTCCCTGGAAATGCTCCCAAAATCTGGAACTCACTCCCTAAGGAACTACTCTGCAACCCTTCCTTCTCCTGCTTCAGACGAGACCTCTAATTTCTATTACTCTCCAATTACTTCAGTTAGATCATACAATTACTTACGCCTCCCAAAGACCCATTTCTCTTGGACAATTCCAGTCGGAATCTTTACCAGGCTAAGTCAAAGTCTATCCTCCTCCCCAGAACCCAATTACTTTATTGATTTATATTACTATGCTCTCACTGTGTCTACTTTAATACTCTGTGTATACGACTTCATGTGATGCCTTTTTACCTCTCACCATGTACTTGTGTACATTTATTCACTAAACACGTAAAGCGTTCTGTTTCCTTTGGGTCGAGCAAGTGCTATATAAAACTCAGATAAAAAATAAAATAAATTACAGACATGACCAGAGAAGCAGCTAGCAGCACTGCCTAGAGGCCTACGAATGAGGAATTACCACTCACCAGAGAGACAGCCCAGCACTGCCTAGATGATTTAGAATGGGGGAGGTATTGGTGGATCAGAGAAGCAGCTCTGCCTAGAGGACTAAGAATGAGGAATTACCACTGGGAACAGAGACAGCTGCAGCACTGCCTAGAGGACTTGGAATGAGGCATTACTGACAAGGCCAGTGAAGCAGGTAGCAGCACTGTCTAGAGGACTATGAATGAGGATTTACCAATGGGACCAGATAAGCAGCTATCAGCAGTGCATAGAGTATTAAGAATGAGGAATTACCACTGGGTGGGACCAGAGAAGAAGCTGCAGCACGGTCTCGAGGACTTAGAATGATGAATTACCACCAGGACCAAAGAAGCAGGCTGCAGCACTGTTTATAGGACTTAGAATGAGGAATTACGATTGAGAACAGAAAAGCAGATGGAGCACTGTCTAGGGCACTAAGAATGAGGAATTACCACAGGGACCAGGGACAGCTGCAGTACTGTAGATGATTTAGGATTGAGAATTACCACTGGGAACAGACAGTTGCAGCACTGTCTAGAGGAATTAGAATGAAGGAATTGACAGGACCAGTGAAGCAGCTAGCAGCCCTGTCTAGAGGACTTAGAATGAGGAAGTGACAGGACCAGAGAAGAAACTAGCAGCACTATCTAGAAGACTTAGAAAGAGGAATTACCAATGGGACCAGAAAAGCAGATGTAGCATTGTCTAGAGGACTACGAATGAGGAATTGCCACTTGGAAAAGAGAAGCAGCTAGCAGCACTGGCTAGAGGACTATGAATAAGAAATTATCACTGGGAACAGAGGCGCAGCTGCAGCACTGCCTAGTGGACTCAGAATGAGAAATTACTGACAAGACTAGAGTAGCAGCTAGCAGCACTGCCTAAAAGGTTTAGAATGAGGAATTACCAAGGGGACTAGAGAAGCAACTAGCAGCACTACCTGGAGGACTAAGAATGAAGAATTACCACTGGGACCGGAGAGGCAGCTAGCAGTAATACTTTGAGGACTTAGAAGGGGGAATTACCACTGGGAACAGACACAGCTGCAGCACTGTCTGGAGGACTTAGAAAAAAGGAATTAATGACAGGACCAAATAAGCCGCTGCAGGATTGTGTGGAGGACTTAAAATGAGGAATTACCAACAAGACCAGGGAAGCAGCTAGCAGCACTGCATAGAGGACTAAGAATGAGGACATACCACTGGGAGCGGAGAAGTAGCTGCAGCACGGTCTAGAGCTGAGGTCTTCAAACATTTTTAGGTTGAGCCCCCCCAGCTGAACTTTTTTAGATGTCGGGCCCCCCCACCACCTGACAGAAATTTCTGAAACCTGGTACACTACATAATCAACTGCCATCCGCATATCCCAGGCCATATCCGGCAAATAATGTTAAACACAGTAAGATTGTTTAACAAACTGTAGGTTTGTGAATGGGTGTGGTTAAATGACAGAGGTTTATTACATAGTTCAATTCAAAATTTTCCAAGATAAAATGTGCACAAATTTCTAGCTGGTCAGCAAGCAGCTGCAGTAGTCGTCTTCACACTGCCTGGCTGTATAAAAAATATAAGCATGGAAAGACAAGACATGAAGTATAGTGCAGCAGCTGTCCTCAACAGCCTGACCCAGCTCTGTACACACAACTTGGAGTGCAGCAGCTGTCCTCAACATTCTGCACCACCCAAGAGCTTAGGGAGCTGCCCTAGGCTCTCAACACACGACTCCAGGAGTGCAGCGTCTGCCCTCAACAGATCGCACCAGCTCTGTGCACACAACTCCTGGCCACAACAGATCGCACCAGCTCTGTGCACACAACTCCAGGAGTGCAGCCCTTGTCCTCAACAGCCTGCATCCCCCAGGAGTAGTCCTCGGCTCTCCGCACACAGCTCAGGAGCTGTAAGAGATCCCCTTTGTACTGTGCCCCATCTGAGAGCTATTTTCAGTAGTCATCTATTGTATATTACTGTGATGTCCAATTAACTTCTACAACTAATGACTTAATAGATGACCACCAAGAGATCAATAACGACCAGGGAGTGATGCAATGGAGGTCTTTAGGGCTGATATGGACTCATGCAGACTGAGGGAAAAGGGAATATAAAGCTGTAGGGCAGCCATGATACTTGCAGCCATCAAGGCCAGCGACAAATTGGGACAACGTTAAAGGAAATTTAAAGAACTGGATTATTAAATTGCTCAGGAAAGCCATCAAGCCGTCGGAAATCTGAACCTAAGCGGATACATCACCACTGTTTGAAAGACAAAATGTCTGTGTTGACAGTTTATCACAATAAAACGTAGTCATTTTAAGTTTAACCTTTTCTGTGCGACCGCGATTCCCCCTCCGGTGCTGGGCCCTAATAGAAACGGGCGTGGTCATGACGGAACGGTTCCGTCATGAGCACAGCTCCACCGTAGCTCATGACGGAACCGTTCCGTCATGAGCATGGAAAGGGTTAAATGTATTTATTGCACACCAACACCGTGGTAAGCCAAGAAGAAAAGACAGCAACACACAGAAAGCTGGGAATACCTCTATTAAACACAGGTGTACATAGAACTTACCACGGCATCTTAAAAACACATTTTCAGAATTAAAAAAAACTTCTAAGCGATAAACAAAGTGTTACAGTGATCTGTTGTGAACCAACTGGGAGTAGTGGGGATAGAAGTAGTCAGTAGTCGCTTCTGCACACCTCTCCAAGGGGTTCCCCACCGAAGACTAAGGAGCTTTCCAGGCACCCTGCAGTCACAGATGAGATTTTTAATGAAGTTAATTGTATTAGCTATACTCTCCCCGAAAGGTCTCAGCTGCAGTGGGAGGCAAGCAGTCTCCTGTTCTGTGAAACCTAAAGTGAACAGATTTCTTTTAGGCAAGCAGACGCCCTGGGAAGGACTGTCTGTTAGCTTTCACGTCCCTTTTAGTGATTTAAAATGTTCAGAGGCGAGATCTTTCACAGGGAGGCGGCAGGCAAAGGAAAGCAATTAAAGAAGAAATGTCAGCAAGCAAGAAGCAAACGGCAGCAGTGAAGAAGCACCACACTACCAAAAGGTTGTAATATATGCAGGGGCTTTATGCACGCAAAATGTGGGGGCATTTCCTGCATCTATAATGCTGTCCCCCTCATTGGTGGCATGTCAGTGGTGACGTTCCTATGTGCTGATTGGCTGCTGTTTCCCAATCCAGAAGCCCCATTTGATATGGAGGTAGAAATACCGGAAGCTAACGTACTTGCAACGTAGACGGTAAACAAAGGTGAGATTTCAGGGTGGAGTGCGCGCCCCCCCCTGAGATGGTGTTGCACCCCCCTGGGGGGGTGCGCCCCACAGATTGAAGAACACTGGTCTAGAGGCCTAAGAATGAGAAATTACCATTGGGAACAGAGACAGAGCTGCCACATTTGTGACCAGATAAAGAACAAGATATACAGCCCTGTTTTTAAAAATGGAGCAACGGAGCCCCAAGTGAATGGAACATAATTAATGCTAAAAACGAAAGATTGAGTGAAAGGGAGCTAGTGAGTAAAGTCAAATGTCTAATAGTCTAACTTTGTGACTGCTTAACTCGATCTTCAGTGACCCAGACTCTGTGGATCAAAAATGAAAGCAAAGGTGCAAAGGGGAGAAAACATGGAGAAATTGTGGGTGGGAGGGCAAAGCAGTAACACTGGTCAACTGTTTTGGCAATCGGGAAAAATTGTGTGTTAAACAAACTGAAATGGACAGAAGCGTTATGAGCCCTGTAACAGAGCCAGTCACTATGAGAAGAAACAGACCAAAAGGAGGGACAAATGGATATCGTTTACCATTCAAAAGTAAGGAATTTAGAAAGGCACCAGGAACAACCTGGTGAAGGTCCGTCTTGAAGCCCATGTACTGACTACACCATGCATCGCAGCGCATGCGCACTGCTAAATTCAACCTAAAAAAGGTGTTGGAGTGCATCGATCGGGGACTAAAGATGTGCCACCTCTCGGCAAAGCAGCACTAGCTAAGGTAGGACACGTGTTGGAAGCGATCTGTGGATGATGAGGAGGGGGCAGCAGTGGTGGATCTCAGCTGCTTGAGGCGCTGGTGGCAGTGGCACATGCCGCCTCCTCCTCCCCCAAAAGCCACCAGCCTGGACGACCTCCATCCGGTGGGCCCCAGCCAGGTGGCAATCTCCTGCAGTGATGATGGACCAGCAGAAGTGGCTATATCAAGAAAGAAGAAAAGGGGAACAAAACTAAATAAAAATGTTTAATGCTCAGTGCAAACATATATACATATACATTTACATAGCGGAGGCACAGTAGCAGAATATTGCTGGCCTCCTAGGGCCATTGGAAGTTTTGATGTGATTAGTTACGGGGCCAAATTTTCCCCACACATGCATCACATAAAAAGCACAGATTGCAAAGTAGTAGGAGTACCACCAGGGTAAAACTACGTGATTTTTTTCTTCTAAAGGATCTCCTAGTGAAAAGGCTAAAAAGACTAAACAGACACTGTGTAAAAATAAAAATAAATTACCTCATTATTGAATACACCAGATATTTTCAGCACAATTAATAGTATTTTTGTTGTGCAACATTAATGGAGGCATGCTAGCGTTGGGTACTCTCTGCAGCATGTTTTTGGGGCAGCTGTAATGGACAATTTATTAACGTACTTTAATTCCAATGGCCCTGCTCTTCTTTGATGGCCTTTCAATCCTACCCAGACTCCAAAGAGGCAGATGAATAATACTACTGCTTCTACTTTACACATGTCACATATAACACAGATATCCTGTCAGTCGTATGTAGACAGTGGAAAAAACAATACAATGCAGTTCAGGGAAGGGAAAGGGATATCGATTTTATTTGGCACATTCGTCACAGAGTATCCCTTCCACTAAACTGTAAATCAGGCACTTATTCCCACTTAACTCTCTGGCCTCGCCCTCCACCACAAATTATTTTCACTAAATATCTTTACTTGGCAGGAATGAAAGTTACGCTAATGCAGGTTAAGTTGGAGGGATTAGGTTAGGTAGAGGTTTTGCTATAGAATAGTGGGCTGCGACTGATCATTTGCTAAGCTTTGGCTTAGTTAGTCACTGTAGTTGACAAATGACAAAAGGGAAAAATTTGAACCGGCGTAAAAGTCATGGAAGCCATGAAATATCTAAATCACTTTGCCAGAAAAATGTATCACGTGCCAAGAATTACTTTCGAAATGTTTTGGTAGGCTGGGATAGAACTAAGAAAAGAGTAATGGGGTAAAGTATTATTAGGAGATGACTTAGTGGGCACTGGGAAACACACCTTGTTTTCTGTTTGTAATGCATTGAAAACTTCGTAATGCACATTAACCTAAGTTGACGCACACTTCACTGCCAACACTGCAGTGCTGAATTGAAGCATGGTGCCGAAAGGTCACAGGTGGCGAAATGCCATGGGCAGGGAGGTGATGAATGATGATGGGTGGGATATCTGGCTCACTTAAATACATTATCCTTAATTTGTCAATAAGCAAGCAATGTGGGGAGGAGCTACGCCACGAACCAAGATGGCCACGTAAGCTCCCGGCTCCGCTGACCTCCGCCGGCAGCCCGTTTATCCTGTTAAATATCCTTTTCCCGTGCCCGATGCCTGTGTGTGTGAAGATCGCCTGATGCCGCTGGTGCAATCCCGGATTTTCTACCCGATTCGGTGACGGAGTTATGTCGAGTTCCATCTTTGGCCTGCTCCGGGGCTGCCGTCGGGACCTCGATTTCTGACCCATCCGGGTTGGAATCGAACAACAACGGCTGTGGGACCGAGGCTTGGCCCGGTCCTCCGGACCTGCACTTTTCTGCTAACCGATTTCTGCTCCAGTTCCCAGTGAGTGCCTAAGATATGGCGTTGTGACGTACTGAGAGTGTCCGGAGCCGCGGTAGGGGGCTGCACGCCCAAAACCCTGCTGAGGAGCCCGGGTTGAAGGGCTGGCCCCCGCGTGCGGCGACGATGTCGGGGTTGCCAGCTTGGGGCGCGCCTGCTGTTGTCATCGTCCGAGTGTGCGCCTAGAGCCTCGGGAGTCCCTGGGGCTTGTTTCCTCCTCCGTCCTTTGCCCGCCGGGATGGAGGGGGCGGACGGCGCACTGTCGTTGAGGTCAGTAATGGCCGCCATTGGGGCGCTCCGCTCTCAATTCTCCGTCACATATGACCGAATGGCCGCAAAACTGGATGACATTTGCTCGCGGCCAGACGCTGATGCCGCGCTGTATGGACAGCCCTCTATGGTCCCGGTGATCGGTTTGGCCCGCCATTTCGGGGTCCCCGAGCGGCAGCCTGATTTCGCCTGTTTGGAAGATCCTGGCCTCTTTCCTCCTACACCTACAACTGTGGTTCGCTCTCCCTCTGTGATCCCTGCTCGGTGGTATATCGTCGCTGGAGCTGCTGATCGCCAAGGGCACTTCTCAAGGTACTGTTGGAGAAAACGGCCCTTTGTCTTCATCCTTCCCTGTCGGCTACGTGGATGCCGCCATTTAGTGCCCGGTCTTTGTTTCGTCTTCGCGGACTTAAACTGGCATGAACGCTTCGGCCCCCTTTGGATGATTCGCACCGGACAGGGCTGATTTTATCCTCTCCACTGCTTCGGACTGCCTGAGATGCTTCTCCTGCATGTAATTGTTTTGACTTTGGCGATATGTGTTTCAGTAGGACACCGAACCTTCCAGAGCTGATTTTAGTTTTTGGGATTGTTAAGTTGATTTCTTCCGGGATTGCACCGAGTGATTCTCAGAGTACAGGGTGGGGGGGTATTTTGGGTGTTGCCTCCTCATGTCGATGATCGATATTTGCTTTTATTGGTGACGTACATGCCTTGGGGGGATTGCCACTGGCGGGGGGTTACAGGAGTCCGGGAATGTGTTTGTTTCTCTCCTCTTCCATTATATTTCTTTCCCTTCTGTGGGGCAGTTCCGGGGCGACAGGCACGCTGTTAGTGGGTTAGGCCGTAGCCATTACAAGGGTGCAGGGTGGCGGGTGTGGGGGGGTTTGTTATTTTAGTTTGTTTTGTTCTATGGTCCCTATTGCTCTTTTCCGTCTCTGGGAGGGTGCTTTCCCCTTTCGTAGGGTTGGCTGTTTTCTTTCTCTACACCTCTTTTCTCTTTGGCGTCTTAACGTGCCTTTTACTCCGTCTTTTGGGGGTGGGGTTATATGGGATGGTACTCAGCAATGTCGCATACTGTTTTATGGCCATTTGCCCGGCTCTGCCTCGGCGGCTGGCCAGATTTAATACTTGCTAAGGTCCTCGCCTGACTTCCGTTGTAATTGGGGTGCGTCCCCCCCGTCTCCTATTGTATTACTCCTGTAAGGTGTGACGCCATCAATGACGCAGCCACCACTCTTTCTTATAAGTTAAAAATGAAACCTTTTATCCTCTGCATCGCGACTACCACAACCACGTTTGATATTTTGTCGAAGATCCTGATTACCATCCTGATGCGCAATACTCCTGATCTTGTACCTGCTATGTTTGCGGCCGGCCGGGTGGTTGTGGGCCTGCGCATGTAATTCTTTGTCTTTTTCAATAAAGGTTTTCAAAAAAAATAAAAAAAAAATAAAAAAAAAATAAGCAAGCAATGTGACTTACCACCACCCGTCCCTGCCACCACAGGGACTCCAACCACCTCCTGGGTCGCCTCCGTTGCACTGGTGCAGACGCTGCCGGCCCCAAAAGTCTGTGCAATTAGAAAAAAATTACAGATTATTATTATTGAAAAAGTACAACAGCAATATCTCACTACAGTTCGGTTAGCAGTATCGTCCATCAACTGTTTTGCCATGCTGCACTGTCATGGAAACTGCTGGTATACTGTATAAGAGAATGATAACTTGGAGGGGGGGAGGGGGGAGGGGGGGATTCAACGCCACTCCCTTGTTTGACTTTGAGCATGAGCAAGAAAGCCTTCTCAACAAATGTGTGGTGAATAATAGTTTACTTGAGCCTGCAATCTTCACAGTACCAAAAATCTATTCTCTTAGTCTTACAGTACCACAATACATATAGGGGTAGAGGGAAAGCTTACTAAAAAAGAAGAAGAAAGCTAGACACGAGAAGTCCACTACAGAAACATGAGATATAGAGAAAAAAGGATAATAAGAATGTAAACATTAGATCAAGGAGTCAAGGGAAAAAAGGAGATAATATATATTTTTTAAACCAACAAGACAAAATTATTCTAAGAGTGGGGAAGAGGTAAAAGTTGGTGCAATAAATAATAACAGAACTTACTGGGTCCAGCAGAACCATCTGCCACGGCTGTGGCGCTGGTGGTGGCGGTTCCACCTGCCATGGCTCTGGTGGTGGCAGCTCCTTCGCCCTGTTGCGATGATGCCCTCTTGCGTGCTGATGTACGAAATAAAGCAGATTAAAAAAAAAATTAAAAAGTGGTACAGTTAAACTCCCCAAAAATATTTTGACAGGCTGACGCAGTAGCATGTACTTTTCTAAATCAGACAGTCTATTGCCCTACTCCTAAACCTAAAACCTTTTCATAATTTCCTAAACTACATTCATCATGTAAATTTGTATCTACCCTCAAACACAACTATGTCTTTATTGCCAACCAGCTTCAAGTGCAGGGTGTCTACTCCTTTCTCTTTAAATTTATTATTTTTTTTAATAAACCAATTTGCAAATCTTTGAGTAGGAGGCATCTTCTTCCTTTACTCCATTCACTGCTGCGTTGGGTGGCTCCTCATTTTCTTCATTGCGTTCTTTATCCTGATCACAGTTATCACTCGCTTCTTGAGATCCTGGGACTTTCACTGAAGTGACCGATTCAAGTTGACCCCCCGATAAAGAGAAAGAAGCTGGAGGGACAAAACCAAGGGAACTCAAAATTGAACTTTCAACTTTCTGGCCAAAGTTACATGAAATCTTCGATGATGTTCCTAAACATTCAGTTTTTTTCTCAGTATTGGTTGAAACGGCTTAACTGAAGAATTTTCTTTGTTGATGAAAAAGCAGACCCCTCCTCAGTCTGAGATGTGCCAAATGCAGCAACTGGTTGTGCCATGATGGACTGGTTACCACCATCACTTTCAGAACTACATTCAGTACTGCTTCCATATTTTTGATCACTACTTGACAAAAAGTTTTCATAGTCTTGGCAAATAGGTATAAGATCGCAGAGTGGATGTATGTCCACAGGTTTCACTATCCAGTACAATACTGAGCAGTTAAGTGTCGCCAACGGACAAGTTAATTACCTTCGGTAAGGCCTTATCTAGCTGCAGATTCCTTACCTTTGAACTGCCAGGCTGGATCCAGAAGATTTTTCTTAGTAGTACCCGTGCGCGCTGGTAGGTGGTGTGAGAAGCTGGGTTTCTGTTTCAGTAACTTCCCCACTTTTTGCCAGACTAGTGACACACTTTGACTTGATGTGCCCTGGGTCCCTGCCAATCAGGTTTCCAGGGCCTGTGTTCTTTCCCCAAAACTGTACCCAATTGGCATCTCTGGACACAGGTCGGCCCCTGTTAAATGGTACCAAAGGTACCCAGGGCACTGTGACCAGGGAAGACCTCTAAAGGCTGCAGCACTTACTGTGCCACCCTTAGAGGCCCTGTACCATTACACTCACACACTGCATTTGCAGGATGCGCGTCTTGGTGCAGAACAAAGTGAAGAGTCGACATGGCACGCATCCCTGTGTGCCATGCCTACAATCCACTGCCCTGGCATAGATCAGTCACCCCTCTAGCTGGGTGCCCTATACCAGTGGCGAGGGTACAGGTGCAGGAGTCCTGTACCCCTACAATGTTTAAGTCCATTCTAAGACATTGTAAGTGCAGTGCTACAATTAAAAATATATGGTGCTGGGAGTTTTTCATTACGAACTCCACAGCACAATAATGGCTGCACTGAAAACTGAAGTTTGGTATCAAACTTCTCAGCACATTAAACCCACACTGATGCCAGTGTGGGATTTAATGAAAAATGCACACAGAGTGCATCTTAGAGATGCCTCATGAAAAAACGACCTACCACTAGTGTCTAGGCTGAGTGGCTGCTTTCAGTTGCCACCACCAGACATTTCTGGACCCCTGGGTCGAGAGCCTGCTGCTCTAGGGGGCCAGAAACAATGCACATCCTGGGACGAGGTGCCAAGCCTCCTCCCCCAGGTTGGGCAGGTTCCATGAAGGGGAAGCTTCAAAGGCTTGCCGCTATTGTGAGCTTCCCAAGGCCACTTGCTGCTCTCAGCAACTGGTCCCCACTGGTTCTGATCCCCACTTTGGGCGGGAGAACCGGCGTGAAAAACAAGTGAGGATGAGAGGTGTGCCCACCTCTGCCAACTGAGAAAAACGCTCCTCTTGTCCACTTTCAATTAAAAAGGAGTACAGGGAGTCAGAGGTAAAACAGATTAACTTATTAAAGCTTAAGCGGGTGCAAGAACAACAAGGAAAAAGCTGTTCCGTGTAGGTAATGAACAGCCACAAAGAATTCTCCTTTCATATTTATACTATACTTCAAACAAGTCTGCCTACAGACTTCACTCCCCTCCACCTAATCCATTGGAAATTGTCTTCCAGTTATACATTCAAAAAGAATAGCTAACCACACTACATTGTCAAGACAAGTTATCACAAGCCATCGCTTAATTGCAAATTGTATGGAAAGTCCAGTGTGGCTTTCCATCTCAGAGAAGCACAAATGATTAACAAAGTGTAATTAGTCTAACAACAACTCAGTACTTTTCCAAGAACATGAAGAAAACAATAAAAGAATGTGCAATGCCAGAAAGTACATGGAAAATTCCTCAAACAACATTGTGCTAAGTCACGTGGATTTAAAAAATGTTTTGCACTCATGTTTATATTATATAACCTTTCCTTAAATGGTCCTAGAACACGAGTTCAACATTTACCAATTGCTTGCTATCACTAACCTATAGAATCAGTAATAGATCATTTGATTTGGCCCCTCATATCAATTCAGTACTTCAATTTCAGATAGTCTCCATTATAGGATTGTTAACAGAGAAAGTAAGAAACAAATGGGCTTTTGTAAGAAGGCTAATCTGTAAGGGGTTGCTCCGCAGGATCTGTTTGATGCTAGTAAGGGTCCACCTCCAGACGTTACCAACACCCTGAGTATAAATATACAGGGTGTTCGAACCATCAGGTGAGGGATAAAAGGAAGGAAAGGGTGTGAACGGCTGGGAAGGAGATCTGAAAAGACAAAAGATACAGGTAAGACAAAATACTCAAATGACAGACTACTCTCAATAATTCTCGCTACAATTATCTATACCTGGCAAGTAACTGATAGGAACCTCTTCTAGCTCGAGACCTCCCTGCAAAACAAGAGCAAGTTAGGAGAACATCAGAAGGGAATAACAATATACTTCATCTACAATTGCTCTTCATATGATTGTAACCATGAGCCTACCATAGACTCCAACCGGACCCTATGTAAGTTAAAGTGTCTTTTTCCTTCCCAAATAATAGATCACAAAGAACTGAACCAGGAAAGACCCTTAATGCTCCTTAAAGGTCATTGAAAGTGTATGAAAAAAAGGCCCGTGTCCATGCTTGACGGGCGTGTTCTGAAATGGATACAATTCCCCAATTTCGTTGATAAAGAATAAAGCAACCAAAACTGGAAGTGCGTAGTTGCGACCACTATCGCGCTCCACCAGAGAACAGAAAAAAGGGGATGAATGACAACCGGTAACACGTGGTAGACCACCACTGTGCTCCAGTCCCACAACTCAAATGATAATTAACTCAAAAGGAAGCGTGTAGTTGCGAACACCACTACGCTCCTTTAAAACCACAAGACAATCCATTCTTTCATAAGGCAGCATAAAGTTATTTCCATACTCTTGTAAAATTCGGCCAAGAAACGGAAACAGCAGCGCGTAGCCGAAACTACCGCGTTCTGCTCCAATGTCTCTCCCTCGCTGGCAACCTCAAGAGAAAAGGAAACAGCAGCGCGTAGCCGAAACTACAGCGGTCTGCTCCAAAAGCCTCCCAATTGTGGCAAACACAAATCCAACGGAAACTGAGAACAAGATACGGTAACGTGTAGACGGCGCCACAACGCTCCGCTCCAAACTCGGGGAAGGATTACTCAAGGAGGCTGATCGAAACGAGTCCAAACCCGGCAACTCCTTCGAACGCTCCTCCTTCCACAAATCCAAACCAGGAAACAAACAGAATTACGGGCATCCGCCGATGCGCGAGGCTCACTTAAGTACATCCTGCCCCACGGCCCCCTGGGACTCGTAGTTCTTACACATAAGGCAGGCGCGATAGGTCCCGAACCTCACATAATCTGTGAGGGCACTAACACGGATGTTCATTAAATGCCAGATTTCTTTTTCTTGCATCATAAGGATATTCTGTTGTGGAACAGAAACTGGAGGGGCCTTGAAGGGTGAAAGGAGCATACCGCAATACATGGGAAGACAACCGACACATAGACAGCACCCTAAAATAATCCCTCCTATAACCAATACTATCATTAATAGTTTCCAACCCCATGTGAGCAGTACTTCTCAAAACTAACCTGACCTAGTCCAGTCTCCAGTATCCTGATGTATTTCAGCTGCAATTTTGTGAAGTTTTTGAATGGCCAAATTCACATTAGAAGCATTATCTTGGATATATACACAGCAGGAACTGCCAATTAATTTGCATATCCCCCTTCTCTGCTAAAAGAATGCCTAATACAATCCGGTTATGAAGGGAAACAATACTGGTAACTTGCATTTCTACAGTAATGTTACTCAGTGCACCAGTATTCTCATTAATATCCGCTTCCACTACTCTGATCAATTGGGGAACTTGTACACTATTGGCCATAGGACCCCAAAAAGGCACTATACCCTTCATTCCATCAATAAATAGCTGCAGCATGGTATCTGTCAGGTCAACCTGTACTTCCTGTTTATTAAGTCGATTTGTCCTGTGATAATCAGATGTGCAAGGTAAATGGGAGGAAGAATAAATGTAATATTGCATCGGCCTGACCATCCTTTAGGGAGCCAGACATAAGCCAGATTACCACAAACAAAATAGGTGTTTTGTGAAGCCACAAATGATGGAGAACTAGTGCAATTTGTTATATCACTGTATGGGAGCACATACTATTCCCAACAGCAAGGGGCCCTTCACCATGAACACAAAAGGGGGCGTTATGGGCATGCACAGGTATGGGTATCATAGCCACCTTGGACAGTTTTCTCTCATTAAAAGATAATAATAGAGAAGTTATCATAGCCTGTAGATTCCTCCTTCTCCATAGTGCCATAGATTCTAACTGCATATGGCCAGCATAGATAATAGAGGTGATCCCTAAGCCGGCTCTGTACTGCTTTATTAGTAACTTTGATATAAGGAGCAAAATTCAATTCCCACCAGGCACTACAAGACCCATTATAGGCTAACGGAAGAGGATTAAGAGGTGCCTTCGTTCTGACTGAAGATGGCAGGAAACCACATATTCAACAATCTATAGCATTATATCCAAGGTGGGCATTATGTAAAACCTGAATGAATGTATTATTCACATATTGCAAGTGGTGTGCTTGTTTATGAGAGACATGGGTTATGTACTGATTCTCTGGTATCGGTGTGGTGACTGATGTCACTGATTTAGAGACTGGGTGGTTTTCTTCTAACCACCAGAACAATCCTAGCATTCCTATTATCATCAAAAGACACAGAAGCACAATCATTTTCACTTTCTTGGTCCAAAATTGTTGTATACCAGACACTGGAGTATTTTCCTGCTGCAATTAATCAGAGGGTCTCAATACTCCTAGTATTACCCAAATTGTATTTGTGTGTGATGTACAAATACCTGTTCTTGATGAGTGATGCTTCTCCTAATATTTTGTCTTTATGCTCAGACCATTCTCTTTTTCCAAAAAGAGAACCAAATCAAAAACACCCAGCAGTCAAAAGCAAAGTAACGTGGCCAAGACCTCCTAGAAATTCCCTATCTATTCTACCAAAGAACATGAGGAGTTCCCAGTGTCCTTTACGTCAAAGCCTCACTGGCAATCTTATGTACAGGTCCAGACTTTGGCGGTCTTGACCACCGGCATGGGTTGCTATCTCTACAGAGATCGTTTTTTCATTCAAAGTCTATAGTTTTTGACGGTTCTAGGTCTCAAATTATACCTAGGCGAACCACAATCTGGATGCTCAAATAGATATATTGGTATCAATTTGGGCTCAACAGGAGTGAAGTTGACCCGTGGACGCGCTACTTCTCCTCCTTCAATCAGCTCACCATCATTAAAAGATACTTGCTGTGGAATTTATTCATTTTCCAATTTAGAAGTTTCTCGCTTCACATTTTGATCATAGAACAAAGGCAATGGAGCTTTCTTAACATGGTGGGCATGCAGCCAATGTTTGCATCCCATGCACTTTACAGCAGTCTGAGTGGTGAGTAGCACTTGCACAGGTCCTTCACAGCATGGCTCAAGACTGGAATTCCTCTGAAAGTGATGGGTGAAGAACCCATCCCCAGATTATGACCTGAACCTTCAAGACGAGGAGGGAGACTGGCATTCTTTAGTCAATTGGTCACAATAATCAATAACAAGAGGATATTCAAATGCGCAAAATGTTCTAGGTCTAGGTACACCCCACACATTTGCAGTCCTCCCCATGACTACCTGGAATGGGGATAAACCCATTTGAGTGTTCAGTATTGAGCACTGAAAACAAAGTATGGGCAAAGCATCAGGCCATTTTAATTTTGTTTCAGCACATATCTTTCCCAGTTTTCCTTTCAAAATACCATTGTATCTTTCTACTAGGTCTGCAGCCTGTGGATGGTGGGCAGTATGAAACCTTTGCCTTATCTGCAAGCCTTTGCATACCAGGTCCATCACTTGGCCAATGAAGTGTGATCCCTTGTCGCTCCAGCACACTCTGGGCAAACCAAATCTTGAGAAGTACTCCTTCAGGAGTATTTTTGCAGTACTTAGGGCTGTTTTATCTCGTAGAGGGTAAGCCTACACCTACCTACTAAAGGTGCAAACCACCACTAAAACACATACTTAGGCTTGCCAATTAGTTGTATTTCTATTAAATCAATTTGCAGGACTTCAGAGGGCAAATCTGGTGGTGCAAAATGACCTGTCGGCCCGGGGGAACCTTTTCCTGGCTTATAAGTAGCGCATATCATGCATCTTTTGACATGTGACTCTGCCACCCTGGGAATCAGTTTGTTGCACCATACATGGTCTAATGTTTCCACTATTCCTTTGGCACCAATGTGAGCCTGGCTATGTGCCATAGTAACAATATCGTTAACATAACAATTAGGAAGCATCCATCTTGGTTTCTCTGACAGATCTGTCCAACATCCGGTATCATCTAACCCACCATACATCTGCCACGTCTCTTTCTCTTCCCTGGTAGCTTCCTGTTGTATCTCTCTAACACATTCTAAGGTATTATTAAACATTGGTACTTCAGGGACCCCTCTAACTGGTCCTGTAACATACGTTAAACTATGTTCAAATCTGGCTGTTTGCTTGGCTGTTTCATCTGCAAAAGCATTTCCCTGAACTATCATAAATAACTTTTTTTATGGGCACTGCATTTAACAATTGCAACTTTTTTTGGTAACATCTGAGCATCCAATAATTTTACTATTAACTCCCCATGCTTTGTCATACTTCCATGTGAGGTCAAAAAGCCTCTTTCTTTCCATAATCGCCCAAACGAGTGGGCAACACCAAGGGCATACTGACTATCAGTATAAATATTTACATTCAGATCTTTGCTCAATCCTCACGCCTGTGTAAGGGCAATTACAACTTCTGCTTGTGCATTTGCAGTATTTTACATGACTCTACCACTGTTTTCAAAGTGGTGATGGCATATGCAGCAGTGTTTGTACCATCTGATAATTTGAAACATGAACCACCCACAAACAACTCTCCCTGTGGGTCAAATATGGGAGTATCTGATAGGTCTACCCTTCCCTTGGTCTCTTCTTCAGTGGTGAACATACAATCAAGGTGTTCTTCCCCTGAATCACTGGGGAGGGGTAGCATTGTGGCTGGGTTTAAAACATTGCAACGGTTCAGAATGATAGTTGGAGCAAAAAGTGTTAACTCATACTCTATTAAACGTGCACTGGTCAGGTGCTGGGTCTAAGTTTTGTTTAGTAGCACATCCACAGCTTGCGGTACCATAACTGTCAAATTGTGACCTAGAAAGTATATTTCAGGTTGTTTGACTGCAACAGCAGCAGCAGCTGCTACCGAGCACAAACAATTTGACAAAGCCTTAGCTACTGGAACCAATGTGGAGGAAAAATAAGCACAAGGTTTATTCCTCCCCCATGGGATTGTGTTAAAACTGATAGTCCACAGCCATCTTGCTCATGGACAAACAAAAAAAATCTCTTAAAATAATCAGGGTTACCCAAAGCAGCCGCATTTCATAAAGTAAAGTCCACATTTGTAAAGCGCACAATCACCCGTAAGGGTCTCTAGGCGCTGGGGGGCCGTCGGGAAGATTAAGCGAGCTATTGCCCAGAGTCACATGGTGCTGGGCTAACCTGCCGCCGGAGCCGGGGATCGAACCGTGGTCCCCAGATTCCAGCGTCAGTCGCCCTGGCCGCGGCGCCACACCTCTTCAAAGCGTTTTTTAGTTTTTGAAAAGCACGCTAACACATCTGTCCAAGGGAGTGGGTTACTAATATTCTTAGATGTTAGAGAAATCAAAGGTTTTGCAATTAAAGAGAAATTAGGTATCCACTGTCTGCAAAAGGAAGTCATACCTATAAAGGCGCGAACATCAGATTGGGTCTGGGGGGCGTTTCATTTTCAGTACCAAATCAATTCTTTGTGGGTGCAGTCTTCTAGCCCCCCGTTGACAGGAGGTGACCTAAATAGACAACCTTCTGTAGACAATATTGCATTTTAGATAAGGACACTATGTCCTAAGAGTGCTAAATGATGTAACAAATTAATTGTTGTCTCCTTACAAACTTCCTCTGTATCTGAGGCAATTAATAGATGATCAATGTATTGGAGTAATACAGACCCTTTTGAGGGGGTAAAAAGATCTAACTGTTTTTTCAAAGCTTGACTATATATACTAGGGCTTTCTGTATACCCTTGAGGAGCGCACGTACATTTTAGGGAACGCCCTTGGAATAAAAATGAAAAAAGGTATGGACTTCCTTTAGCAATGGGCACCCTAAAAAAACCCATTTTTTAAATCAAGCACATTAAAATATTTGGCTGAAGACAGAATCATGGTAAAAATAGAATTCATGTAAGGAACAACAGGATAGTGGGGTACTACAATTTTATTTATAGCTCAAAGATCAATCACTAATCTATATTTATGAAGGATTCCCTCTGGGTCTTTTTCTAGAACAGGAAGTATAGGACTATTACATGGAGGATATTGGGGTACTACAATTTTATTTATAGCTCGAAGATCAATCACTAATCTATATTTATGAAGGATTCCCTCTGGGTCTTTTTCTAGAACAGGAAGTATAGGACTATTACATGGGCTGCCTTCTGTTTCTTTTATTATCCCCTTGTGAATTAAATCAGAAATAACCTCTTTGAGACCTTCCTCTCCGTCCCGGGACATTTTGTATTGAGGAATGCGGAATAAGGGAACGCCTTTTTTACCAGTGGTTACTATGGGATCCAGGTCCATTTTACCAATATCATTATCTTCTGATGGCCAGACCGTTTTATCAATTGCTTGTAATTCAGGTGCTAGGTGAGTAACATCTATCATCGTAAAACATTTGCTAAAATTATCAGAAACTATTGATGTAAAGACACCATCAGGAGAACAATAGATGTTAGCATTGTCTTTTCAATAGGTCCAGGCCTAATAAGTTCTCAGCACAATTTTTAGTACGCACAAATGGGACAGAGGTGGTGAAGGGACCTATAGTAACATCTAGCTAGGGGTTTGGAGATGGGGCTCTGGATGGGGATGCCTGTGAATCCCACTGATGTACTCATTCCGACGGAGAGGGGAGCCCCTAGAAATTGGTCATGACTGAGTCACAGAGGTGCGAGTGGCACCTGTATCAACAAGGAAATTGCGTACTTCCCCTTTTATATCCCTGGTGACATATGGACCTGCTTGATTAACTGGAATCAAGACCCTATTTCCACCCTTTCCATTGCTGTCCTATTGTTAATACTCAAAGGTATTGTAATCAATGTCTGTACAATCTCCAGTATAAAAACTTCTGTCAACTTGTTGACCATCAAAATAATTCTGACGTCTATTGTCATTCTGACGCTGGGTGAAATCTTGCCTATTTGCGCCACCTCTCCCTGTACCCCTCGACACTGAACTACCTCTTCCTCTTGCCATCGTTGCTTGGCGCTGTAGGTTAGGGCATTCTTGCCTAATCCTGCTCTGTGTTGCTGCGCAGGAGCTGATGAGGCTCTGCCAGCCCCTCTTCCACGTCCATCTCCCCTCACATTTCCCATACCCATTTGTCTTCCCCGGTCTGGCAATTCTTGCAGTAGCAAACCTTTGTTTCGAATTCTTTCAGTTTCTTATAATTCTTTTCGTTATTTATTTTCTGGTAATTTTCATAATATGTAGCCATTACCAAAAGATCTGCAGGCTTTTTAGTTGGCCAGGTGCTCTCGGATACTTTAATCAACTCTCCAAATTCCTTCATCAAATTGTTCACAAATTTGTCAGCAAACATTCTTTTCCCCGTGACAGTTGCCAAATCCGGGTGCAGGAAAGCGGGTGATTTCCCTCATGGGATATTCTCCATTCATTTTTTGATATTTTATTCTAACCTTAACACCCTAAGGCAAACAATTTTCAAACAATTTTAATTTTGAGATATCTGGGGAAGGGTTTATGCGACTTTGCACATCATGCCACAATTGTAACACCTCTTGTGGGGTATTTTTAATACACCATGTCCACCAGCCCTCTATCCTTTCGGTCATATATTGACGGAGTAAGTTTTGCTGGAAAACATCAATTCTATTTACAGTTGGCATAACAGTATTCATGGTGGCATTATTTATGTCATCCATCCATATATATATGGGCTATCCTTTTTAACTCTTCTGGATCAGCTCTCTGTGATCCATATCTAGTATTAGGTCTGTCCCTCCAATTCCCACTTCTATCTCTCGAATTACCACTATGCTTATGAACCAAAGGTGGGGCACCTGCAGGCGTATTTCCAGCAGATTGGGATGCAGAAGGAGTTTGTTCAGTCACTAGCCTTGGTACAAAATGTATCTGAGGGGTAGTCAATACATTTGGTACAGGTATCGCTTGTCCTGCTTGTGACCGCTGTTGAACAGCAGATGGATGAAGTATTGCTCTGGGTGGGACAGGCAGTTGCTGACCTGGTAAGGGGGAAGGAAGGATTGGTACATTAAAAATGGGTACTAGAGGTGCATGTCCCTGCTGACCCATCTGTCGTGGTACATTTTGTGCCTGTGCGGCAGTTATGGGAACATGTGGGACATATGGCGGTGGATTCTCCAATAGTCTCTCTAATACCTCATCCATGTCCACATGTTTTTTTCTTTATGTCACATATGTCTTGTTAGTGGTCATTCTAAACTCTGTCCATACATTCAATACCTTCAGTTTGTTTTAATTGATCATATGCTTTTTTTTTTATATTGGCATTTTTCCGCAAAGAAAGAAAACCAAAATACAGCGAGGCCCAAAAATAGAAAAGGGACAGCAATCCACATAGGTTGGGCAGAAATAAAGGAGCATTATCAGATACAGGCAGTGAAATACAGAGTCGCATAGTTGACAATTACATAAGAGGAACATGCAACACATCATCCTGTGCCGCAACGCACCCAGGGACAAGTTTCGAAGTGTCTACCGGGGGCCAATAAAGAGTAAAAAAGAAACAATACCCATTCCATTGTCTGGCCAGGAGTCCGCCATGTGTCGTCGGGAAACTCGTGTCAGTCTCAGTAGGGTGGGGGGGGGGGGGGGGTACGTGTGTAGTCCAGAGGCAGCATCAAGGTCAGTTGCGTCCGTTGCCGCCTGTGTCTGCCTCCTCTCGAGAAAGGAAGCCCAAAAAATTCTTAGGTCTGTTGCGGGAGGGAATCAAGTCACAATATAATTCTGTTTGGGTACAGCAATAAGTCATCTCTCTCGACCACTGTTTCAGAGTGGGGGCAGGCCCTCGCATCCAGCGCAGTGCCACGCACCGCTTGGCCATTAAGAACGCCATGTCTACCAGCCGTCTGTGAAGCGGTCGTATGGGTTTGGAGTAGCCTGATAATGCTAGCAGAGGGTCAGGTAGCAGCGTTAATTGTGTGGTCTCATTAACCTCGTGATACACCCCCTGCCAGAATGTCTGTATCTCTGGGCAGGACCATGCCACGTGTAGGAAGTCCGCCGACGCCGTCCCGCAACGCTCACAACGAGGGTCCTCTCGGAGTTTATACCTATGGAGCCTCTCCGGAGTGTAGTAGGACCTGTTCAGGTATTTGAAGTGGATTAACCTGTGTCTCCCGTTCAGGGGGGTGCGCTTGGTGCTTGTGCAGCAATATCTCCAGATCTTGTCATTTAAATCTATTTGTAGATCCGTCTGCCATGTAAGTCTAGGTTTAGCATAGTCAGCGTTCCTTTCCACAAGTGCTGTGGCATACAATTTCGCTATAAGTCTTGTGGGGGACTTTGCAGAAACCATCTATGCAAAAGTCGTGAGAGTCTGCGGTTCCTCCATCTCTGAGCCTAGGAGCGCCCACAGTGCATGTCGCACTCTATGGTATTGGAAACAATGTAGTGGGTGTGCCCCTTGTGTCTCCGGACCCAACTCCTCCCACTGGCGGACAGGGCCCGCCACAAACAGGTCACCCATCATATGTATATTGAGCGCCTTCAGGGCTGTAAGCACCGCCACATCTAGACAAGGTGCAAGCCAGGAGCACTCAATCTTAGCCTCTGGCGTGTACATCAGACCACACGCTTGTACATCCATCAAATGATACCAGGCGTGGGTGACCGAGGTCAAAGAGTCTAATTGATCATATGCTTTGGCTTTCTGCAACACTCCCTTTTTCTGTTCTCATTCCTTCTCTTTTTGTTCTTTAATTACTAACATTGTAGCATGTTTTTCCCATTTATTAAAACTGTCCCACATTGCTTGTCTGATCTTTTTCTCAAACAAACATTGCTGCAAATATTGAATTTTATCTTGATCAAAAGAACAGTCCAGAGGCCATCTCAAATCCCTTAGTATATCAATGCCATAGTCTGTTCCACAAATGTTCACCTGTCCCATATTTTGTCATCAGCTTCCATGCAGGACTACCCTCAACTGGGACTGGTTGGCACTCATCCAGGCATGGACTCATGAAACCGTAGCAACGACACCGTGAAATATATTTCATTTGTTTGCTCATTCTGCCTTAAATTTAAAGATCATCTAAATGAGAAAACTTACCAATACAATCAACACTGGCTTTTTTATCAGGTCCAACCTGAAACCCAACCAATATAATGCAATACAATTCTCAATTCCAAAAACTAAACAATAATTCAAAACACCTGTTACAAAATAACTCAGAACAATCTCACCAGGTATTTGCTGAAGACATCTAACTCTCTGTACTCTGCAATTCAGCCACTTTTCGCTTGCCCAGTTTGGAACCTCTGCCGGGGAGATCTTGTTGCTGAGGTACAGCAGTTCGGGACTTCAGATGGCAGCTGCGAGAAACTAGTATCTAGCAGGGGCCCCAGCGATCAGTCAGCCGCGGGTCGTGTCACCTCAGCCACAGACATAAATGCTGTTGGATTGCCCACCTAGAGTACCCACTTTTGTGTGTCATTTGAGAAAAACGCACCTCTTGTCCACTTTAAATTCAAAAAGAGTACAAGGAGTCGGAGGTATAACAGATTAGTTTATTAAAGTTTAAGCGGATGCAAGACCAACAAGGAAAAAGCTGTTCCGTGTAGGTAATGAACAACCACAAAGAATTCTCCTTTCATATTTATACTATACTTCAAACAAGTTTGCCTACAGACTTCACTCCCCTCCCACTAATCCATTGGAAATGTCCTACCGGTTATACATACAAAAAGAATGGCTATCCACACTACATTGTCGAGATAAGTGATCACAAGTGATCATTTAATTGTAAATTGAATAGAAAAAGGCCAGCCTGGTTGTCCATCTCAGAGAAGCACAAATAATTAACAAAGTGTAATTATTCTAACCACGACTCAGTACTTTTCCAAGGACATAGAGAAAAAAAATTAAAGAATGTACAATATCAGAACATACATGGAAAATTCCTCAAACAACGTTGTACAAAGTCAGGTGGATTTAAAAAAAAAGTCACAACTCCACCCCTCAGGTGGGGGAGGCAAGGGGAAGCACAACTCTCAGTCCCTGCCATCTTGCAGATGGGGGACCCAGCCAACCAGGGAAAGGCTTATGCCTCCCTCCCACTGAAGGGTGGCATAATAGGGGGTGTACCTACCCCAGGGAAGGGACCCATTGGTCCCAACCTTTTACCTACGTGTAACGCCCCTAAATCTAGTATTTAGGTGCACCCCTGAACCTTGCTTCCTCAGACAAGAACCAACTACAAGAAAAGAAGAAAGACCGAACAGCTGTGC
The DNA here is from genome assembly GCF_964261635.1 of Lissotriton helveticus. Classification (NCBI taxonomy): domain Eukaryota; kingdom Metazoa; phylum Chordata; class Amphibia; order Caudata; family Salamandridae; genus Lissotriton; species Lissotriton helveticus. The sequence continues at coordinate 840,097,659 of NC_136073.1, read as the reverse complement.
CGAAGACCACTGATTTGGCCCCCGCCCTACCTGCCTGTCTCCATCTCGCACCTGCTTCTGCGAAATCACGCTGTGTTCTGCAGCCAGTAACCTCGAAAACCCCGTAAGACCTGCCTGTCTTCAACCACAAAGACTGTGTCTCCCGTGAACACCGGATTTGTTCATCAACAACCTCTGTCCCCGGCCGGAAACTGGGAATCCGCACCACTCTGCACCCGCCGTCCACGGCCCGAGTGCGAGTGGGCAAACACCACAAGAAGGTCTCCCCGGCAATCCTGACCCAAGATCCAGCGACCCCTGACCTGCCTCCAGCCAACGCCTGCAGCCTCAAACCAGGAGCTGGTAAGGAGATCCGACCCTAAAGGGCAACCATGCACCCGACGCCCCGCGGCCTTGATTGGCCCAACCGACGGTAACTAACCAACCCCCAAATTCCCAACTTACCTCTCCAAGTGGCAGTCACACCGAGTAGACCTTTGTCCCCGAGCCTGCAGTGCATTTACAAACCAGAGACTCTCCATTGAAAGCAACAGGGCTTCCGACGCCAAAACAGCACTCTGCACCCGGCTGCCCCAGTGCAGCTGAGGGTGCATCTTTTGTGCTGGCCTAAACCCCCATTTGCCCAGAGCTTAAGTCCAGGAGCTTTGCTCCCACAACCCATGTGGCCTCCTCATCATCAGCCACCAACCGGAGGACCCCTATTCCCCCTTGGATAACATTGGGCCTCAGCACTCTGCACCTGGCTGCCCTAGTGCCGTTGAGGGTGTAACAAGAGTGCATCCTTGACCCTGGGGGACACCTGAGACTAACCCCAGGATACCAACACCCACAACAAAGTACTTACCTTTAAACCGATAAGACTATTTTGCTCCATAGGATAACATTGACTGTTTGTCCTAAGTGTGGAGTTGGAAAACCCAAACAAAATCTTTAAAATTGTACTAACCAAAACGATTTTACTTACCTGTTTACAGGAAATGTACCAGTGTAGTATCCAGGTATACTACACTGTGTAAGAAAAGTAATCTCAAAAGTAACCTACCTGTAATTTTACAAAAAATCCTATACAAAGTATATGAACTGTATTCTGAAAAGCACTGCATTATCAGTAACATTACTGTAATCAAATCAAAGTACATTTACCATTGCAATCCAAACGGTGTTACAACTGTAAATTTACTGCACAGTATTTATCACTTACCTGCGCCAAGCTTGCTTGGTTCTAGGAAATAAAATAACAAATAATATTTTTATACAAAAACAATTGGTCTGAAGTTCAGTCTTTGAGTGTGTGAATTAATTTGCTCTGATAAAGCCTTACTGCTCGACCACACTATCACAAATAGGGAGTAAGGTGCTATCTAACCTTACCTCTGCCTACTTTTGGGGTTCCACTAGATTCTGTGACCCTATACCTAACTTTAGTATAGTATATACAGAGCCAGCTTCTTACAAGTGGCATCGGTCGACTCCGCGTGACGGCTTTGGCGTCGTGTTCGCCATCACGCCCGCGTTGTCAATATAACCGCCACTCCAGCGTACTGACGTCAGTAATTTTCACAACTTTCCACGCCAGAACGCAGAGATATGAGGTGACTCACCATGGTGTGTTAAAAAGAAACTAGCGCCCTGAAGGGGATCAGCCCTTACACTAAATACAATTCCGCAGTGCGGGGAGGATGGGTGGGTCTGAAAGTAATCTGCCGCTAGATCATGTCTAGATAAGGCATTACCGAATGTAAGTAACTTATCCATCTGATAGAGACATCTAGCCGCAGATTTGTTACCTTTGAACAGATACCAAAGCAATACCTTCCCTGGAGGAGGGACTGTGGAAAAGTTTTAGACCAGAAAATCCTGCAGGACAGAGAAGCCAAACATGCCTTTCCTGCAAACCTGAGAATCCATGCAATAGTGTTTGATTAACGTGTGCCGAGACACCTACATGGCAGCTTGCCAAATAGCATTCGGAACCCCACGCTGGCGGGCTGTGGTGGCTGCCTTTACTCTGGTGGAATGAGCACTAAAGCCCTCTGGAGGCTGCTTCTTTGCCAAGGCATACACGATATTTATACAGAGGATGACCCAACGAGAGATGGTCCTCTTTTGAACCGCACGTCCTTTCTGTGCTCCCAAGTATCCTATAAAGAGTTGGTCATCCACCTGGAACTCCTTAGTGTGATCAAGATAGAAAGATAATGCTCTTTTAAGTCCAGACGGTGGAGACGCTGCTCTTCCTTAGAAGGACGCAGAAGTGCATAGAATGTGGGCAGAGTACCTGACTGTCCCAGATGAAAGGGAGTTACAACCTTGGGCAAAAAGGATGCCCTAGTTCTCAACACCACTTTTCCCAGAAAAACGTCAGGTAAGGAGGCTGTTACGACAGTGCCTGCAGTTCGCTCACCCTCCTAGCAGAGGTAATTGCCACCAAGAATGCTGTATTGATGGTGAGCAACCATAAAGGGCAGTTGTGAATCGGCTCAAATGGTGCACAAGAAGTTGAGGACCAAATTACGGTCCCATTGTGGCATAAGAGAAGGAGACGGGGAAACACGTGGGTTAACCCCTTCAAAGACGTCTGCACCAGAGGGGAATTGAAAAGTGAAGGCTGATCTGGTTGCTAAAGTAAAGTTGAAAGGGCTGAAAGATAGCCCTTTAAAGTGCCCAAGGCAGAGCCCTGCTGGGCCAAGGAAAGGATAAACAAAACGATATCTGCCAGAGAGGAAGACAAGGGGTCAACAGACCTGTCAGCACAATATTTACAATATTTATGTCAGCAGGCGTATACTGATTTCGAGGAGGGACGCCTGACTGCCAGAATAACCTCACAGACTTTGGGAGGGAGGTTAAAAGCGGTTGCCTGTCGCCACTTAATCTCCACGCAAGGAGGCAGAGAGTTGACCTGTTTGGGTGGAGGACCCTTGCCTCCTGCTGCGACAGAAGATCTTCCCGAAGGGGCAATCTGATCGGAGGATCGATGCTCATGTCTAGAAGCTAGGGATACCAAACTCTCTGTGCCAGTCGCTCCTGATCTTGAGCACTCTGGGCATAAGTAGTATGGACGGAAAGGCCGAGTGAGAGCTGCCTTGGAAACTCCAATGCACAAAACTGCCGACATTGCGCGTTGTCTTCAGAGGCGAACAGATCTAATCAAGGCTCTCCCCTACTGCTGAAAGAGATTGTGCACCACCTCCGAATGGAGACGCCACTCGTGATCTGCCAGGCACCTTCGGCGTAGCTTGTCCGCCCTGGTGTGAAGAGAACCTGCATGGTGTATGCCCTATTGTTCCATCCAAGTCCAGAGACGCAGGGCCTCTAGACAAAGGGTCCACAACCCCACTCAGCCCTGTTTGTTGCAGTTCCACATGGCGGTAGTGTTCTCCGTGAACACCTATATCAGCCTTCCCTTTATGGATAGCAAAAAGGCTTTCAGTGCCTGTCAGAACGCCTGAATCTCCAACAGGTTCCTGCGAGAAATGCGCAGGTGTGTGCGCATGCACAGGTGTGTGCGCATGCGCAGTCTTCTTAAGCTGTATCCCAATGTCGAGAAAGAGGAGAAGGGCAGCCCGGGGACGCTGTAGTTAGAGGCAAGTGTTTTTTTTAATTGTTTTAATTTACTGTTAAGGTATGTTTTAAATGGGGGGTGGAGGCGGGTGGCGTAGGGGAGCTAGGTGGAATTCCACAGTTTGTTGCCAACTCCGTGGCACTCCGCGTACCCGCGCAACGCACACTACGCCCAGGGTTAGTTCAGGCTTTAAAATCAATCCGCAAAAGTCCCTGATACTTGACCTAACTCTCTCCGACTCAGAGAGCTTGCGAGTTCGCACCCAGTTCCCGTTTCAGTGGGCATAGAGTGGGATCCCATATTTAGGAATACAGAAACATGCCACGATCTCGCGCACTGCAGCACACAACTACGGGAGCCTATTAATGATGGCAAGGACAGACCTCACTAAATTAAAGTCCCATGGCCTCTCATGGCTGGGGCGTATAGCAGCTGTCAAAATGACGCTACTTCCTAAATTACTCTATGTAATGCAAACTTTGCCTCTTCAACCTCCCCCACAGTTACTGAACAGACTACAAACACTACTCAGACTTCATTTGGGGGGGTAAAATAGCAAGAATAGCTAGAAACGTGCCATCCTTCCAATATCACTGGGAGGCGTAGGGATCCTGCACCTGCGTCATTACCAAGCGTGCCAACTGCGTTCTATGATGGAATGGTCCTGTACACTCAGAAAAACATTGCTGTTTTATGAGATCAGGAAAGTACCCTGGTTGCCTAAATTACACAACCTTCAGACGTATACGTCTACCCGGTTGTCAGGTCTACAATCAGAGTTTGGGATAGGGTGCAGCTGAGACTTGGACTGTCCACATCAATTTCCCAACAAATACCACTGATTGGTAACCCAGACTTCCCAGCTGCAGCTACAGGACTGGGATTTAAGGTGTGGCAAGTAGCTAACTGTAAAAGGGTGGGTGACCTGTTAATATCTGAGGGACTCATGACCTTTCCTATACTGCAAACATGCTATGACGTCCCAGACACGGTGAGATGGCAGTACCAGGCGGAGGCACACTGGGTAACTCGCTCCTGGATTCAACTGCATGTTAGTAGGGCATTGACAACCTTTGAGAAGTGGATTACGATACGCTCCACAGACAGAAAACTGCTCTCAGATATTTGTGCGTTCCTAGTAACACCACAGCACCCACTTGATTTGCCTGCATGTTAGATGGGAGAGAGGATGTGAACGTCATTTCACAGACAAAGAATGGAATGACATTCTACATCGGGAGCTTACCTCCGCACTAAATACCACCAGAAAGAGATGCTCTTAAAGATAGTCCATTATTGGTACCACACCCCAGCAAGAATTGCCACATGGGACCCTACAAGAGCAGGGCGATATTGGCAACAATGTGGACAACAGGGCACACTCACGCATCTTTTATGGCAATGTCCTCAGCTGGAATCTTTTTGGGCTGGGGTACTAGACAGAGTAAACACCATGTTTGAGACAGACATACCCAAATTCCTAAGCTATATACACTTGGCCACAATCCCCTTTGCGGTCCCCCAGAGGCACATCAATCATTTTAGTATTGGGAGAGGTGAAACTCCTCCTCACTAGATGGGGGACGGAGATGGTATCTATACACTTTGATTGGTTGCACAACATTTGGGAGGTGCTGGGGATTGGAGAAGTTGACTGCAGTTGCCATGCAACAACTCCCCCACTCTGATAAAAATGTGGCAACCCTGCATACAGTACCTATCTGACGAGTTCCATGAGTTGACCTGCCCTCAGTATCTTCAGATATTACGCCCGACTTCCATAACCGACAATGAGAATCACAAACAGTAATGCCCTCACACCTAAATTGCATGTCAGGGGCGCGCCCCCACACATCCCCTGCAACCATTCCCTCCCAACGTGTCTTCAGTTTTCAGCTCTTTTCCAACGCTGCATGTTGCACTTCATCTATTTTCATTGTGATTACCACCGGACGATGTATGTAGTTGGGCTATAATGTTGCATTTTTGCTTATTATAAAATCAATTAAGCAGTTTTAAAACCAAAATAGTCAATCTGGGTTACTCACCCAATTCCCCAATAGGCCACCATCACGAATGTAAGTATTTTGTAGTTTAATCATGTATTACGTTTAAACAAACAGAACTATTTAAATCCGTAGAATTCAATTTAATTCAATTTTCCCCTTTCGTACCTCTGACAATCCAAATTGTGAAGCGCTCTGACACCCATCTGGGTCCTGCTCGCGCTATACAAAACTTTATAAATAAAATAAACCGTTAAATTGGATTTTGAATAACTATTAAAAAGTGTCTTTATATAGTTTTTCTAGCTACTTCCAAACTTAAATTAGTGTTACTAGATGTAATAATGTAACTCCGTGTTCCCCTATGGAGCAGCCTGCCTTGCTATAGTGACAATAGCTTTTGGACCATTTTCACTGGAAGGCCATGTACAACAGTAAACCTTTACACATCATACTTTTAAATATCACACATCCGGCCTTACAGGCAATTAGGCTTACTTAGGGGTGACTTATTAATACTTTTAATGGTAATGTTTCTACCAGTCAAAAAGGTTTCAACATGCTGAATTTGCTGTTTTAAAACATCAGTTATGCCATACATGGCAAACCAGCAGTCATGTTAGCATTCTCACAGGGGTAGATGGCAAAAAGAGTGATGCAGTCCATATGTGACATTTAACTTGAAGATCCCTAAGGTACACTTGTACAATATACTAGAGACGAAGAGGCAAGTCAAATATGCCTATTAGGGGAATACCAATTTTTTCATATTTAGAGGCCGAACACAATTATTTTACCACTGGTTAGCATGGATATAGTACCCAAAGTTCTACAACCAGCAAAAATAGGATTCAGCAAAGTCTCTGGCAAGTAGGGAACACATTCTCTGCAGCTTCACATAAACCCACATTGACAGTAATAAGAACCAATCAATTAAATGCTAGTTATCCCAACTCGATATAAAGATTGGGGCAATCATGTATACCATACAGAAACTTTGTACATAAGACAGAAAATAAAGAAATTGCATGTGTTTTTGGGCATTATTTTAACATGCGTGTCAATTTAGTAGTAAGAATTAATTTCTAGACGATTTGGAGAGGCTTTTTTTGTTCAGCACATAGGTGTGTAAGGTTGTAATGCATTACATTACGGTTGGATAACAATTTGTTGGCAAAAAGGTGAGAGCAGCACAATGATCAGTGCTGCAATACAGGGTGAACACGTGGTAAGAAGTAAAGATCAAAGCTCAGTATATCTTTAAAACCATCAACTGTTCAAAACAGAAATAAACAAATGAAATTATTAAAATAATCTGAAGTTTAAAATCTGAAGATGTATTGACCGCGGTCAGTGGTCGTTCGATTAGGACAGTGGTTCAGCAAACTTTTTCAACCCCTTGACCTATTTGCCGCGGCTCCCCCCATGTTACTTTTTTGGGTGGGTGGAAGGGGATGTAAGCTCGGCGTCGGGAGTACTTCAATTTTTCTCCTTGAAAATAATTGGTATTTAGCAAATGAAGGTAGTTTAATTATAGATGTATCAAAATAAAAATAACACGTGTTTAATTAACTAATGTCAACAAATGGCATTTCGCAAGACAGCACGAATCCCAGGAGTATGTGTTTTGAATAAACATAGCACTGTAAAATCAAGACATGTCAAGCTTGGTTCTTCCTAGTAGAGAGTCTAACCAGTGCAAAGTGCTTGTTGCTTCTTTTGTATTCTTCACATAAGCAGCAGTCTTTTTTTTTTTAATAAATCAGATAATGTGGTAACAATACGCAAGACGTTGGGGAGTGATAGTCTGGGTCTGATAAGTCAGCGGCCCGAATAATCATCTACATATTGGACTTGCTTCTGAGCCAGGACACACTTCTTTAGGTTTGCCTTAACACGTGTTACTTGGGGAGGGCAGAACGCATTTCCTGATGTTGCTGTGAGCTTTCAGTCGTAGCTGAAAATGACATCACCATCTCAAACTGACAAATATTCTGGTCTTTCCTTAAGTGGGCAGCCATCAGCCACTGAAAGGTAACGGAGGCAACATGTAGCATAAATGGAAAGATGAGGAAGTGGCACAGTTCTTTGTCGGTAACCAGGGTAGTTACCCATGGAGGACAGAATACATTCTCCTGAACAATCCCCTAATTTATAGGGACAATACTTAGAAGCAGTATGTGCTACAAAACACCGACAATGACCCAATATTGGAAGCGAGGAGCAGGAAAGGATGAAAAAGACAACCAAGATCACAAAGAGTATAGAGCCAGAGTATGAAAAGCTCTAAATCAAATAACTTTATTACATAAACTACTCACAGGCGTACTGTGCTCAATTAGAACGTAACAAAGTGAGTTAGGGAGTAAAACCCCTAGTTCTCCGCTTAGTTTTCCCCTTATTTTAGATCACAACTAATTTGGGACCCTGAGGCAGCATACGGATTCCTGCGCACCGTGTTTCGGGAATGAGTTGACAGCTGAGTCAGTGTGGTCTTGAATGGAGGGCAATATGAATATGGCTTGGGAGTAGCACTATATTTAGCAGCCTGGCCACGCATTGCAGGATATGGAGATGCCAGAGTAGTTATCTGTAGAGCGGATGTAAATATTTGCTGCATGAGCTGCTGGCCTGGACAGAAGTGCCTTAATGCAACGCACTTGACTATGCCCACATCCCTCACTTCTGGCCACCATACCAAGGGGGCCAGTTGGTGCGTGGGTAACATGGCTGGAATGCTTTTTTCTCAAAGAGACACTGCTTTATTTACTAGCTCGGATATCTTTTCCTCCTGGATGTGAACCACCTACTGAATGGGAGCGAAGGCCAGCTTTCAAAGAAGGTCTAAGGAGGACATGGTGACTGGTCTCCCTGTCATCCCCACTTAAATAAGCATCTTTAAACAAGTGCGCAAAACAAATGTGAGCCTGAAACATTCAGACTATGTAAATAAATGCCATTTTATAGGAAATGATCACATTGACCTCTTCATCATCCTAGACTTTATGCATGAGAGCAAGTTCACAAAAGGCGAAAAGCTGTTCCGTTTTCCTTAAAGCATCTATAGTCATTGGCACAGATACAGGTATACAATTCATTCAAAGAGGAGTGTAAAAATATATATAAGAACGAGGGACACAGATGGGTTACAATTTCACCTTTCAACTAAGATTCACTGTGTAGATTAATTAAACCAGCATTTGCAATGCAATTGGTCTCGCCTTTGGGACCTTATATGTATTTAGTTATGCAGCACATTAGCCTGGGTGCTGAACCAGCTAATGTTCTTTATTTATTTATTGTATTTATGTATTTGGTGTTTTAAATAGCACGAACATGACCCTAGGTAGGGTGTCAGAGCGCTTTACATTTTCATTTCCAAAACAGTTTTGTTACCAAGTCATCAGTTGTTGTACAATGACTTAGAGCAAAAACAATAAGCTTAATATACAAATATACAGACCACAAAAAGGTTAATGTTCCAAGAAAGGTAGCGTGTAACTGGTCAGGAAGGATCCATGATGCTGGCGAGTCTGTTGAGATTATGAGAGGTATTTACTCATATAAAAGGATTTTGCTTCATTTTTAGGTTTCGACCTGGCGAGGGCACTGCAAAGCAGTGCCCCGCCCAGGGCGAAAGCTTTTGAGTTACAGTATGGATGTTCGTCCCGCCTCTGTTTCCCATTGGCTAGCTCCATAAATGGACGCTAGCCATTGGCAAACAGAGGCGTCCGTCATCCTGCGAAGCGACTCGTGGGCGTTCCTGGGATGTTTTTCTCATCCAGCCCCTTTGGACACGTCATGCGGCTGGGGGCGTGTTGCGTGTTTGTTTTTTTTTGGCCGCCTTTCATTTTGTCATTTGCCCCGACCTCTGGTGAGTGCTTGCTGCTGTCCTGCCTTCCTCCGTGTCCCCCCTCCCGCCGTACCCCCTGCCGCTGTCCGTGTGCCCGTCCCCCCTCCCGCTCTCCATGTGCCCGTCCCCCCTCCCGCTCTCAATGTGCCCGTCCCCCCTCCCGCTCTCAATGTGCCCGTCCCCCCTCCCGCTCTCCGTGTGCCCGTCCCCCCTCCCGCTCTCCGTGTGCCCGTCCCCCCTCCCGCTCTACGGCCTGCTGGGCGTACCCTTCCAACTTAGGGCAAACCAGTTACATCCGGCCTCTTGCGTGCTGCCTGAAAATAATCAAGAGACATGACAAGGGTTCAAGCAAAAATAATTCTGCTGACAAATGGCTTAAGATGAAGGCAAGGAGGGCAGTCGCCAATGGCCTGGATTGCCTTTTCTACGCCTACTCTCCATGCATACAGGCCAGTCCTCTGGATAGGCAGTCCCGTCCCTGCCGGTGCAGCCCTGTGAAACTCGCCGTCTCCTCCCAGGAACAGAAGGGGCTGGCTACCGTCCTCACGGCCGCACAGACGCCTTCTTCGCAGCATGTTAATCATGCAGAGAGCAGGCCCGCCGGTGATTGTAATTCAGGAGCTAAAGGGGCTTTCGATGTGACGCTCCCGGCGCCGCAGAGGCCCTGAGGTGTGCTGCGGGAAGTGATGCATGTTACCCGGAAAGCCGGCTCCAGGGAGCGCTCAGCGCACACTTAATAAAGGAGGCCCCGGGGCATACTGCTCTACACACTGCGAGAGCGGCTTCTGTCGCACACGGTGAGGGCCGCCTCCCCGCCACACGCACGCTGCCCGCCACACCACAAATTCTGCATGCCTGAAACGGCGTGCATGTCACACAGGGAGATCCGTGTCTAGCGCACAGGGAGTGCTGCCTGCTTGTGAGGGCCTCTCTGTCACATACTGCGACTGACGCCTGCCTAAAGCTGTCCACCACAAGCAGCGAGCTCCAGCCGCCACTGAGGGGCTCCGTCACGAACCGCGAGTGAGGTCTGCGTGAGGCTGCCCATCACACACTTGCTGCAATACATGGCACTCCAGAGAGTGAAGGTCTCAGACTGTTCAAGAAACACCGAGCTCTGGCTAAGGGGCTGTCCGTCTCACGCACAAAATGCTGCTCGAGGGAATCTCTCTTTCACATACTGCGAGCTCCGTCTCAAGCCGTCACACCCAGCCAGTGCGGCTTGAAAGAAGCTGTCCTTCACACAGAGGCCGTCACCTGCTTTAACTAGGCTAGCCGGCACACGAGAGTGGTAAGCGAGGCTGCCAGCAACAGTGTGCTGTTTTAGACAGTCTACTGCACTCACAGTGAGTGAGTGTTGAATGCCTCAGACAGGCAGTCACATAATGTAAGCGCTGGCTGAGAGCCTCAGTCGGATATTGCGAGGGCTGACTGACATACTGTGAGTGCTGACTGACAGCTGCTATTCTTCCCACGGGGGCTACTTCCTGTTTTAGAAAGGCTGGGCGTCACATATCGTGAGTGTTGCATGAGAGAGGCTGTCTGTGACACGGGGCGCTGCGTGCGAGAGGCTGGCCTTCGCACAGCAGGTGCCGCGTACGTTATGTTCTATATTTTTGCATGGCTGCCCCAACACCGTGGCGTCCTAGCGCTGGAGGTCGGAAAATCAGGGAAGGAGAAGCTAGACAGCTAAAACGTCGACCAGGTATAATCAGTTTCTAAATGCCATGGGGCATGTGTGCACCATGCCTTCACACCATGGAGCTTGATGGACCCAAACAACTATATTTTGATCTGTTTTTTTGAATGCCCAGTGGTCTTGTGTGCTACGAATGGCAAGAGGAATGGAGTTCTATAGGGTGGGGGCCAAAGCCCTAAATGAGCACCCCCCCCCCTGCTCCCACGCACCAGAGTAGTGCAAGCCAGGTACAGATCTGCGGAGCGGAGCGGAGCCCTGGGACATAAAATGTGTCTCTGGCCATGTAGGATCTTATGGGTGCTACAGAGTTTTAAACTGAATTCACCGTTCAAAAGGCAACCAGTGAAGACGGCGCAAGAGATGAGGCGTGACAGTCCTTAGGGAGGCCAGGGCAAAAAGTATGCGAGCAGACGCATTCTCCGACATGTTGTCCATCACATATTCTGAACACTTCACGAGGCTCCCCGTTACCCACACGGACTGCCGCCTCCTTGATATACGCCACACCAAGCGAGTGAGGCCTGAAAGTCTGTGCGTGACACACAGCAAGGGCTGCCTGTCTATCAGAGCAAGCGCTAAGTGTGAGGCTGTCTCCCAAGCACAGCAAATGCTGCCAGCAAACACAGTGACGGCGGAGGGAGACTGTCAAACGCAGTAAGCATTGCTCGAGAGCGGATGCCGTTTACTCTCAGACGGAGTGACGCCGTCCATCACACACGTCACGGCTCTGCAGAGGATGCCAATCACTGGCACATATTCACGTCTACCACAACAACCAACTGCGACAGGTCCACACATATAAATCATCATATACTGTTACCACACGCAAGCAGTGACTGCCTCAGACCCATACTGCCAAAGTGTGAGTGTAACATTTGTGCATGCACTACACGGTTGTATGACAAAGGCACGCATGGATGAACCACGCGGGCCTCTACAACGCTGTCCTAACCACAAAAGCGTCTAAACCACTTTCAATTTCGTGGTAAAGGCACGATTGGTAAATGTATATGGTTGGTAAAGATTACTACTGCCCCAACCCCCCCTTCCTGCCCTAAACCCTAAAATCATATCCCCATACCTCGCCCCCCCCGCCCTGAGGCCTAAAACCTGCTGGGTGTACAAAACTTGAATTTGGAACATTTTGTTGATTTGTATTGCTTTCCATGGGCACATTATAGCATATTATAGAGCGAACACTGGTATGCGAGCTAGCACTACATTATAGCGCCTTTTCTATATAACATCTTACATGAGCCACATTGCTGTGGGGTGGAGCGGATGTCTGGCAGTAGTTTTCTGCCGCTGGCCATAGTAAGTTCTGAAGTTCAGGCCTTCCCTCTGCTCTTCTACAGATAAGAGACCCTCAAGAATAGCTAAAGAGTGGGTGTGGACGATGCTGCCACAATGCACCACAGCTAAATTCTAGTGCATATAGTTAAATGAGCAAATGTATGCATGCACCTGCACGAATAGCCTCCCTCTCCTCTCTGCCTCTTTTCCTTCCTGTCCTCCCTCTCTCTCCTGCCCTCTCTTCCTTTTGACCTCTCTTCCTTCTTACTCCTTAACTTCTGTATCTATCACTTCTTCTCTTGCACTCAGTCTCCATCTCTCTCCCTCTTGCCCTCTCTCTTTATCTTACACTCTCTCCTTCTTGCCCTCTCTCTCCTGTCTTCTCTCACACTCCTGGCTTCACTAACATGCTAACATGCTTTATGAAATAACGTGTATTCTAATTCACTGTGCATCTGCAACTAATTGCATTATAAATGCAATCCATATTTCTGTGTAAAGTAAAACACATCAATGTTTTACATATAATTCAAAGAAGTTAGAAAAGACCATTTGTCAAAAGCAATACCAAAAGCTCAAACTTTAACAAAGGCGAAACCATTGCATTGTAAATGTGTGGAGCAGCAGCGGCACCTACCTCGGCGCAACACAGTCCGAGCGCGGGGGTCCCGTCCCCCGCGCCCGGTCACTTAACGTCCCGGACACCCAGGACACCTTCTCTTTTTCGTCCCCTGCAGGTGCCGACGCTGGAGCCCGAAGGACCGGAAGCCCTCGCCAGTAACCCCGGAAGTGACGGCGGGTCGACCCCAAGCAACCCGGAAGCGATCGACCTTGACCCCGGAAGTGGACGGCCAGACCAGAACCCGGAAGGTAGAAAAAGCCCCGAGGACGAAGGAGAGGCGTTCGGAGCAACCGACTCGTGGCAGGAGGCAGCGGACAGCGACGGACCCCGGAGAGAGAGAGGAGCAGTATTGCAAGACCGAAGCGAGGACGAGGAAGAGGACGTCTGGACGGAGGACTGGTGGCGTCCTCAGGAGGAAGCTGGAGAGCGGCCGCAACTTGGACGAGAGTTGCGGCGGGGCACGTGAGTACCTGTTACCCTTTCTCCGTGTCCCCTCCTGTGTATATAGAACTAATTGTAAATACCCTTGTATATATTCCGTAGACTGCACGAGCACAGGGATATTTAGGGTTGTTCTCACACGCACTGTACAAAGACCGAGCACTGCCCTGCACCATCCCGCCTTCAACCCTCCCACCTTTTTCTTGCCTGTTCCATCCCCCCTACCGTCCCCTCCTCACTGGCCTTTCTACGTACCCTTCACTCCCCGGTGTAGGTGGTGGGGTGTACTGATTGAGTACTCAGATTAAAAGCCCTACGCTTCTCTCCTCTTTTTCAAGCCTCCAAGGAGCCCCAGTACCACACCGAGGAGACTACTGGCGGAACAAGGAGAAGCAGATCCTGATCCCCAACAACCTCGCCGAGCCTGGTTCACTGCCGTTTCTATCAGCCGACCACCCCTTGGATTCTACACTGCCTCCCTCCCTCATTTTGACTTTGTCCTTCTGCTGCAATAAAACACTTGTCATAGCTCAATATATACGGCCTCCCCGCCTGTTATTCCGGTCCGCCCGCCACCCAGCTCCACAAAATGCTTGTTTAATGCAGAGATGGACGGGATTTTTCTAATGTTGGGAGGGAGAGCGTTCCAGATTCTAGGAGCTGCGCCAGAGAACACTCGGTCATATGTTCTTTTCTTAAGAAAACGGGACGGTTTCAGTAGTAGATCTCCAAGGCTCCAAGAGATACAGCACCCTCCATATAGAGTGATTTTCTGGGCTAGGTACACAGGTGTTTGGAAATGTACCGCTTTGTGAGTGATGCATGCCAACTTAAATTGTACTCTTGCTTCGTAGGGCAGCCAGTGGAGAGCTTTCAAATGAGGGGTGATGTGGTCGAATATTTTGGACCCCTTTATAAGTCTTGGGGCCGCATTAAGACAAGCTTTCAGTGGGGCTGTTGAGATCTTGGCAGGCCGGCCAGCTTTGTGCAACCATATTCTATCCTTGATATGACAAGTGCCTGTACTGCTGTTTTGAGGTCTGACTTCTTTAAAAATGGTTTCAGTTTTCTTAGGTAGCTTAAATGGAACCAGGCGTTTATTTCCATCGTGTTAATATGTGATAGCATGTTCAAGTGTTTGTCCAGAATAATTCCCAAGGATTTAGTGGAATCAACAATCTTCAGAGTACAATTTAATGCTGTAATCAGATTGGTCCACTCAATGTTCGTGGAGCTTTTCTGGGGAGAGATCAGCAGGAATTCGGTTTTATGTGGGTTAAGCTTCAGATGGTTACTGGTTAGCCAATGATTGGTTCTCTTTAGTGCCTGGTTCATGATGCCTATCTCTTCTGTCGACGTGACTTTGATGTACAGCTGAGTGTTATCAGCGTACATGTGGAAAGAAATGTTTGCTCACGGCATGGAGGGAAAGTAAGCACCAAACTACGTGGCACGCCAGGTATGCGAACACATGGAGAGAAATATTGCCTTTCAGCTGGAAATGGTATAGTCCTAAGCTCTGTTTTTAATATAAAAATCAGGGCCTTCAGTGGTCATATACCTGAAAATACAAGATTTGAATAAAATATTATTGTCTACGGGTGCTTGTGGAAGACAATTTCTATGGCCTGGAATCTAGAGAATGCTAAAGTGATTCTGGTATTAAACTGACCTCTGCTGGTCATTTTCTATCAAGACAGTTAAATAGAGGCAGTTGAACAAGCAGAAAGCAATTCTGGTATTTTACTGACGTCTACTGGTCGTTTTCTATCAAGACAGTTAAATAGAGGCAGTTGACGAGAAAAAAAAAGTCCCTAAGCGGAAGGAGACAAGTCCTAGGGCTGATGTCCAGAGCCCACAAAGTACATACAAATATAAGTATATACTAAAGTATATACAAGAGGTCTCGAATGCTCGACCTAAAAATAAATAGTGTTAAAATGTCAAGGGACTTGGAACTAAGCTACCAGACCAATATTTGATTAGAGAACAGGATCTCAAATCACATCGACTCCATGGTCACTTTGTTAGCTCCCAGCAGGGATGAAAAAAATTAGTGTCTGCACTCCTGGATCCTTCTCGAAACATGCCATGCGCAATATGTTAGCAACAGCAAGCCGAGCAAGCTGTTGAGACAGCACCAACTGACCCAGGTAAAGTCCTCACTAACTGCCATCCAAGTTCTCACTGTAATGTCACTATTTTGGAGACAGCACCCTTAACTGAGGCCATCAGTGTCTGCAGAAGAGGCGCTGGAAATGTAACGTCCTCTAGTTCACAGAGACAGCTTGACAGCAATGACCACCATAAAGTCACTGTTAACTGCCCAGGAGTAAGGATTGTATGGAAGATCTTTCAAGTAGGATGCAATAAATATCATAGCATTGTTGAGCAAGTCTTGTATGAGGCTCTAGCTACCGCTACCACTGGCCATATGCAACGGCAAAGCGAGGACCAGCAGTAGAAACCAGATAAAGGTTTATGGTGTAAGAATAAAGACACCAGAAACTGCTACTCTACTGGTCATGGATGTCTCCAAAGCAAAGTGGTGATCAAAAAGCAGTAGGAGGGATCTAGGTTACCTGCCACAGAGTATGAGCATCTATCCTTAACAGTAAAAAAGATACACCTCAACTGATCCCTCTAAACAGAGCACAGAGAGTCCAACAACTTTGAATCTTGCTACTCCTGAAACAGAACCTTTAACAGCGAGTACCTTAATAAATGTTCTACATTTCTCCCATTGGTAAGAGAACTACGTCAAGCTTCATAACCATGCACTTTCTGCTTAAGATAAGCTTCCTTTCCACTTGACACTTGATCTTTTGTGGTTTCTATGGTTAGCAAAACATGTATCACTTGCTAAAAACCTAGGACCTTATGCATCATTTTGGGTCAAAGGGATAAGAGATCAAAAGGCACAAGGGTTTCCCTCATTAAGTACTCCCAAGATGATATGGACCCTGGTGATCGTGCTTCTTTTGGGATTTTCAAGCATTCAAGATCAAACAAGGAGACAGCTAATGCAGAGTTGTCACTTCTTAAGCTTCAACCAGCATTACACCAGAGTAGATCATGCAAGCTTTCTTTAGATGGCCCACACCTACTTCACTTTTATTAGTGCTTCTCGCTTGTAGTGTTCACTCTTGGCCCTATTGTTTTGCCTTTGTTACACACAACTCTAGTTTCCTGTAAGGTTTTTTTTTTTTTAGGGAGATTAGTGTATAGCCTTGTTCAGTAAAAGGCCCTATACACTTACCTCTCTGCTGGAACGTGGGGGTCTCAGAAACCAGACCTGTTGCTTACCAGGGTTATTGACAGGCCCGCTGGGATTATGCTGCGGAGGTGGACCAAATTATGCTGAAAGGTTGACTAAATTATGCGTGAAGAAAGGCTAATTATATGGCATAATGAGCACCTTTTGTGATAGCATTACTTGGTTATTTTGTCCTCTTTAGGTCAAAGCCTACCACACAGCGTAGCTGTGGTTTGCTGAAGACCTCTTGGGGACATTGAAAAAGCGGACTTAGGGATGCATTCTGTTAGTTGCTTACCATTTGCTTTGTGGATTGTAACTCACATTTTCTGGCTGTTTGCTGGCTTTAGTTGCTTTCGGCTACTCAGCTCGAGTTTATCCCTCCCGTTGCCCTAACCATATTTAATGCATTCTTCCACAAACTCACTTTCTGTAAACAGACCTTTAAATCTTATGCTTGCTGTGCATTTAAAGACACAGGTCAGTGGGCGTGGTCTGCCGCGCAGCGGAATGGCCGCTCTGAGTGAGCTCTGCCGGCCTGGAAGTAATCCTCTAATAATCTTGGATATGGAGAGCTGCTGTAACGCTTTATGACACTCCTCGGGTGGCGGAACATCTGTAGACCCTGGTGCTGGCGCTCAGGCGGCTCAGATGTGCTCTGGGACGGAGTTGTGCGATTGGCTGCTAAACCGCCAGAGGTCTGACAATCCTGGTCTCCTGCCGATCTGCAGCCGGGCAACCCTGAAAATTGAGCCCACGGCCGCCATCGGGCTCCCACCACCGCTTCCACGAGCGCTGCGGTCTCATTGTGGGTGCCTGCACCGGTGAGGTGCGCTCGGAGCGACAGGAAGGGCCCTACACAGAGAGCCCGCCATTTTGTGAGCAGATGCGGCCCTGAGTACATGCTGCCCCTGCGGAGGATCACCCACACCAGCAGTAGGGTGAGTGATTCTGTGTGGTGGATTGGACGCTGTATGCGTTAATGCGTGAGTTGGTCTGCTTATGGCTGGATAATCTGATTTTGCAGAGGACTGTGGTGGCCAGGGTGCGGTGCTCTGGTTGGGGCTCCCTGGAGACCGCGTGCACACTAGCCTTGTTCCCCACCTGCATCGCGGCATATGCCGAGTTGCACCTCTGCTGGCTGTGGAACAGTTTGTCTGTGATCAGGTCCATCAGGGGCGCTTCCCCGTGGCGTTCATGTGTGGTGCGCTGGCGTTATCCTAGCCATTGGGAGACCTTAGTAGACTGAAGAGCTGCACAAAGTGTGGGTACACATTGGTGGCCCGTGGGGCGCTGGTGTCCTGCATCGTACTCGCTGCTCTGTGTGAGGTTGTGTGGCGAAGTGCTGGACTAACCACAGTACACTAGCCCTTGCGTTTTGCCACCCCCTCCGCCGCTGCCACTATAGGTAAACAGGATGCTAAGCACCCGAAATTGACTTTTGAAAATAAGCGTGCCATGTGACATACAGAGCCCGACTCGGATGCACAGGTGGATGGTCAGCATGACACACAGGCGGAAGACCATGGGGAAGACCTGCGGACCCTTATGTTGGAGATGCGCTCCAGCCTGCGCAACAGAGACGAAGCTGGATAACCTGACTACACAACTGGACTGTCAAGACGCAAGTGGCGACGCACAAGATTCGACTCGATGTCCTGGAAAATCAGCACACTGAATTCCATGACTTCCAGGTGGAAACAAAGGAGCAAATGCTGCATATGGATAAATTGCTGGGAATTATCCGGGCTAAAATGTATGATTTAGAGGCGAGGTCACGTAGAAATAACCTCCGAATTACTGGAATCCTGGAGACTACCGTCATATCTAAGATGGAGACCTTTGTAACGGACCTACTACATGAACCCTTTGATCCTCATCTATCCACAGTCTTCGTGGTGGAGAGTGCACATAGATGTCGGGGACCAAAACATCCTGTTGGCGCAACACCTAGGCCCATCCTAGCAAAGCTATTGTACTATCAAGACTATCTGCGTTTGGCCAGGGAAAAAGGTCAAATTTCACATAAAGGCAACACCATTTCCTTTTATCCCGACTTCACTTCGGCCGTACAGGCGGCACGTCGAGAATTCCTCCCTGCCAAGCGTCTCCTCATGCAAGCACAGATCCCTTATTCCCTGCTTTATCCCACCAAGTTAAAAGTTTCATATGACGGTACAGCCCACTTCTTCATAGATGCAAAGTCCGCCTTGAAGTTCGCCAAACATGTCGGTGGAAAGAAAACCAAGGACGCCCGAGAAAGAGAGAGAGATCTACAGCGGATCACCTTAGTGATAATGATTGACTTGGGTACCATAGTGTTTGCTAGCCTTTAAGAATGTGACACTGAGGTGCTAGCTTGGGGCGGATATATCTCATTTGATGTAGAGAGTCCTGGAGCTCTATAACCTGAGTTTGTCTTGTAGGGTTTGCTATTGGAGATTTGAGCTGGCAGCTTCTCTGCAGTACTCCCGGCCACCCTGTGCAAACAAGGAGGTTTGCCGGTGCATCCGCGCCCTCATGGGAAATATCCCTATACTGCTTTGGGGTTCTTGGAGTTTACATTTTGGGGTGGATATTCTGCAACCTGATTGGGGGTTGGAGTGGGAAGAGGGGGAGAGGGTAGGGGAAGTTCTAATGTTAAATGCCAGTATGTTGGTCAGGATATTTGGTCAACCATTGGGGGACGTCAAGTTGGCACTGCTCGTATCACATCTGTGAGTTTACAGCAACGATTTCACGCTAATACACTAAATTTTCTCAAATGGAACAGAGGGCTGAATGACAATAGGAAGTCTAGGCTAGTGCATGCCTATTTATCCAGGCACAATATAGATGTCTGTTTATTGCAGGAGACACATTTAAATATCACACCATGGCAGAGGCTCCGACACAATGGGTGGGGTAAAGTGTACTCCTCTATTTACTCTAACGACGCTCGAGGGGTGGCTGTAATGATTAGGTGGGGAGTGGATTGGCGGGAGGGAGATGTCCACGGAGATCCAGAGGGGAGATTTATCCTCATACATGGCGTTCTGGGTGGCGTTTCCCTAGTTATAGCAGCAGTGTACAGCTCCAATGTGGACTCACCAGAGTTTTTTCTGGATATCTGGACTAAGGTTAGGGCGACCGGTTGCAGTACAATTTTGTGGGGTGGGGATTTTAATGCTATCTTAGATGACGAAATGGACAGGCAAGGCGCAGCTCGCCCCCTACATCCGGCTGCTAGTGCCGCCCTGCACGCTATAATATCTGATGGCGATTTAATGGATATATGGCGTAGAAGACACCCCTTAGCTAGAGAGGGTACGGGTATTTCTAGCCACCGCAGTGCCTTGTCCCGATTGAACTTCTGGTTGGTTTCCCGCGACATAGCCGCCTAGACTTCTGAGGTCTTGCTCCTGTCCCGCTCCTTATCGGACCATGCCCCTTGCCTGTGGAGACTGCTCCTCCCGGGTTCACCTCCCCGTGCTTTCACCTGGCACCTTCTGCCGCATGCCCTGCTTGAAGAAGCTTTCAAGGAAGAAATACAATCGGATATTACGGATTATTTCACCCTGAATGTAGGTTCGGTAGACACTGATGCCTCACTGTGGAAAGCGTTTAAGGTTGTTATCAGGGGTCAGTGTATTGCCAGACAGGCGGGAGTACTGAAGGCTATTAGGGGTATGATTGCTTCACTGGGAGCTCAAATACAAAAGCTTGAAAACCAATTATATTCCACCAATGAGCCCGAAACTGCCGCCCTCCTGCAATCCAAATTGTTGGACTTTGCTGAAGAGGCCCAACATGAGGTCAAGTTCCTAGGTAAATATGCAGAGGCGCGGCAGGATTGCGAGGGTCATAGACATGGCCATACGCTGGCTAGTATGATCTGCCCTTCTAGGTCCGCCACGTTCATTCACGAACTTCATACCACACAGGGCGACGCCATCAGAGGCCAGGCGGTAGTTTTGGATGCCTTCTCTGCGCTTTACTCTCACCTCTACACTGCAACTCAACAAACGTGCCCGAGGGAATGCAATCCTTTCTGGATTCAATTGCATTAGTATGGTTCAATCATATCCATAGAACGTATATGGATCTCCCTATTACAGTGAGGACGTTGCACAGGTTATAAAAAGCCTGCCGCTAGATAAGGCCCCTGGGCCAGATGGCCTGACCGCATCATTCTATAAAACTTACGAGGAGGAGTTGGCGCCTAAGCTACTGGCGGTCTATGAAGGTTCTGGAAGTTTGTGTCCTACCTCAGTCCATGAGAGAAGCCATAATTATCACTCTACTGAAACTCGGAAAGCCAGAAACAGAGATAGATTCCTATAGGTCGCTATCGCTGATAAATGCGGATGTTAAAATCCTCGAAAAGCTGATTGCGAATAGATTACAGCCTTAACTTCCCATGATTGCGCTCCCCGACCAATCAGGGTTCATCCCCGGGAGGTCGACCTCCCATAATTTGAGAACCATCTTCTCGGCGCTGCATTACTTGCACCCAGAGGCTGCTATATTTCTAGATGCCACAAAGGTGTTAGATACGCTCGAGTGGCCCTATCGGTTTGCCATATTGAGTCATATGGGGTTTAGCCCGCTTTTCATCAACCGCATGCAGCTGTTATACACCTTGCCCGCCGCCCGGATCAGGGTGAACGGCCTACTCTCGAATCCATTCCCCATTTCACGTGGTGCTAGGCAGGGGTGCTCACTTTCTCCCTTGCTTTTTACTATTGCAATGGAACTCCTGGCTGCCCGCATCAGGCAACACCACACAGCTCAGGGCATTGGCTTTAGCACCAGAAGCCTACTCATTATGCTTTACGCGGATGATGTGAATTTATACATTGTTAACCCAGAGGAAAACTTGGACCCTATCCTGAGAGAGTTTATCCGGTTTGGGAGACTTGCTGGTATCTCTGTTAATTGGGCCAAGTCGGTGGTCTTTCCCCTGACAGATGGCACGCCCCACATGACATCTGAGTTCCCTTTGAGATGGGAAGCAGAGGCAGTTAGATACTTGGGTATGTGGATAGGTCGGGACATGCAGGAGGTGTTGAATCTGAATTATGGGAGGGCTGTCATTTGGTTGTAGGAGAAGGTTAAAATTTGGTCCAAGATGCCACTGTCATTGGCCGGGAAGATAGCATTGGCTAAAATGGTTGTTTTACCAAAGTTTTTTTATCTAATTTATTAACATTTCCCTCTCACGCAACAACTTTTTAACACCCTCAAGTCACAGTTGGTCTCCCTGGTATGGGCGGGTG
Organism: Lissotriton helveticus; assembly: GCF_964261635.1. NCBI lineage: Eukaryota > Metazoa > Chordata > Amphibia > Caudata > Salamandridae > Lissotriton > Lissotriton helveticus. Next base: position 840,075,666 of record NC_136073.1, on the reverse strand, counting down.
GTCAAGCTAGAATATCCTGGGATCTGTTGACACTCCCGTTGAGACAAGGGTTTGGGTGCTCCAGATATGCATGTATATGCGCTCTGCGCTCAGGCCCAATTCCTACACTACTGGGTCCATCCGGCACCCTATTAACCTCATGTGGCAGTCGAGATTGATGCGGTAGCCCCTGTCCAAATTAAGGTGGTGCTTTATGAATCTTCACGACGCCCCCGCGGCGACATAGACACCGCTGAGACTCTGCGATTGGCATGGGGAGAGCTGCGAAGGAGGGCGGACGTCCAGATATTGTATGCTCCCTCTGTCCCACTGGCACAAAATCCCATGCTACCCTGTATTTGGGATGGGTTCAGTAAGACACTGGAACACATGAACCTCCACACTTTTGCAGACTTGTAGCCTGGAGACATCTTCAGGCCTCCCCCGGAGGCGGGTGAGGGTCAGACTGCACCCTTTGCAGAGCTCTTCTTAGATCACAAACTGCGCATGGCATGCCGTACCCTCTGGGACGGCTTCCCGGCAGCTCCTCCATCGTTTCCTGCACTGGAGAATGTGTTGCAATCCTATCTCCCGTAAACTTATAAAACGCCTATATACACAAATGCAAAACAGCCCCTTTGGTGAAACCCAAGTCCCTCCAGTGCTGGAACAATGAGCTCCCTACTCCGCTAACTGAGTCCCAGTGCGATTTCTGTTGCGGGCAACTGACCAACCTCTCCCAAAACTACAGGCTCAGATTGATCCACTTTAAATATTTGCATAGATACTATAGGACGCCTGTGGGTCTGTCCCGTATGGGGATCAGGGAAGACGATAGTTGCTGGCGCTGCCAATACACTCCTGCTTCATTCTTGCATGCGACGTGGGCCTGCCCACAGATTGCCGAATTCTTTTCCAAAATTTTCACGTCAGTAAATCAAATCATTGGAAGATCAGATGTTCCGACTCCTGCCTTGGGCCTACTAGGCTATGTTAAAAGAAACACCGCCTAAGCAGCACACACTGCATGCATTTCTCCTACTGTTTGCCAAACGGCAGGTTGCAATACATTGGGGGAAGAAGGGGGTGCCCTCAATCAGGAGATGGATAATTGATGTCACATATGGCCACACACAACTAAGCACGTTTTGGGAAATTATCCCCCGGACCTCGGAACATTTGGGAACCTTTTCTGACCTGGGCTCAAGGGCAGCTTTATTCTCCTGGGGATCTGGGTTCGAGTCTCGGCAATGACGCTGAACACCCTGTGATTCCGGGCAAATCACTTAATCTCCCCTTGCCTAACAAAAATGAATGTGTCCTTGTGTAACGCAACTGGTGCTACGTAAAGCGCTCTGATACCCGATTCAGTTCAGGTCAAGTTCGCACTATATGCACAAGTTACTACTTGTGTAACGATATATCTGTAAGAGACATTAGTTTGTGATAGATTCCTTACCTTCGAATATCCCCAGGCGTCAGACTGGATCCGGATTTTTTTGTGCGTCGGTAGGCGTCGTCCGCTGTTCCGCGTCCTTCGTCGGCGCCTTGATGACATCGGAGTACTAAGACGCCACCTCCGCGCGCTGACGTCAGTTCTTATACACAGCTTTTCCGCGCCAGAAACGCAGAGCCATGATAAAAACCAACACTGGTGCCATGAAACTAGGGCCCTGAAAGGGGATGACCTTAACCCTAGATATCGGTTCGCAGAACGGGGAGGATGGGTGGGTCGGTAAGGAATCTATCACTAACTAATGTCTCTTACAGATATATCGTTACACAAGTAGTAACTTGTGCATCTCAAAGAAACAGGTTAGTATTAGATTCCTTACCTTAGAATAACCAATAATCAAACCAGAAAGTCCTGGAGGACGGAACGGCCATTGAAGCCATCCCTCCGGACTTGGCTGTCCAGGCAGTAGTGTGCTGCGAACGTGTGCAGCGAGGCCCACGTAGCTGCCTGACAAATGTCCTGCAAGTGGACTCCCCGGCCCAGGGGAGTAGTAGTCGCCGTGGCCTGAGTGGAATGGGCCCTCAGCTCAACAGGAGGTTGCTTTTTAGCCAAAGAGTCGCACGCCTGGATGCACAACACTATCCACCGAGAGATGGTCCGTTTGTGCACCGCCCGTCCCTGGTTAGCGCCCACGTAACCAACAAAGAGTTGGTCATCCACCCGGAACTGGGGTGTGCGATCCAGATAGAATGAGAGCGCACGTTTTGGGTCCAGACGGTGGAGACTCTCTTCCTCTTTCGAGGGATGCAGAGGCGGAAAGAAGGTGGGCAAAGTGATGGACTGCCCGATGTGGAAGGCTGCGACTACCTTGTGCAGAAAAGAGGGTCTTGTCCGCAACACAACCTTGTCCGGATGGACAGAAAGGAATGGAGGTTTAGAGGAAAGAGCCTGGAGCTCACTCACTCTCCTGGCAGAGGCGATGGCAACCAGGAAAGCAGTCTTAAGTGTAAGAAGACAGTTATGAAGCGGCTTAAAAGGAGCGCACGTCAGGTAAGTTAAAACCAGGTTCAAGTCCCACTGGGGCATCACGAAAGGAACAGGAGGGAACATATGAGTGATGCCCTTTAAGAATCTGTTAACAATCAGGGACTTGAACAAAGAAGGCTGATCAGGTAGCCTTGATAGTGCCCAGAGCAGAGCCCTGCTGGGCAAGAGAAAGAAGGAAGATGAGAACCTCAGAAAGGGGGGCAAAGAGTGGATCCACAGCCTTTGCTGTGCACCATGCCACAAATCTGTTCCACCTGCAGGCGTATACCGACTTTGTGGAGGGACGCCTGGCTGCCAGGATGACATTACAGACTTCAGGAGGCAAGTCAAATGGCCTCAACGGTCGCCGCTGAATCTCCAAGCATGGAGGTGGAGACTGGACAGGTTCGAGTGGAGGACCGTCCCCTGCTGCTGCGACAGAAGGTCCTCCTGAAGAGGCAGACGAATCGGGGGATCGACAGACATGCCGAGCAGCTCTGGATACCAATATCTTCGTGCCCAGTCCGGAGCCACAAGGATAACCTGGGCCCGGTCGGGCCTGATCTTCAGCAATCTGAGCAGAAGTGGTATAGGCGGAAAGTAGTACAATAGACCGCAACTCCACTCGCGACGAAAAGTGTCTCTGAGCGAGTGCCGCCTTGGAAATTCCAACGCGCAGAACTGATGACATTGCGCGTTCTCTTGTGGCGAATAGATCTAACCAAGGCTCTCCCTACTGATGAAAGAGGCCTTGCGCCACGTCCGAGTTCAGACGCCATTTGTGATCCATCATGCACCGACGGCTAAGTTCATCCGCCCTGGCGTTCAGAGAACCTGCCAGGTGTTGAACCACCAGGGTCACGCCCAGATGTACCAGCCACTGCCAGAGGCGCAGAGCCTCCTGGCATAGGGTCCACGACCCCACCACGCCCTGTTTGTTGCAGTACCACATGGCGGTGGTGTTGTTCGTGAACACCTGCACTACACTCCCCCAGACCGGGGGGAGGAATGCCTTCAGTGCTAGCCGGATCGCCCGCAGCTCCAAAAGGTTGATGTGGAGCCGGGTCTCCGCCGGAGACCAGAGGCCTCTGATCTCCGCCTCTCCCATGTGGCCCAGCCCCAGCCCAGGAGGGACGCGTCCGTCACAACTACGTGCTCCGGTTGGGGTAGGGAGAGGGATCTGCCGCTGACCCAATCGCAGTCCGTGAGCCACCACTGCAACTGTCTTGCAGTGCCCTCCGAGATCAAGACATGGTCGGACAAGTTGCCCTGATGCTGGCCCACTGAAACTTCAGGTCCCACTGCAGAGCCCGCATCCGCCACCAGGCATGATGCACCAGAAGAATGCAGGAGGCCATCAGCCCCAGAAGCCGCAGCGTCAACCTGACCGAGACTCGGGATAAAGGCTGAAAGATAGTAAATCAGAGCCTGAATATCCCAAACTCGCTGTTCGGGAGGATAAACCCGAAACTGCGCAGAGTCTAGAACCGCTCTGATGAAGACGAGCTTCTGAGAGGGACACAGGTGTGACTTCAGCACATTGATGGAGAACCCCAGCAGGTGCAGGAGGTCGGCCGTAGTCTGGAGGTGGCTGACGACTGTCTGGGGCGAGCCCGCCTTCAACAACCAGTCGTCGAGGTAGGGGAAGACTGAAACCCCCAACCTGCGCAGATGAGCTGCGACCACCGCCATCACTTTCGTAAACACCCGTGGGGCGCTGGTAAGGCCGATGGGGAGCACGGTAAACTGAAAGTGCTCGTGGCCTACCGTGAATCGCAGGTAACGCCGGTTGGCCGGCAGGACGGGGATGTGAAAATAAGCGTCCTGCAAGTCCAACGCTACCATCCAGTCTCCAGGGTCTAGGGCAGCTAAGACCTGAGCCAATGTCAGGATCTTGAACTTCTCCTTCCGGAGGAAGCCGTTGACGTTCCATAGGTCCAAGAGGGGGCGTAGGCCCCCTTTGCCCTTCTTGGGTACCAGAAAGTAGTGGGAGTAACAACCACACCCTACTTCTGGCCCAGGAACGTGCTTGACGGCCCCCTTGGCCAAGAGGGCCGTAACTTCCTCTTGTAGAAGTCTCAAGTGATCCGCCAAAACACTGTGTGGTACTGCGGTGGCATGACTGGAGGGGACGCCTCCAAGGGGAGGGAGTAGCCCCTTAGGACGATTTGCAGCACCCACCTGTCCGAAGTGACAGTGCGCCAGTGGTGGTGGTGATGGCGAACCCTGCCCCCCACTGGCATCACAAGGGCCTGAAAGCACGGACTAGGAGGGTTTTGAGGCGGATGCTGCAGGGGTAGGTGTGGACTGGCCTCGCCGTTGTCCCGAACGCCGCCACAGCAGTTTCCACGTCCGCCACCGCGCTGGATGGTAGTCTGCGGCCCGTGGCTGGCAGGACGTGTGGGGGCGACCCTTCCTTGGCCACGAAAGGAGCGAAAGGCAGACGTTTGCTGGCGCGGGGCTGAGAGGCCCAAGGACTTGGCCGTAGCCCTGGAGTCCTTAAAGCGCTCAAGCGCATGGTCTGCCTTGTTGCCAAAGAGGCGACGGCCATCGAACGGCATGTCCATAAGTGTGTTTTGGACATCTGCCGAGAAGTTGGCAGATCTCAACCAGGTGTGGAGACGAATCGCCACCGTCGTTGCCATCGCTCTGCCCAGTGGGTCAGTAGTGTCCAGCCCACACGGGATGGAATAACGAGCCGCATCCCAACCCTCCACAAGGGCTTGGCCGAGTTTAGACCGGACCTCCACCGGGCATTCTGGCAGCACGTCCGCGACCGTGTCCCACAGAGAGTGGGTGTAGCGGCCCAAGAGGCATGCGGTGTTGACGGACCGCAACCCTAAACTCAGGGAGGAGAATACTTTCTTCCGTATTGCTCGTACCTCTTGGATTCCCGGTCGGGGTGAGCCGACGGGAATGCGGTCTGGGAATTAGAGGCCTGGATGACCAGGCTCTCGGGAGTGGGGTGGGTAGACAGAAAGCAAGGGTCGCCCGGAGCCGGGCGGTGGCTCCTGGCGTTCTTATCCACAGGCTGACCTGTAGCGGGCTTGGACCAAGTGCCCAGAAGAACGTCTGATAAGGCCTCATTAAACGGCAGCAGAGGCTCGGCTGAGCTTGACTGCGGTTTAAGGACCTCAGTGAGGAGGTTAGTCCTCACGACCGCGACGGTGAGCTCAAGGCCCAAGGCCTTGGCTGCCCTCATCAGCACCATGCTATAAGCAGGCCCCTCCTCCGTAGCCACGCTAGGAGGGGAGACAAAACCAGTGTCGGGCGAAGTGTCCAGGCCACTGGCATTCCCAAGCTCTCCTGTCCAGTCCGCAGAAGACTGGCACTCACGTGCCAGAGGGTCCCTCAGACCCCTCCTAATCCCCCTCGTCACCCATCACCTGGTACTCAGGCTCAAAGGATGGGGCCGGGTCGTAGAAGTAAAAATCTCCCATCGGCATCGAGAGCGGCGCCGCTCCGACGCCGGACCTGAATCGAGGGCAGGACCAGGGAGGGTGTCGTCCTGGGACGGCGCCGGGGGCGACACCCTTGGGGTCGGCGACGTCGACCTGGATCCAGCGCCGGATCCAGTGGGGCCCCGCGGCGTCGGGACCGAACTCGTCGACAGCGCCGGGGCCGAAGCACCCGGCCCTTGTGGGGACCCAGTCGGGGCCGCTTGGCCTGAAGGCACCGCGGAACCCAACGGAGGAGCGAGCGACCTCATGGCCATGAGCAAGTCATCAATCTCCCCCGGCGTTGCGGTCTGCCCAGGGACCGGCGGGTATGGAGCAGGCTGCGACACCTGCGGCTCCGGCAGAGCCGCGCGGGCGGTGTCACCCGAACTCCCGGCCTCGTTGCGCGAGCGTCGGGGGGAGTCTGAAGAGCCATGGTGCCTCTTCGACTTCTTGTGCCGGCAGACTTTAGATCGGTTTCCCTGCCTGCAGTGAAGTGGGCAGGGAAACAGATTTAAATATTGCTCCCACCCTCAGGGAGCAGGATTATTAGCTGCTCCCGGCGGGCTGGAGCTATACCAGCTCCCACTGGATGCGGGAAGCCGGCTGGGTCTGCCAAGGCCCCCAAGAAAAGGGTGGTGGGTGTCCTGGATGGGCACCACGGCTGAGCCACAGGGGCGGGCGCATCCTAATACCCCCCACGGGACCCCCGCCCTTATGGCGGGCGGTCCCAATAACTGATAGGATGGCGGGCGGACTATGACCCCCATAGTGTTTAGGGCTAGGTTTGCTCCACTATGAGGCAAGGTGAATCCTGGAAGGCGGCCTCAGACATAGCCATTCTTTTGGGCATGGTATCTGTTCTGTGGGGTGGGGTGCCCTTCTGGTGGATGCAGAGAAGAGCACTTTCCAAGATAGACACCGACGGTCACAAACAAGCACTGAATATACCAACGATTGCTGCAATGTATCAGTCTATTGCCTGGTTATATTTTTAAGTAGCTAGGTGTGTGCATAACATGTTTTAGATTATATGTATAGTTTATGTATGGTGCTTATGATTTGCATAAACTGTAATGATACTTTATAGTATTGAATATACTGCTGTAGTACGTATATAAAAGGGGTCTCTCCGGGGTGCTCTCAAATTGTAATTACTGGGAATAGGATGTGCCTATATGTCGCACTACTTGAAGTAAAGGGGTCTTAAAAAGCACTGGGCTTCCTTTGTCACTGAGGGAAGTGTGCGTGTCTAGATTTTAGAAATATTGTGTAAACTACATTCCTTAGGATCAGAAAGTAAAACACTTTCTTTCAACAGGTTTTCACCCACAAATCGCATGCCAAAATTCTCACTCTGCTTTATTCCTTAAAATTCTGAATGGCAAATTGACCTTCAGTGAAACTTTCTTACTTCCATCCCGTTTTTTAAGTGGGATGAAAAAAATGGAAAGGGGGGGGCAGTCTTTCAAAGGACATGGCCGATGTAAGTAGGCCATGGCTTAAAACTTGTAAACTAAAAATGTGCTTAGTATAGTGTGCCACCCCACTGGTAATCTGCTGCTTCTGTCATTGCCTTCAGATATATAATACAAGTGACATTCCGCCTACAACAAACCAGGCCTAGTGGCTTTGCCAATGATTGTTAGTTGCATAAAACAAATAAGCAACAACTATGGCTTTGTTGTATAGAATATTGAAACTGTTTCAGTTCTGAAAAGATGAGTGACAGAAATAACGAGTCTCTTTGGGGAAACGGCCACTACAACGCGGCCGTTTCCACGGAAACATTAACCACGCATGCATTACAACGCATGCGTGGTTACCACGAAAGCCTTTACCACGCATACCTTTACTTCGAGGTACGTAGTAAAGGCATGTGTGGTAAAGGCTAACATTAAAAAAGGGGGCTTGGGGGGGTCTCCCCCCCCAAATAAAAAGAAACTCACCTAAGGTCTCTCAGCGTTGTTTAAGAGGAAACGGATAGAAACCCGTTTCCTCTTAACGACGTATGACGTCACCACGAACAATTAGAGGAAAAGGCTGTTCGTTGATATAGCATTCCGTTTTAACGCATGCGTGGTAAAGGCATGCGTTGCAACGGAATTCGTTGTAATAACATACAACCGTCTCTTTGAAGTTACATCAAAGGAAGTGAAGGGACGTTAAGATATTTTTTTTATCCTGAGGGTGAGGCAAAAATGGAGAGCCCGGTAGGGACCCATCTCAGCACCTGAAAGCCCTGCTTCCATTCCTTATTTTAAGTGCCGTTCTACGTTCTGCCTGACTCTTCTGTGTCCAAGTTACTCTAAATCTAACGCCTACCCGTCTTAAGCTCTTTTCGGGAACTATAACTATTTATTTGCAGCAAGCAACTGCTTCTCACATAGCCCCCTCTAGTGATCACATCTGTGCCACTAATGTACCACAAACAACCTAGATTGAATGCATGGAATGAGCATGTAAAACTAACCCCAATAACGAATGAATGTACTGACCTGTTAGGAACTGATACATGCAGTCATAACATGACCATTAACTTTGGGCTCCCGGGTAACGTGCTCAGCGCCGTAAGGCACTTCAATGCCTAGTCAAGGGTCGTAAGCGCCATTTAAATGGAATTTAAATGTAAACATATTATAACAGTACATATAACTAACATTCCCTCTCATAGCATCTGAAGCTGTGGAAGTGGTTTTGAGTGTAGCGTGTTCCGCCTGCAGTGCACGGAGCGCTGTACACGTGCTCCTTGGTGGAGCCGTTGTTGTCATCTGAGCATGCCTGGGCATTGCACACAGGAGCGAGGGCGAGAGCTGGGACGGGGGAAATACCCTGCGTTTCTTGCAGCCTCAGAGGTGGGAGGGGCGAGGGTGGTTTAAACTGGTATGGCGGCGGTGGGAGGGCTTGCGAGCGGTGTCATCAGCAGGCCTCTCGGTGACCCGTGGTCTCCGCAGGGCACTGGGGGCAGGCGCTGGGTGGCAGCAGCACAGGCAGAGGGCGGGCCAGGCTGCAGAAGAATGGAGGGGCGGGCTCCGGCAGGGGGCAGGGCCGTGGGAGGCGGCTTCTGTCTCGGTATATAACCCCCTCCCGGAGCTCCGAGCGATGTGAAAGTAACTCCTCATCCATGAGCTGAGTCCGGCTGTGACCATCCAGCAGAGTCTGCTGCAGAGCCCACCACGGTAAGAGGGGGTGCGCAGGGCGAGCCGGGGGTGGCGGGGAAGGGGCTGCTGCACGGCCTCCCTTACAATCTGGGGGTGCACCGAGGGGATGGATGCGTCCCCATCCCATGTAAAAGGGAGCGATCTGGACGGTGGAACCCCCCTCCGCTTGCTGCCTTGTGTTACTGCGGGGAGGGGTGCAGGCTTTGTAACCCGCACGCACTCGCTGCGTGCATGTGCGTGCTGCGGCAGGCCCGGGACGAGCGCTCGGTGCAGTGCGTGCGCCGTTTGTTATTGTTGTGCGCGCCGCCCCTTCCTCATTCCGATGAATGCACACAAAGGAAGGATGCTGCGCACGGCCGGCGGGGGGCCCACGGGTGCGAGGCGGTGCAGCGCCGGTGACGCTGCAGAATGCCCGGATCGGACAGACGGACGGACGGGACTGGAGACGACGGGCGAGGGGGCGGGAGGCATTGCAGGGGTGCAGGGCCGGTGACGCTGCAGAGGGGACAGCGGGTAACGGCTGCGGCCCCGGTGCCGTGCTGCAGGCCGGCCAGCAGCGCGCAGCCCCCGGTGGGTGCATGAGAGGAGCCCGTGCTGCAGGCCCGGCCCGCAGAGGGCGGAAGTTTCCAGAAGGGCCTCGCGGACGGAAGAAGGAAGGCGTGCGGCGCGGCGCGGGGGTCAGGTTACAGCCGCGGCGCGTGGGACGGAGGCAAACATGGCCGAGTCCAGGGGCCTGGTCTTCAGCTTGCACAGGCGGGGGCGGGCCCGGCTCCTCGCGTGGGGAGACGTGCCCTCGAGTTTGAGCTGGTGGTAGGTTTCTGGGGCTCTTGGTTGCGAGGATCAGAGGCCCGTAGGTGCCGGCACACCGAGCTCAGCCGCCTGCCGTGCCTGGGGGATCCCTGCACCTAGGGTTAGAGGTGATGGGCCGGTGCACAGCTCTGGAGCGGTTCGGTACAGTTCTGCGTGTCTGCAGTGTCACAGCCTAAGCCACATGAGTGACTTACTGCCCGATGCCCCGATATCGGAGCCGGATTGGTTAGCCGCCTGCATTGTTGTGATAACGTTTGCTGCCACACTCAGAAGATGCCGTTCATTCTTGCAATGCTATTGGTCCGGGGCATTATTACAGCACAGGCTGAGCTTTCCCTTATAAACAATGGCCACGCCGCTGCAGTATTGCAGACATCTGCTTTGTTATGACGCCGTAGGCTGCTCCATAACTATTATTGTGACGCATTTACAGTGCAGTTATTACCTGCAATACTACGTCACAAGCGGACAAGTGAGTCCTTTCATTGTGATGCAGTCTGATAACTGCATTATTCCAATGCAGGCTGAGCCTGCTGCCTTGCTATGTTGTAACCAGAATGAGGCAGGCAGATTGCTGCTCATCAGAACTCGCATAAGGTGGATGTGACGTGGAGGGCGGCTTTGTAGTGATGCGTTCAGCTATTAGCGTTATTACAGTCCAGGCTGCATTGTTACTATGGGTTCAGCCTGCAGAGTTATTACAGTCCAGGCTGCATTGTTACTATGGGTTCAGCCTGCAGAGTTATTACAGTCCAGGCTGCATTGTTATGAGGCGTTCAGCTAGCAGAGTTATTACAGTCCAGGCTGCATGGTTATGAGGCGTTCAGCTAGCAGAGTTATTACAGTCCAGGCTGCAATGAGGCGTTCAGCTAGCAGAGTTATTACAGTTCAGGCTGCAGAGTTATTACAGTCCAGGCTGCATGGTTATGAGGCGTTCAGCTAGCAGAGTTATTACAGTTCAGGCTGCAGAGTTATTACAGTCCAGGCTGCATGGTTATGAGGCGTTCAGCTAGCAGAGTTATTACAGTTCAGGCTGCAGAGTTATTACAGTCCAGGCTGCATGGTTATGAGGCGTTCAGCTAGCAGAGTTATTACAGTCCAGGCTGCATTGTTTTGATCATTTCAGCTGGCAGAGTTATTACAGTCCAGGCTGCATTGTTATGAGGCGTTCAGCTTGCAGAGTTATTACAGTCCAGGCTGCATTGTTATGAGGCGTTCAGCTTGCAGAGTTATTACAGTCCAGGCTGCATTGTTATATGGGTTCAGCCAGCAGAGTTATTACAGTCCAGGCTGCATGGTTATGAGGCGTTCAGCTAGCAGAGTTATTACAGTCCAGGCTGCATTGTTATGAGGCGTTCAGCTTGCAGAGTTATTACAGTCCAGGCTGCATTGTTATATGGGTTCAGCCAGCAGAGTTATTACAGTTCAGGCTGCATTGTTATGAGGCGTTCAGCTAGCAGAGTTATTACAGTCCAGGCTGCATTGTTGTGAGGCGTTCAGCTAGCAGAGTTATTACAGTCCAGGCTGCATTGTTTTGATCATTTCAGCTGGCAGAGTTATTACAGTCCAGGCTGCATGGTTATGAGGCGTTCAGCTAGCAGAGTTATTACAGTTCAGGCTGCAGAGTTATTACAGTCCAGGCTGCATGGTTATGAGGCGTTCAGCTAGCATAGTTATTACAGTCCAGGCTGCATTGTTTTGATCATTTCAGCTGGCAGAGTTATTACAGTCCAGGCTGCATTGTTTTGATCATTTCAGCTGGCAGAGTTATTACAGTCCAGGCTGCATGGTTATGAGCCGCTCAGCCAGCAGACTTATTACAGTCCAGGCTGCATGGTTATGAGGCGTTCAGCTAGCAGAGTTATTACAGTCCGGGCTGCATTGTTGTGAGGCGTTCAGCTAGCAGAGTTATTACAGTCCAGGCTGCATTGTTTTGATCATTTCAGCTGGCAGAGTTATTACAGTCCAGGCTGCATTGTTTTGATCATTTCAGCTGGCAGAGTTATTACAGTCCAGGCTGCATGGTTATGAGGCGTTCAGCTAGCAGAGTTATTACAGTTCAGGCTGCAGAGTTATTACAGTCCAGGCTGCATGGTTATGAGGCGTTCAGCTAGCAGAGTTATTACAGTCCAGGCTGCATTGTTTTGATCATTTCAGCTGGCAGAGTTATTACAGTCCAGGCTGCATTGTTTTGATCATTTCAGCTGGCACAGTTATTACAGTCCAGGCTGCATGGTTATGAGGCGTTCAGCTAGCAGAGTTATTACAGTTCAGGCTGCAGAGTTATTACAGTCCAGGCTGCATGGTTATGAGGCCTTCAGCTAGCAGAGTTATTACAGTCCAGGCTGCATTGTTTTGATCATTTCAGCTGGCAGAGTTATTACAGTCCAGGCTGCATGGTTATGAGGCGTTCAGCTAGCAGAGTTATTACAGTCCGGGCTGCATTGTTGTGAGGCGTTCAGCTAGCAGAGTTATTACAGTCCAGGCTGCATTGTTTTGATCATTTCAGCTGGCAGAGTTATTACAGTCCAGGCTGCATTGTTTTGATCATTTCAGCTGGCAGAGTTATTACAGTCCAGGCTGCATGGTTATGAGGCGTTCAGCTAGCAGAGTTATTACAGTTCAGGCTGCAGAGTTATTACAGTCCAGGCTGCATGGTTATGAGGCGTTCAGCTAGCAGAGTTATTACAGTCCAGGCTGCATTGTTATGATACGCTCAGCTTTCAGTGTTATTACAGTCCAGGCTGCACTGTTGTGCTGTCGGGGCCCGTTATTACGATGGTGTCTATCATTACAGCTTAGGCTGAGCCTGCATGCAGCATTAGCTTTGTTATAGCCAAGTTAAAGGGCCAGGCAGCTGTATTATTGCAGTGTTTGGTCGGGGGGGGGGGGGCTGCTGCCATCTTACTGAGCTACAGGTAGCTGTACTGTTACAGTACTAGTTCCAAAAGTTATTCGATGGCTTCACTTTTGGGGCCACGAAACTAGATTTCAACAGTGGTTCATTCTTTTTTAATAAAGGTGCTGTTGTGCTTAAAATGTTTACTTTTTTATTTACTAATCGGGTCTGCTTTAGTTCAAACATATGTACTGAACCATCAGTATCATTTCACTTAACTGTCAACGTCTTGTGTAACGCGTGAACTGATTGAGACTATTATTTTATGAAAAAATGCAAGAATGCTTCACCAAATACGCATTTTTATCTTTTCCCAGGGTCTCTTTCCAGCCAGTTAGGACTAGCTCACTCCACTTTTTCCACCACCCCTCCTAATTTCTGGGGTCCCAGATCCTTTCTCCTTACTCATTCTTTTGAGTAATCCAAAATATCCGTCAAAATGGTGCAAAAGAAGACGACAGAAGTCAAAGGATTCCACCGCTCCTTCAAGGTACGAGGTTACAGAGCCTGCCCTGCAGAGCAGCTTCATATTGGAGGGAACAATGTGGGCACATAAGTTTGTTTTGTGTGTTGTCCTTTGGTTCAGATTGAGATGACGAAATGAATGCTAATTTGAAAAGGACGAGAAAGGGGGTTTCCTGCCTCTTCAGACGTCGAGGGATCCAGGGTTGGAACACATCTCACCTGGCAAGTGCCTGTTGCTTGCTGGGCAGATGGTCGGGGTACGAGTGCACACGCGTGTGAGTTGTTTGGGCGCTTCATTAAGGTCTGAGGGGCTTGGAAGGGACAGTCCGAGTTTAGGCAGCTTCACTGATCTTGCATGTGTGGAGAGTTGACTGCTGGAGCAGTGAAGACTGGAGGCATCACCTCTCCCAGTGAGAGAAACTTAAGGGGTCTGCTTCCGCACTTTATGGTTGTTCTTCCGGGGCAGTGGGCGTGGGCCTGCTGCACCTCCAGCTGTCCGTGTATTCGCTCGAGTAGGATTCACCTAGAAACAGGATATGTGGGGTTGAGGGGCTGATGGATGAATTTGCAGTGTGAAGTAGGTCACAAGGCAGTGTGGTTAACGGCTTAAAGGATCTGCAGGAGCTCGGTTGCCTCGCTTCCAGGCGCATTCCCACAGCGCACACTCCCTTTGGTTAGGAGCGAGGGCCACGCGTGGAGCAGTTTCTCCCTGCTTCATTGGGGTGGGAAGTGATTTCATGCACCCCTGCAGAGTTCTGGGCTGCTTCGGTGGTCACCTAGGTTTCCATGCAATGTAAATAGGACAACAGTATTGGTCCGACCAACATTCATGTTCCGCAGGAACGGAGCATCACCACTTAAGTTTGTTTCCAGCCAGTTAATAAGTGCATATCTGATGGGTGGTGGGGTGCACCTCACAAAGCTTGGCCGCCTCGGGGCCTGCCCCCCTTGGAGAAGTGCAGTTTTCCATAGAGGCCCTGTAACCAGGGCTTAATTAAGTAGGATGAACTTTCGCTTTACCAGTATTTTGACAACTGTGTACCTCGACATACTTTTTCCACAAAATCACAGTTTTAATTGGAATACAGGGCAACTCAGAGCTCGCAACTGTCGGCAAAGTTTAATAGTATGCACTTTACAAATGTAATGTTACACACAAAAAAATACATAAACATAATCCTGTGAATAGCCAACACTTTTAGGGAATGTAAGAAAGAAGAATATGTGAAATATAAACAGGGACTAAATCGCTGAAATAGGGACAGGTCGAGACCCGTTTCAATGGCAGTTTTTAATTACTGCCAGGTCGGAGACCCGGCCCACTTAAAGGCCTGCCTGCCTGTAACCCTCTCGCCACAGAGCCTACATGCTACACATGGTGCGTACCATAACCTGGCTCCCATCCCCCTGCGTCGAAGGAGCCGTTGAGTGCCTGAGCCAAGTTGTGTTGGCAGCTGTTCCAGCCCAGCCTCCTCGGAGCCGCCTGCGGGTGCAGCAGACAAAGGCCTGGGTGCAGTTTCACCGCCGCGCAGGCCTTGTTTTCGTTCAAAACAAGACTCCGAATGGCCGAGAGACGACCTGTGCGTGCTGTAGGTTGGCCTGAGGCCTGCCCCAGAAAGCCTGCATTTTAGGAACCCATCTACTAGGTCTGCCCTTCAAGGAAGAAGCGTTGGTTTTTAGCTTGGGTTATTTGAATCTCGCCTACAACATGCGGTTGTAGCAGCTTCCACCGAAAGCAAAGCTCAGAAGTCTGTCCATGTGTTAATTACCTCAATGCTGTCCTACACAGCTTGCCTCTGGCCTGCGTGTCTCCAAACACTTGGCGAGGCAGCTAGGAGTGGGACCTTGCGCGATGCACTTCCAGATCCGAGTTGGCGAGTGTATATTTGGGGCACTGGGGTGGCTACAGTGGGACAGTCCGGTGAAGAGTGCCTACGCTGTGTGCCTTCTATGGTGGTCCGAAGACTGAAACCCCTGAAAAAGTAAGGCTTGTTGTCGCATGCATACTCTGTGCAAGTCATGGGTTAGCACGTGTTCTGCAGCAGTCCAGCTGGCATTTCAGTTCTTAAATTCTATTTGCTTGACAAGTCTCTTTTCCAGACACATTGGTCAGTGGTAGCTGGTGGATTAATGTTTAAAGGTACATGAGACCTGGGCACGCAACTCCATTATTTCATTTGATGTTTTTAATAGTCACAGGTTTCTATGGGCATGTGGTACCAAAGCTCTGGCCACCACAGTCGCGATAAACCACTACAACAGAAAAAGGCCCAGGCACCACTGTGCCAGAAGCTGCTGCATGGCCCCACGTGTGGCTCTGACATCCTTGCGTCAGACTGTTTACCTTCCAGGGCTACCCGGTGGCAGCCAGCAGAAACACCCTGTAATTCCCAGCATGCTGAGACATCTGAAAACGCACCTCCCTGTACTTTCCCCAAACCTCAAGGGTGGCAGCATGCTGTGCTGGGTGTTGGAATTAAGTCTGTTGCGCAATACATTCGAAAAACTGTTTAGTGGTTTGTAGCGCTGCCAAGCATTGTGGCCAATCCTGATCACGAGTCAGCTGAGGCGCTGGATTAGAAGACGTCAAGCACAGAGCAGCTTTTAACATTGTGAGCTCCTAAGGGCCCTTTGAATGCGCTAATAGATGCGGAGTACTGGGATACCATCCGAGTGTTTGCCTGTGGTTGCTCCTTCGGCTGAAGAGGTGTGGCGCCGGGGCCAGGGCGACTGACGCTGGAATCTGGGGACCACGGTTCGATCCCCGGCTCCGGCGGCAGGTTAGCCCAGCACCATGTGACTCTGGTCAATAGCTCGCTTAATCTTCCCGACGGCCCCCAGCGCCTAGAGACCCTTACGGGTGATTGTGCGCCTTACAAATGTGGACTTTACTTTTACTTTACTTTCTCTGAGCGGTACTCGATTCACTGTAACTTATGCCAGGTCACACCCCCCTCACCCGGCCCCTTTGCTAGCAGGGCAGAGCAGCTCTACAACTGAACACCTGAGCACCTTTTCAAGGAACTCGCTGGCGTCATCGGACCAGAAACAACTTCACATGAGAAAAGAAACGTGGCCAACCCCGCGAGCTTGCATTAGAGCTTTTCATGGCTGCCAAATACAAGGTGTTGCCACAGGCTAACAGACTGGATGAGGTTAATAACCAGATTCTGGAGTGTCAATGTAAGCAAGAGCTCTTCATTTGGAGAAAGCAGGCTCTAGATACCATGGCTACCCGAGTATCTAAAGACTGGCAGCAAAGTAGAGAATACATGGCCTCGGTGGAGCCTAGAGCCCTGATGCAAGAACTCAAAGGAGCGACACCCCTGGTGATGAGAAGCTCAGTCTTTGAGGGATTAAGGACAGACATGTCTCAGCGAGTGAGAGAAGACAGCCAACGACTGATTAACACCAGATGCTCAACTAACAAGCGGATACGGACCAGAGACCAACTGTTTAGTCGGCCTGGCCCTGGAATATTTGGGGAAGGTTGTCCAAGGACCTTACATTCATTACAGGGAACTAACTACATAGAACTCTCCAGTACATGACGAAGTGATTGTTTAAGTTTAGAGTAGAAAAGGCTAGACTTTCCAGTTTCCCAACTGTCAAGAAGTGTCTCCATTGAGAGCAGTGTCAGATACACATTTCAGCAAACCACGCAACGGAGGCGACCTACCACCATCGGCGGTCCCTGTCAACCAGCCTTCTCCGATCGTACAGTACATCGCATACAGCACTAAAACCTGAAAGAGCTTCTAAAGCGGATACACCTAGTTTCTCCACAATCTTAACGAGGTACAGGAGCAATTACATGGACAGTCAGTTACTCCTTCCTGCGCTAGATGTGGGGCTACCTGCATCAAATGACAGAGGTCATACAGGGATCTCACAGGACAACTTTCGGCAAAAGATTTTCTTGTCTGAGCTCATAGGACCACACCCCATAGCTTTGCCATTTAGCTGCAAGATCAGTACGTGGTAGCAGAAGAGGGGCTTCAACAAATCGCTTCCACTTAAGATCTGACCTGCATCAACAGTTGTTTCTATGAAGACGCACCCCAATTTCCACTACTCCAGCTTCACCTGGTGCTCAGACACAAGCCTGTTACTCCGTCCAGTTACACTAATTATTGTGGTGCTGAGACGAACCGCGTTGTTTCACTCCAGGGAGCCGAATTATGTACTGTTGTGGAGTGCGACAATACTGGCGAAATATTTAGGTGACGCAAGATTGCACAGAAGGTGAATCTCACTTCTACGGGTGGCTTCCACAGGAGTACAACTATTATCGCAGATTTAGAGTAGGGCAAGGCAGAAGAAGCCAAGCAAAAACGGAAGCACTAAGGGGTTTAGTCTTAACAGACTGACACACTGGTCCGAATAGGGGGAGTAACCTGCGTCGGTTGCCTACAATGCATACGAGTTGTAGAATCTAAAGTAGTAATACAAATATACAAAGGAAAGCACCAATAAGATAATCGCTTACAATACAATCCGGTTCCCATCTGGTTCCAGTTCACAAAAGGTAGAACTGGAGCCGTGTCTTGAATCCTCATTGGGGCGCTCTCCTTTGTTGTGGAGAGCACAAGGGAGTCAACCTGGTCAGTGCAGTCCAGTGAGGTGGAATGAAGAAGAAACGAGCATTAGAAATGCAATAGGTTTCACCCGTTTTTTTTTTGTGAGTTATTGGCATAGCTCAACAGCTACCAGACAGAAATTGCCACTTTGCAGGTGCGGAACAGAGCATTGCCTAAAATGATGTTGATAGCCTACCAAATAAAGTCAGATCAGGATAACCAGGAGGAACCGCAGACATATCGGGATAGCCAATGCAAGCAAACAATTAGTGAAATCGACTGGGCGTGACCCAAGCATACAAAGGCGGGAGAATCAGACCGAATGCACCAATAAAAACCCAGTATTTCTAAATGGCACAACAGCGAACAAATGGCAATTCATGGGCATGCCAAAAGCTGATAGAGGTGATAACAACAGGTCTTGCAAACAGCGCATGCGTGCTGCCTAGGCTGGACCTAAAAAGCCTTCTGGAGACCAGTCTGCCTGAACTGAGGGAAAACAGTTTATGCCTCTGCACCTCCTATTATTTTCAGCAAACCTGGATTTTTTAGACGGCCTCGGTAAGGGTGTTAAACTTCTAAATGGCAGTAGCCCATGTTCTGGTCCTGTTTCACTCCGTTGTCTGGCCCAGACTATTTGATGGCAGCAGAGAGTATGGCTAAACCACTGCTTTTTCTTCTTGCCTAATAATTTCCCCAGCTTGTGCCCTCCTGAACATAGACACGCAGTTTCTTCCATGTCACCTGTACACAGCAGCTAGATCAGTGGCTCCATCTCTCAATAATGGTGTTAGTATAGCTAAAAGTCGTCATCTGCTGGTTGGGTATCTGTGGTCCACCTTCTACGTTGCTTATATAGTAGCGAGATACTGGTCTGCAAATAACACTTAAAGAACCAATCATGTGGCTATCCTTAATGAATTAACTTGGTATTGAACTGCTTGAGGGCAAATAAGTTAATACATGTTATACTTAGGTGGGCGCTGTTATGATTAAGCCAGTGAATTCACATTATGCAGTCGGTATTTTCCACAAATCAAAAAAAAAAATTACTTTCCTCTGGCAAGGTTGTGTACATTAACAAATACACTTTTTTTTTTACTTGGTCCCGCATCCTAGACAAAGTGAATTGAATGATTATAGTGTGTGGATACAGCCTCCCATATTAAATATGTTGTTGTTGCAAAAGCTTTATTTCGATACGTAAATATCTTAAAAGCAATACATACAAAAATACATTCTCAAGGCCTATAGTAACATACAATTGTGAGTTTTAAAATAATCAAGTATAATACAATAAATAGTTAAAAAGAGAATTAAATTGAATTGGCAAGCCTTTTGGCACGAATCACCCATGCCCATTTTAAAAACTTTCAAACACCACAAACAATGGAGGGGGATGTATCAGTCAATAAAATGCAGAGGGCCACCAGATGCTGTCGTGTGCCTAGGAGCCTGCACAATGGTATTAGCCAGCGCCTCCTTGGAGCACGATAGTCCGGACATTCGAAGAAAAAATGTGCCACCGTCTCCACCAGTGTCGAGCACATAGCACAGAAGGATGAGGACTGGGAAGATGAGGATCTCCACCTGGACACCAAGTTGCCCAAGGGTAGGGTGCCCACTCTGAGTTTGAAATAGAGAACCCTGTCCAGTGGGATGGAGATTAGATCCAGGTAAGGCTCAAATGCAGCCACATCTTTAATTCTCAGGAATGCTGCGGTCGAGTTGCAGTGGCGAGGATTGCGAATGAGTTTAGAGGCTATCCAGTCCCAATATAGCTTCTTCAGGGTGGCTTTTGGAGGAGCAGAACGAGTAACCCAGGATTCTTCTAAACCCAGCTCCACCAGTATGCTCTTTATGTCCCTTAGCCATTTAATTCGATGCCATCCCTCCATTGCAATTACCTCAGACAGACCTGCTGCATAAGAGGCTAGTTTTGCAGCGTGAATCTTTCTGGATTCACTATGCTGTGCATTATTCCGCGGTCTTGTGGTTGGGTCCGGATTCGTAGTCTTTTCTTTGTGTTTTTTTTTTTTTTTTTTTTCTTAGCCCAGGTGGGCGTCGGCGTCACACCCCCATGGGTGTATTTCCGGTGACGTCGGCATGCTTCCTGCGGAAGCTCCCACTCTTGGGCGCCATCTTCAGATTCTTTTTTTCCGCGGTCGGGTCTGGATCGTTCCCGTTTGGGCTCCAGACATTTTTGGAGAAAGAAGAAAGAAAATACAGAAAAGACGAGGAGAAGTCATCTGAAGACTCCAGGGGACTTCACCGACGAAAAACAAGCAAGGATAAGGCGTTTTCCATCGAGATCTTCGACGACCGTCGACGAACACGCGACCAGAGAGGCCCTGGACGCTCGAGGATGGACAACACGCCGTTCAAGTTCTGCCGTAACTGCCACCACAAGTACGCGCAGAAGGACCAGCACCCGGTATGCAACCTTTGCCTACCGGTGGACCACGAAAGCGGAGACTGCAACGCCTGTTCCGCCTTCACCCCGAAGACCCTTCGTGTGAGAGAGAGGCAGAGGGTAGCACACGCCGCCCTGCAGGGGAAGGCCCCGACTCCGTCACTCTACGAGCTGGGGATGTCCTCCGAGGAAGAAGACAACGCTGCCGCCGAAGACGACAGCTACACGGTCGTAGAGACCGATTACACGAAGACTTCTGACAAGGTAGGAGACTCTTCGGCCCCCAAGAACCCGAGAGACTCTGAGTCTAGAAAAATCGAGGGCAAGACCCCGAAAGCGCCGACGCCAAAAAAGGCGGCGTCCGCGACTACTCCCAGGCCCAGCGGATCCTCCGAGAAGGAGTCCCCGGCGCCGAGAGCTGCTGATCAGCAGAAAACGTCGAAAATCGTCCCCGAAAAGGATCGATCGACGAGGGAGAAAGACCCGAAACTGACGACGACGACCAGAGACCCGAAATCCGGTTCGACGTCGAAAACTTCGACTCCGAGAGGCACGGCGACGAGCCATCCGTCGAAGAGAGCGGCCGACCCATCCGACGCGGAACACGCGGCCGAGATGGAAAAGAAAAGAAGGCGCCTCGAGGCAGAAATGGAGAACATCATGCAGCGGAAGAAAGATTTCGACGCAAAGATGAAAGCCTTCACGATCCCTCACAAGACCAAGCCACCAGTGATGGAGGCGGTCGAGGAGGAAGAAGAGGTCGCCGAAGTCACCGAGCAAGACCAGGACGTCGAGGTGATCGACGACCAGGAGGAGTACGACAATCCCTACGAAAGTTACAGCTATGGGGAGGAAGATGAGGGCAGGACAGACACAGAGTCGGCACCCTCTGACCTTCAGGAGGTAGATTACATCGATGTCGACACCGACAGCCCGGAGGAGGTGGTCGACACCTACCCCTCGAGGCCCTCGCCGCCGGACGACATCGGGGCCTACAACTCGGTGATACAATCTGCCGCAGCAGCTTTCAAGCTCAAGCTCGACGAAGAGAAGCAGAAAGCAGACTTCCTTCTAGAAACATTACTCCCAACACAAACGAGGAGCCAGTTCCTTCCAATGCTCGAGAGCGTCTTGGCTCAGGGGAAGGAAGCTTTCAGGGAGCCCGCAACATGCAAGGCAGTAACTCCCAGAACTGAGAAGAAGTACAAGCATGCCACAAAGGACCCGGCCTACATTCAGGGCACGGTCTCCGCAGACTCCATTATCACGGCCACAGCAAGAAGGAGGGCTAACGTACCCACTACCTCGGGCCCACCACCGGATAAGGAGAGCAAAAGGATGGATCTGGTGGGCAGAAGGATCGAACGGAATGCCGCGACCCACTGGCGCATGGCTAATTCCAACGCCCTGATAAACAGGCACATGTACCAAATCATGGAGGGACTGGGGCAGTTGGTGAAGGACTTGCCCCAGGATGCCAGGCAGAAAGCCGAAAAGCTGATTGAAGAGGGGAAGAATGCGGCAAATTCTTGCCTTAAGACGGCCCTGGATGAGGCAGACACCGCCAGCAGGCTCATGATGATGGGCGTCACGGAAAGGAGACACGCCTGGCTCAGGATATCCGGTTTCAAACCGGAGGTGCAACACAGCATCCTGAACACACCGTTCAACGGCAGCACGCTTTTCGGACCAACAGTTGATGAACAACTCAGCCAACTGAAGAAAGATAACGAAACAGCAAGATCCATGGGGGCATTGCAGTTCAGAGGGAACAAGAGGGGCACCCCGTCACGGAGGCCCGGCGGGAGAGGCGGAAACCAGCCAGGTACATCACACCAGGCTTTCCAGCAAACGCACCAGGCAGACTCGCAGACTCAGCAGGGTCATCAGAAGCAGCCCTGGCAGTACCAACAAAGAGGCCAGTCCTTTCGAGGGAGAAATGGACGGGGGCAAAATAGAAGAGGGGGCCAGCAGCCCACCTCCAAGTGACTTCAAAAAACTCCGTGTGCCCGCCCGCAAAAAAGAACCCAGGGGGCAGCACGTACAGATGGGTCAAGACAAACTAGACACCTACGACCACAGGACACCAGTGGGAGGAAGATTAAGATACCACCTCCAGGAGTGGAGAGAAATCACATCAGACAAATGGATCCTCAACATTATCCAATTCGGATACTGCATAGAGTTGGAGGGGAGGCCAACAAGCAAAAAACCAAAAAGAAAGCCACTAGCAGGCAAGCAGCTAAAGTGCCTTCAGGAAGAAGCAAAAGAACTCCTGCAGAAGCAGGCCATAGAACGGGTACCCTTCAAGGAAAGAAACACAGGAGTATACTCAACGTACTTCCTGGTACCAAAAGTAGACGAGACAATGAGACCCATTCTCGATTTAAGGTTCATGAACAAATTCATAAGAACGCAAAAATTCAAAATGACCTCCCTGCAAGAGGTGCTCCCACAATTGCAGATCGGGGACTTCATGGTCACTATAGACCTCAAAGACGCATACCTGCACATCCCAATGAACAGAAAGCACAAACACATGCTCAGGTTCACCGTCGGAGAAAGCCACTACCAGTTCACGACACTGGCCTTCGGTCTGAAATCGGCACCAAGAGTTTTCACAAAGTGCCTCGCAGCAGTCGCAGCGCACCTAAGAAGGCAAGGGATACACGTATACCCTTACCTGGACGACTGGCTGGTGAAAGCAAACTCATACCAGAAATGCAAGCTGCACGCACATACAGTGACCAGCACGCTCATAAACCTGGGGTTCTCCATCCATTGGAAGAAATCATCAATGGAGCCAGAACAAGTGAAGATCTTCCTGGGAGCACAGATCAACACCTTACAGGGCAAGGTGTTCCCCAGCGAGAAGAGGGCGAGGGCGCTGGTGAAGGAAACTCGCCTCTACCGGAAGGGACAAGCTCGGACAGTGAGGACTGCGAGCAAGATCATGGGGATGATGGCATCATGCATCCACCTGGTACCGAATGTACGACTCCACATGAGACCCATTCAAGAATGGCTACAGGAGCAATGGTCACAAGCTACAGGCAGTTGGGAGGATCTAGTGGTTGTAACGCACGCAGTGCAGAAGGAGATGACATGGTGGACCATGGAGAACATAGCAAGGGGAAAGCCTCTAACGCCCCCAACGCCAACAGTGACCATCACCACAGACGCATCCCTGAAGGGATGGGGCGCTCACATGGAGGAGCTCAAGGTGAGAGGACTGTGGACACCAACGGATGCCACAAAACACATCAATTACTTAGAATTGAAGACAATCTTCCTTGCACTGAAAGCCTTCCAGACAAGACTGTACAATCACAAGGTGTTGATACAAACAGACAATACCACTGCGATGTTCTACATCAACAAGCAGGGGGGCACCCAGTCAGCCCCGCTTTCAACGCTAGCACAGGAGATATGGAGATGGGCAATCCCTCTCAAGATAGACCTACTGGCCATACACCTGCCAGGGAAGGACAACATACAAGCAGATTGGCTCAGCAGGCTGACTTCAGCATCCCACGAGTGGGAGCTCAATGCTCAGGAGACAAGGCACCTATTCGACAGATGGGGAACTCCATCGGTGGACCTGTTTGCCACACGCCAGAATGCAAAATGCCGAAACTTCGCATCCAGGCAGCCCGAGGAGGGGTCACTGGGGAATGCCCTATGGATAGATTGGTCAGGGACATTTGCCTACGCCTTTCCCCCGATACCACTGATGCACAGAGTACTGAGCAAGTGCAGAGCGAGCAACATGACACTGATACTGGTCGCACCACAGTGGGCGAGGCAGACATGGTACTCGCAGATCATGGAGATGACACAGTGTGCACCCCACAGATTCAGCAGGAGGAAAGACTTACTCTCCATGCAGAACGGAGAGGTGCTGCACCCAGAGCCAGAGAGCATGAGCCTAGTAGCGTGGCTCCTGAGGACATAGAGTTCGCACATTTAAGATTGCCAGAAAGTACACTGAAGGTCCTGCGGGAGGCAAGAAGGCCTAGCACTCGGAAGTGCTATGTTGCGAAATGGAAGAGGTTCACAATATGGTGTAGACAAGAAAGACTTCACAATAAAATGAAGAGGGACTCCACAGTGCTAAGGTACCTGACGCACTTGCTAGAGAAGAACCTCAGCTCATCCTCCTTGAGGGTTCACTTAGCAGCAATAGTCGCCTACACGAGGGGTGAAACGTGCAGGAGTTTCTTCACATCACAGGTGGTGAAGAGATTCCTAGAAGGGGCGAAAAGGATCGCACCGCCCAAGCGGGTGCCGCCACCTGCATGGAACTTGAACATAGTCCTAACGGAACTCATGAAAGAGCCCTTTGAACCGCTCCACAAGGCGTCCTTAAAGATGCTGACTATGAAAACAGCCTTTCTGGTTGCAATAACGTCCCTACGCAGAGTAAGCGAGCTTCAGGCTCTGACGCTACAAGAACCCTACATACAAATACACAATGACAGGGTTGTGATGAGGACTGACCCAAACTTCATGCCGAAGGTGGTATCTAAATTCCACATGAACCAGTCTATACAGATACCGAGTTTTTTCCAAAAACCAACAACTGCCGCTGAGCGAGCTCTGCACACCCTGGACGCCAGAAGGGCAGTCATGCACTACATCGAAAGGACGAAGGGACACAGGAAAACAAAACAGTTCTTTGTGTCATTTGCCAACAGTTACATGGGAAAAGCAGTAACCAAAAAGACAATTGCACGATGGATCGCACAGACAATCCAACTCTGCCACAAGCGTGCAGGACAAGAGCTAGCAGAGGGGACACGTGCCCACTCCACTAGGAAAAAGGGCGCTACAATAGCCTTCCTGGCTAACACACCCATACAAGACATATGCCTGGCGGCAACATGGGCTTCGGTGCACACGTTCACGAAGCACTACTGTGTGGACATACAGATGAACAAGGAAGCTCAAGTTGGACAGAAGGTGCTACAGCACATATTCAATACCCAACGCTCATCTTCCACCCAACCGCCACAGAAATGAGAAACCGCTACGAAATCTATGCACAGCATAGTGAATCCAGAAAGATTCACGCTGCAAAACGAATAGTTTTCTTACCTGTCGGTGTAGTTTTGCAGCTTGAAGATCTTTCTGGATTCACTAGCGAACCCACCCACCTCCGCCAGAAAGATGAGGCTGGAGAGAGAAGAGGTGGTTAACAAAAGAAAGGTTTTTAAAAAAGTACAAAGCGGTAAAATACCAACTAAATAGAACATTGCCATTACTTCGGAAATGAAAAGAAACACGGAAAAAAAAGAACCCGAAGATGGCGCCCAAGAGTGGGAGCTTCCGCAGGAAGCATGCCGACGTCACCGGAAATACACCCATGGGGGTGTGACGCCGACGCCCACCTGGGCTAAGAAAAAAACCAACAAAAAAAAACCCAAAGAAAAGACTACGAATCCGGACCCAACCACAAGACCGCGGAATAATGCACAGCATAGTGAATCCAGAAAGATCTTCAAGCTGCAAAACTACACCGACAGGTAAGAAAACTATTCGTTCCGGGACCCTCCACAAGCGGGCCCACAAAAGCAGAGGCCGTAACCGCGCCTGGTCCGCGATTGGTTTGCAGCCCAAGTCAAGAAGCACTGGGACTGTCGGAGTGCTCAATGGGAGAACCAAGAGTTCTTTCAAGAATTTGCTTTCTGACTTGGCTAATACCTCCAGGTTTGTGGTGCCCCACAACTCCGCCCCATACAGTGCGGCAGCGACCCCTCTAACTTTGTATATATCTATAGCCGGGGAGATACAATGTTTTGGGGGATGAGCGGGATTCCCTGAGTAGGGCACCAGTCACCCTTATGTGGCTAAGCAACATCTTTTGGATATGAGGGGTCCAGCTCATAGAATTGCTGAGGCGAATCCCCAAATAGTCAAACTCACGGACCCTCTCCGGGGAACAGTATTTAGAACCGGGGGGGGGGGCCCTAATTTTTTGGGAGGATTCATGGTCAGGAATTTGGTCTTATCTACGTTAATTGTCAGGCCCCTAAGGGAGCAGAACTCCTGGAAGCGGGTGAGGAGCTTTTGGAGACCCTGAGGTGTCTTTGCAATGAGCAGGGTATCGTCAGCAAAGAGCAGGATATGCATTATGGGACAGTGGTTACGGACAAACAGAAGCGAGTATATTGAAGAAGCGCCTACCTAAACCAGCCAGCTAACAAGATAAGACATACTTACTGTTCTTTTGGGGAAGGTTACTGTTTAGTTAAGCATCTTATTCACTTACGACACTGTTGTAGGGCAAATAAACCCCATCTACACTCTGTAGGTGGTTACTGCGCAAAAACTCCTCAACGTTTGCTTGATGTGGTGGATTTCAATCTGCGACTGAATGAGTTAATGTGCTTTCCATACCCGTCTCCAGACACTATGGAGTTTTGTCTACCCTAGGCTCTCGAGCACAATCCCATGGCTGTAGTGTGTATGAATGCAGACCCCATTTGCGATCCTTTTTTCCTCCTCGCACTGCGTTACCCGTTTGTTACGGGCCAGGCCTGTTTAGGAAGCAGCTAGTTTAGCCTCCACCATTTGCGTTTTGGCCTGCCCTGGTCAGAACTGCTAGAGAAACTTGTTTACTAGGAGCATCCTGGTTTGATTACATGTAAAGCCCGTCCAACCATGGTTCATCGTGAACTATGAATGCATTGATAGGAGAGCGAGCGCCTTGGAGATCTGATTCTGACCACCTTCTCTTCTTCCACGCAGGGGCAGAATCCTTTTGATTTGGTCGGCTACAATGACACCGAATCTGGCCACCTGGATTCCGTATTCAATTTCGACTGCCCAATCCGACCAGGTACGTTACTCTTTCTGTATGGTTAGTGTGGGTGGAATGGAGTCCTAGGGCGCTCAGGTCACTGAACACAACGGGGGTCGGATATTTTTAGAGACGGGGTGGGGGCCCTTTCTCAGAATCTATTTCAGGGCTTCTCTTTGCTGCCAGGTTCACTGATCCTCCTTTACCCAGCGTGACCGTGACGAGGAGAGCAGGACTCTGCAAGCATGTGCACAGAAGCAGATGTCTCTGTCAGTGCAGGCAGCTGCTCGCAGGCCCACATCTCTGCTTCAAAGTGTAGCCTGCCTCTTAGTGGAACCAGTCCACTCACGTTACAGGACACCCCATGAGCACAGCAGCTATACTCGCCCATCACAGGGAGCTGGACTCAAGTGTCACCTTTGTGTAGTCTTTGCCTCCCATGCGGTTTGTGTCCAGGTTCTCCTGTGTGCCCACTGCTCTCCTGGTCTGTGCATATGTGTAGGCTACACTTTAAGGAGGCAGGATTGTGCCATCTTCTCGTGTTTGTGTGTACTGCGCACGTGTGCATACGCTGTTGTTGGGCTTTGCTTTCCAACAGTGGTGTCTATTATTTTTTTGACAAATAGGTAAGAGTCCTGCCTATTAATGCTTCTTCTTTATACCCCTTTCCTCCATTGATGCTTCCGCAGTCATGCCATCTAGTCAACCAATTGACATACCCGATTCCAAAAAGAGGACCAAAAAGAAGAAACGGTGCCGGGCCACCGACAGCTTCTCAGGGCGCTTTGAAGGTGAGCATCGGCTGGCTTTGAATCTGCTCTGGTGGCGACCGGCGCTATGGGAGACAGGCCCTTTGTGCGTGCGGTAGGGGCAGCGGCAGCTGGCCATGTGTCGCCATACCACTCGCAGCATGCAAGGAGCTTGTCCACATGGACCGCCTTGTGAGAACGGATTTGAACGCTCCCAAGTCCCAGGATGCCCGTGACAAGCGGTTTAAACTGGTTATTTTAAGCCACCTCTGCTGGCAGTTGCTGGAGGCTGCTATGCCAGCCGGCCCACGCTGGGGTAACTCAGTAAGGTCTCTGCTCGAACACGCCCCAGAAGAGCATCTTTCGCCCAGAACATTGTGGGGTGGGGGAAACCTTACCAGGGGAGCACCAATAAATCCAAGACCGATGGTTGACTTTACAGTGAAAGGCCCAGGCTGGGGGGCCGTCGGTTCCTGGGTATGGTGGTCTATATTCTGTAACAGTGTATTGTGGGCCTGTCGTGGCGTCATTTAACTGTGCCATATTCTAGACAGGCTGTCTGGCAGAAGCACACAGTTCGCCGTCCTTTTCTTTGCCTTCATCTAGTTGTGTTTTTCCGCCTGCCAACAGATATGTACCAACTTCAAGAGGAAGTGCTTGGAGAAGGCGCCTATGCTCGAGTCCAGTCCTGCATTAATGTCATCACCAACAAG
Organism: Lissotriton helveticus; assembly: GCF_964261635.1. Taxonomy (NCBI): domain Eukaryota; kingdom Metazoa; phylum Chordata; class Amphibia; order Caudata; family Salamandridae; genus Lissotriton; species Lissotriton helveticus. The sequence goes on along the minus strand of NC_136073.1, from coordinate 840,047,176 downwards.
GAGTACGCCGTGAAGGTAGGTTGGGCCCTGGGAAAGGTGGTGGTTCTGAAAGGCTGAGGAAGAGCAAGTCACAAGTTGAAACAAGCACCCGCAGCACATTACTGCCAGTGGTCGTGCCCACCCGAGCGCTTACTCAGCAATGCTCATGTACCACAAACATATGCAGGGTGTGGAGCCCACAGTACCGTTTTGCCCTTCTGATGTACAGTAGTAAACAAACCATGTGAGCCACCGATCCAGAACTTGGACAAGTTCTGTAGTGGAGATAGGAAAATAAAAACAGCACAAAAAGGCATGCGCCCCGAGTGTCTCGGCAAAATATCAATAATTGGCCACGGTTCTACATCATCTGTTCTTTAGTTAGCAATTTAGAACATTTCGACTGTTCCATCCATACTAAATGTATAGGGAAAACAAAAAAAGCCATGAAAACAAATGGTCGTTTGCTTTCTGTTTTCGCTCACATACTTAACACCCCAAACATTATTGTGGCGCTCACTTGTCCTGTTCAAATGCTGGCTTTGCCCAGCTCATGGGTCAAATACTGCTTTTGGGCACCCCTGCCCCCCTTTATAAAGCCTAGTTATTTCTACAACAAGACCACGTGGTTCAAGTTCTCGCATAACAGAGGATACCACGGCCAATTGCTCAGTTAGGACGAGCTGCATGTGGTCCCAGTTTAAGACATAGGGAGAGATGACAGTGCTGCTAGAGCTGGGGAACCGAACCACGACGCCTCAACGTGAACTTCTTCCGAGCTGGTGTACATGAAAGTCGGGTTTATGAATGCAGTGATGGCAGGGGCTGGTGCGAGCCATGAGTGAGCGCCCCCACCCCGTAACTGGAGCAGAGCCAGCCTGAGAGGGAGAGAAAGGGAGACAAATAAACAGTGTTTGAGAAGGGATCGCCCTTCCCCCTGCATTCCTACAGTGGCGGAAAGGCTGCTGATACCATGTGCTGGCAGTCACTGCTGTGGAGAGGGTGGGGTGGAGGGGGTGCTTTGTCCACAAGAAAGTCAATACTTGAGTCTAGCTTTTGCAAAACTATAGGATGTGGGGCCTGTGCGCACACGTGATATATAGCGCCTGGTCGGAGGCTTGTACACACACTAGAGCTCCAGGCGCCTGAGCCTTGCCTGCATCACCAACACGCTGCGTCCCGGCGAGCCCTACACACCACACGGTAAGGCGTCCTCCCGGAGCCTTGTGCACAGTAGGGCTGCTCGTGTAGGGAGCGGCGGGCTCCAGATCGTGTCACAGGGTCCTACCGCCCGAGGTGCCGCCTAGGGTTATTCCCGTGCATGCATTGCATTGCACAGCAGTGCTTGGTCCAAAACTCCACGTCCGGAGGCCTTCGATCCTGGATGTTGGCGTCTCTGAGCTCTGATAAGCTTCGGCCCCACTTGCTGTTTGTCTCTGAAGATTGTTTTGATCTCAGACAGGCCACGAGGGTAAATGTTTAGCAAAGGTGCTGTTGCCAAGTTCTGCAAGGCTCAGGCTCCCATCCGGGCAGGCCTGGCTAGTCATCTTGTGGGCAATTATTAAAGGTTTACAGGGTCCGTGATAGAGATGGGAGTGGCAGGGCGTGCTAGATGGGGAAAAACGAATGACCATGCCGGCCCAGCATGTTGTGTAACAGGCCCCAAGTGTATGGAGGTTTGAAGGCGGGCAGACTCGCTCTGAAGCTAACCCATGTTTGTAATCCCTTGCAGATAATCGAGAAGCAGCCCGGGCACAGCCGCAACCGGGTGTTCAGGGAGGTGGAGATGCTGTACCAGTGCCAGGGACACAGGTATGCTAACCGGGCTCCAAGCACGGGGGAAGGATGGGGGCGGGCTGCTGCAGGGCGAGAGGTGACCCGCTTCCTTCTCTCTCCTCTCTTAGGAACGTCCTGGAGCTGATAGAGTTCTTCGAGGAGGAGGACAAGTTCTACCTGGTGTTCGAGAAGATGTGTGGAGGTCAGTGCCGCCATCTCGGTTTCAGTCTGGCTACTAGTAGTGCGAGTTGTATGCACCATTCATTCCACTCAAACCTTACACCTTGTGTCCCCTCTTCATGCCTTTCTAGGATCGATTCTGACTCACATCCATCGGAGGCGGCATTTTAACGAAAAAGAGGCCAGCGTGGTGGTGCAGGACATCGCCAGCGCCCTCGATTTCTTGCACAATAAAGGTATTTATTGTTAAGGGGGCACATTGCCCCATGCTGCCTTTGCTCTTCCATCACCAGGTAGTCAGTCCCACCGTCCCCTTGGTGTTGCTGGGATTTCTGCTTTTCTCTGCATTGCTCAAGGGGGGAGTCCCCCGTTCCATGCAGTAACCTAGCCTGTACCTCAATCCATCTCTCCCTCCTCATCCCAGGGGGTTTTCACTTCATTTATAGTATAGAATGTCGGATACAAAGTTTGGAGATTTCTGTCTAGGTTTGTTAGGAATGTTCAGCTGTAACTCTGCCTTGTGTTCTTGTTGCAGGAATAGCCCACCGAGATTTGAAGCCAGAAAACATTCTCTGCGAAAGTCCACAGCAGGTGAGTGAAAAAGAGGACTCTCAGGAAGACGGTTAGACAAGTGAGCAGAGTTGGGCCCAAGACCTTTGTTGTTCGCTGAAAGCTACTATTCCTACAGTGCCAGTATAAAGGCAGCATACTCTGCCGTCTCAAAGCTGCCTACAGACTCACGCTTTCATCTGTTAAGGAAGCCAGGCTAGAGTCCTAAAACCAGCTTCCCTGCTCGACTGAAATGGCTTTGCCTCAGTTTAAAAATACACGCTTTAAAACAGGACAACTGTACATCAAAATATGGACAATATTAGTGCGTTCGCTATTGTTGGGGAGCGGCAGTTGGTCTCAGGCTAATTCAATACACAAAACAAGATTCATTTTAAATGTGTGTAATGCTAGGCTCTCGAACTGGAATCAGGGTCCAAGTAGACAAATGAGGTAGAGTCTTGAACGTTATAATCTATATAAAAGCTACTCTGCTCTTCAGTCGGTCCCTTGTAGCTACATGAGCATGGCTGACTGGGTGCAGCTGTTAACTGATCTCTCTCCTTGCATTACCTCTTCAGATGTCTCCAGTAAAGATCTGTGATTTTGACCTGGGAAGTGGCATAAAGCTCAACAGTGACTGTTCCCCCATCTCCACTCCAGAGCTGCTGACCCCGGTAAGATGTGGTTCAGGGTCACCTCAGTTTTAGACTACTGGGAATGGGGTGAATGTTGGATTCTGTCCGCGAGTCATAGTGGGATTTACATTTAGGCAGTTTGTTTCATGTTGATCATTGGCTGCACAGTATTGGGTTTAGTAAAAAAAAAAAAGTAATGAGGCAGCCAATGTTGTCAGTTGAATAATCTGTATGCCTTCGTATATGTGGTGAAACGTGGTTGTGCTTGCATTATGGCATAGGTATGGTCATGTTTCACTGCACACGCCTATAGAAGGACGCAGTTGCCATTTGCTTTTTCTATTTACTTGATGTATATAAGATGGAGGGCACCACCTAAATTTGAAATGTTAAGTTTGTAAAAGTTCCTTCCTGAGTGTCCAGCAGCAAATGGCAGCAGTCTGGCCCAACAGATTACAAAAAGAAAATGCTTGCAAGTGTTGGTACCTGTGGAGGAGTGGGTGGGGTAGAGTTGGTCGTGTGGGGTGGCTGGATGGTAAGCAGCACATGAGTGAGCATTACCTAATATATGAGGCAAAGCACACGACTATGCTACTCTCTTCCACAATGCAGAGTGTGGGGTTGGGTATTTGGCACTGGTGGAGAAGCACACGAGAGAGAGTTAGAGAACACTTGCACTTGTGGAATGATTAACGAAAATCAAGAGTAGTCTAAAAAGCGAGCAGTGGAAGGATACAAGTCAACCTGGCAAAAGGATGGATGGTAAAGAGGAGATATGCCTCTAGCAGGGGTGGGACAAACAATATGGGGAAAGGAAAATTATCAAATAAGCAAACAAATGAGTGGTGCAACCAATAGAAGTAGAGGGTGGGCTCTAATCTAAGCCCACTATAAATTCATGATGCATGGTCTCTGACAAAAAGTATTTTGCAACCAGGCAAGATCTAAAAAAAATTAGCAGGAAATCCATTTGAGGTGGTAAAACTAGACCACTATATTGGAGCAGAAATTGGTAAAGCTCGCTATAGCTCACAAATGTGAAATTAGGAGGCTTTTTGAGCCAAGCAGTCAGTAAATAAAAACAAGCATTGGCAAACCCAGTAGGTCTCGGAAATGCCCAAGCTATTGGCCTTGTCAATGTGACTGGTTTTAGCCATGTTGTCTGATATAGCTGAAAGTTCAGAAATAGAGGATGTTGAGTTGATGCGGAGCCTCTTCTCCAATGTAGAGTTTATTGTCCCGTCCTCCTCATACAAAAAAGCCCCATGACTTGGCCTGGACGGGCAGCATCATATTGCTTTTTTCAGTGAAATTCAGCCATGCTGAACAGCAGATGTGCTGCTAGTCAACATGGCTAAAAGACTCACATTGACAAGGCCAGTAGCTCAGGTATTGCTGAGATTTATTGGCTTTGCCAATGCTTGTTCGTTGTTAACAGGGTATTGCTGAACAAATGTGGAAGCAATAGAAACAATTGAGGAGCTTTGAAGTGAAGCGAGGACTTGACGGCCAAAGCTGCCAACAGGGGAACCAGGGTCAAATCTTTGAGGTCGGCCGAACAATTTGTGATTCTGGGCAAATTACTTACACATCTCCCTGCCTACAACAATGAATGAGTCATTGTGTAAAGTAACTGATGATCACTTAAAGCGCTCAAATACCATCAGCTGGTGTTAGCACTATGGCCAAGATGGAGGACGGACCAAGCTCTCCAATACCACTGGATCTTGCATACACAAAAAAAGTAGCAGCGACAAGGGAGGTAGTGGGGAGGCAGATAAAGCACAAAGGGATGGGAGAAGGACAAGCAACAACGTGAAAAGAAAACCATAATATGAAAACCTTAATATGAAAAGCGACCAAAATTAATGTGTGGTGTAATATAACTGGTAAGCCCTCAAAGCGCTCAAATACCATTGGCTTGTGTTCGCACTATGGCAAGACGGATGACGATGCGAATGCTCCAATCATCAGATTTTGCAATAAAAAATAATGCAAGTGCTTGTGTTTTAACACCTGTTCAAGTAATGAATTCGATTAAGTACACATGCGTACAAGGGTTACGGTCTGAAAAAACACGAGGGCTCCTATGAAGTGCTTAAAAAAACAACAAACAAACTAAGAGCCGGGTAAGGAGGGAGATGTACTTAGTCTATGCGCCATGAACCGGCCAAACAAGAAGAGGATATATCTCCCGCATGCCTAATGGCTGCCGCAAGACTCATTACTGGCTCAAGAAAACATTCGCATATTTCCCCAGACTTAAAGTCCCTAAAATGGCTGCCTTTTGAAGCCAGAATACAACTAAAAATTGCAGTTATGACACACGCGGCAGTGCACCACAATGCACCCAACTACCTCGCTCAAAAGTTGTCTATATCAGGAGGTTCGAGATCCAACAGAAGCTCAAAAAATCTACTCCTGAAACCCCGTAGATTCCGGAAAGAGAAAACTTACAAGCGCTCCTTCTCAGGAATGGCACCCAGGATCTGGAATGCGCTCCCTCCTGAAACCAGGCGTATCTCCTCCACTGCACTCTTCAAGAAAGAGGTGAAAACCATCCTTGTGGCCAAGATCTCCTGAACGTTATAGGTGTTGGATCAGAGACTCTGCATTGCTTTGTGACAATGCTCACCTTGTCCTTTGGCACTATACCTCTACTTGAGGGAGACACTACTACGCTACTTTCTTACTTCCAACCAATATATGATACACGTTGGGTCACTGTTTCACCCTCCCGGTGCCCCCACTCAGTGCTCTCTCTATACTAAAAACACGGCTATAAGCCTTCCACACACCCAAAGTGTACCTAAACACCTCTGTAGTGGGATCAATGACTTGTACCGTCTTATATTACTTGTTTACCTGACTGTATTTTGATATGTTTTATATATGTTATTATTATCCTTTCATGTTAGTGACTACTACATTGCTCCCATTACCTCTGTTCATTTCTACTGCCCCTACCCCTTTCATTGTGAAGCGCTCTGGTATCTTGTTCGCGCTATATAAAACTTTGAATAAATAAATAAATAAAAGAAAATGCGAGCAACACTGAAGTTTACCAATGGTAGATGGACAGCCTGTAAGTCTACAGATAAAACGCACCTCCCAGAGCCGAGACCAAAAGAAAAAAAAGCCTAGGTGCAAGACATTACAATGCTAATCGTGCCAGGAGTGAGGCTGAATTTTCGAGCTGAGACTCCGGTCTAATCATTGTGTAAAAATTACAGACCATTTGAAACGAAAGATGCAATAACAAGCGTGCACATATAGTCAGTCTTAGGCCACATTACTAATGGGATGCACAGTTCTGATAACGCATGAGTAAAAGGTGTGCAATCCTAGATTGTGATCAAAATCACATTAAACATGCAACATTTTCAGATACCACAACAAACACTACCAGGCTAAATAACATTTATTTTGCTTTAATAAAAATCTAAGATACCCTGTACGACCTTGTTAATCATCACACCTCAACACATGAAACATAAAAGTAAGTTGCACTCAAATCAAATTGCAGAAATATACGGTGACATTTGTTTTTGTTACTTTTGAGATTTGGCACTTAGGTGCCCTTACCTGATAAAGCCTTCGCCCCTACTTCAATCTTACAATTTATACAGGCAAATATATTGCTGGGGTTGATAGAACAAGCCCCCATATCCGTTTCTCCCCATGCCAGATTCTGCACGTTTTGTATATGATCGGCATAATGCTCTATGTAGTATTTTGGACGGCTCCGAATAAAAACCACTTCGAAAGTACATTTTCACGTATGCGGTGATAGATGACACGCTAGTGACAAGTGAGCTCGAGCCCATTTTGATTTTTTGTACCCATTAGCACTTTAAGCGCTGGATGGGGAGCCTTGGCGTCTATAAATTAGCAATAAAAAATAAAGGCCCCAGCAGGTAACACCTGTTAGCTAACAAGCCGAGGTCACACACGGGAAGACTACTTTATTATGTGGGGTGGCCTGGCCTGAAACACGTTTTGAGCACTTTACAGAGTTCACCGTTTGGTCTGTGACCTGCTGCACAATGGCATACTTTTATTTTACCTTACTTCGAGGGCAAAAAAGAGCGTTTGCGTTGGCCGCCACACAGAGGGGCCTTTAAGGCCCACGGCCCAGCAGGGAGGTCTGCGTGTTTTCCTCCTTAGACCGTTGGTTACAAAACCAACACAGATGGAGCAACCTCGAAAGCGCAGGGGCAACACATGTTAAGTAAACTTGAGTGTGTCGCTTTCTTTTCAAGTTATTTTGGTCTCGCAGTGAATAGGGGGGCGTTGAATTACACCTCTGCTAGGCCTGGTTCCAGTAACCGCCCCTGTGCAGCTTTCACAACGACCGGGAGCCTGGTCGGGGGGCCCGCTCCCCTCCCACCGGCACGGCGCTGACAGTTGGGCCTCTGCCAGGCCCCAGCGATAAGAACCACAGGGGAAAAACACCGAGGCAGACGCGGGCTCCGGGTAGCAACAGCCGGCGGCCCAATGGGAAGCCGAGGCGGGGTGCGCGGGCTGCGTGGGGGGAGGCGTGCCTCTGTTTTCAAAAGTGCGTCACACACAAAAGTCATCCGATGAGGCGGAGCGTGACGCGCGCTGCGAGGCCGTGGGAACGCAGAACAACTAGACCGCACATAAGCCTCTTTAAATGAGCGGCTCCTTATTGGAGGTAGAAATGGAAGGCCTGGTAAACCATACTCTGCAAGTATAAAATAAAAATAAAAAGAATAAAGGCCCGTGCCGTGCCGTACATGTCAAAAAACCTCGATACAGCCAGGAGACTCCTTATTTTAAGCCAATATGGCTTTATTTTGGCTGTCTTTCGCCCGAAGTTTTCTTTGCTTGACTGAGTGGGAACAATTAGGGTCCACGTCATTTTTCGAAAAAAAAATGTTTCTCATACTAGTTTTAAATGGTGGGCATGTGCAGCGTTTCCGAGTTAGAAAGCGAGACCTCACGAATAAAGGTAATTGATCATATCTTTAATGAGAGCAAACAATAAATACAGCGTCCTCGCATCACCAGTCCTCCGTCTAAATGCCTCCCTTGCTCCCATATTCATCACTCTAGATCAGGTAGCATCTTGTTACAGGTAACTAAGACGTCACATCTTCCCATCTTGATTCACCTAAATAAAACAAAACTAATTACAATTTAAGTATAAGTATCTGCCCACTAGTTAACCAAGACGCCACACTGTGGGGGGAAATAGCAAGGGGGTAACAGTGGGCTTCTGTTATCTCTGTAAATTTGCAGGGCAGTGCAGCCATCAGTGACTTACTAGATGCAACACAAAGTTAACATTATTTGCAATCTTATTTAATACCAGCGTTAATCATGCCGAGAAGCGGGTTAGGGTCGGAACTCTTGTTCCCTGGTTTAATATCTCTACACTGGATTTAAAAAGTTTCAGAACAATGTTATTACATTCAATAATCAACTTGTAGAGGACATCTTCGCCACCCAGGAAATTCCACCTACCGGCTTCCGATCCATACCCTCAATTTTGTGTATAAAATATAATTGGGGCTTTAGTTTGATTGTGAGCACCCCCAACATTAGCATTTAAGTGCATTGATGGTGTTCTCCTTTAATTAAACAAAGGCACCACGTTAGGCTCCCAGGTGACTTGTCATCTCTTAACATCTAGTTCCAGTCCGAAGCCTGAATTCAACCACCTAATTAATGCTTGTTAGAACTTGTGGTTTAGATCAGCCAATCCAAACCAGTTTGACTGAGGCTCCCGAAAACAAAGATATGAAAAAGTAAACCCCAGCCCTAGAAGGTGCATGCAGGAATGGATTACAATTGACTTGTTTCCATAGAATTTTAGATCCTGGTAATTGGAATCGTTTCCAGCTATTGTAACATTTTAGTAATGCCAGTCAACTGTTTTAAACACTAGTCCTACAACAAGCTGCCATGGAATGTTGATTGTTGAGTGTGTCAGTTCCTTACAGGATCAACACAGACCTATTGTAATAACCACTTACTCATGCAGCCTTATCCAAACCACACTTTGAAGGTCACAGCTGTTCTGGGGAATCTGCACTGTAATTGTTAGGTATCCGACATGTAAATAACCCACAATACACAGGATTTAAGATGCTCAGATTTAAACTGGAACTAGAGCAGTCTTTACTTCAGAATCAGGAAGTGTACAAGACACCAGAAAAAGTATTGGTTTACACTTTACAGCAATGTTTGGGAAGCACAGGTACTAGACGTTCACATCCTGGTCCAGGTAGTGCTGATCGGAAACAAACTAGGTTATTGGGATCTGTATAGCTTGCTGGTATGGTCTTGTGGCTCTTTTGGCAGTTCAGTTGTGGCCTTCCAGTTGGGTCTGCAATTTCCATTGCAGACAGGAGGCTGACATTTTTGTGGTGATGTTATACGTACTTTACTCTCAGTTTAATAGTATACTTCTAGTTTGGGGAACCTTTAGGGTGAACAACATCAGAACTTCTGTTTATTCATTCTATTAGGGCTTGTATGTTGGATCCGACAAGCAGTAACTCCAGGTGAAGGAATTGCCGATAATGAGGGGTACTAGATATTTCTCTTGATTCAAGTCATGTTGATCACATTATTCTGTGCCAGATTCATCTTTCTGGCATTTCCACTAGCAATGGAGATGCTTGCGCATTTTTGTGACTTTTTTTAAATTAGGGTATTGCTTGTGTTAGTGTAGGCAAGGGTCCCAGTGAAGCAGGAATAAGTAGATCAGTAAGAGCTCAGAAATTTAGAAAGAGTCCATGGTGGGTGCACAGATGTCACACGCGCTCCATGTCTGAAAATACCTACTCCCAACTGTGAAAATGATGCAGCTGACGTGGCGGTGGGGGAAGCGAGTGGTGTCTAGTCAGCACGGCTGTGTTGAAGGAAAGTGGTGATCAGCAGTCTGGGCAATGGGACTTACTGGAGTTTGACATGCGCCGGTCAGGACTCATCGTGTCCGAGATTGGTGCTGTGGCATACACTACCATTCAAGAGACTGTTTATATGCAGTGGGCACGAATATCTGGGGTTTCAGTAAATCTAACCCATTGTTTTAGAATGGGTGATGTAAATGTTGAAGAGAGGTGACGTTATGATGACCTGCAATCCCCTGAAGACGGTCGGACCCCACCGCCCGGTAAACTTCTTGTTAATCTAATAAGTAATACTGATTCTGTGTCTCTTCCTGTAACTATTTTGAAATGTCTGAAATGGTTTGAAAAATTTCACAGAATTTCTTTCAGAAAGTTTCTGAAGCGTAAAGCTCTCTGGTAGCTTATAGTCCAACATACCCTAGAGAAATTCACTTTTCACAGGTATCAACTGGTTTTTACAGGACAGCAAAACTAAAGGTTTATCAATTTATAAACCAGACAATGAAAGGAGTAACTATTGGTTCATTTTAAACACCAACCAAAACCTATAGATGCCATTAGACACATTTCAGGAATTGGTCCCCGGAAGCACTTTACATTTTTATTGATAGGCTGCCCTGTGTCCGAAACTCTGAGGACCAACAACTAAAAACCTTGTCTAGCAAAAACATAACCTTTTGGATTACTTTTGGATATGGTAAACACCTCAAACCGTATTTGTGCCAGCTTCAGATCAAACGTTAATTAAGCTCGAACAGGCTGCCACAAGGATTCTTACGTGTGGGCCCTCCACTGAACTCATGTACGTCTCTTGCACGCTCTTACCTTGGCAAGCAGGCTGTTGACTGAGCGCCACAGCTTATAAAAGTAGAACAAAGGCCTACTCTGTGTCTATTGGGGACATGGGTCTGGAGCAGAAAATGCTGACTGCGCGCTTTGCAGTATGCAGGCGAAACCCGGTAGTTGGGACCTGTGCCCAGCCGGCTGTTTTTTTGTTTTATTTGAACACATAGCAAAGCAGTAACCGATACCGCCCAACCACCCAAGAGAAACACTATGGGTGTTATATTCTCTACTTTTGATGATGTGGGCCACGGGATCAGCTAGAGAAACCGTCGCGAGAACAAAGGCGCATGCCTGGGTGGGAGTCCAGAAAACATGTTTAGTGGTTATTTGCTCTAGTGTTGCTTTTTTACCCCGCATCCGCTGTTTTTCGCATGAGGACCATTCGGAGCGTGTCATAAAGACAGTCACTGGGGCTGGCTGGCTGGCCCAAAAAAGTGCAGCCCAGCAATGAAAATATTACCTGGGCTATAGATCCTTGGTGTGGAGGGCTTGCTTGCTGAAAAACTAATGCTGCTTTTCACTCTTTAGGTGTTCATCCCAAACTTACTATTGTAGTTTATGTGGAAAATACAGTTCCTCGACTCTTATTTTTATTTATTTTTTTTGCAATATCTCCCACTTCAAAGTTTGAACATTTGGAATGCATGCAGCAGCTCCATAAATGTTTTAAATCACTGCCTCAATGTTTACCGATTAAAACCCACAAATATTTAGCTTTTAGCTGCCTTCCAATTGCAAGCGCAATATCTCTTCCGTTTGCTGATATTGAAAAAGTTTGTATTTTCCATTAACCCTTGCTATAAAGCGCTCGCTACTCTTCGGTATGTAGCAGCGCTATTAAAAAAAAAAAAACTAAAACTAAATACAAGTTGAACTTGAGCTTGAATGGGCTTGCTACCGGGGAGTCAGTATTTCAACTCTAATGAGAGAACTGCTGGTATCACTGATTTCTGCGGCACTCGCTCTACTAACTTTTTAAGCAGCTGTGATTTGAAACTGCTACCCAGGCTGGGGGGGGGGGTACATGTAAGGTGGCCATTTTAATTGGCAAGAACATTACAAATAAGCAAAGGCAGTGCTTCTGAGGGAGATATGAAGATTGGGTATCTGTTTACATGGCTCAAACACTGCCCTCCTCATGGGAATTACCTGACCTGGTTTTGAAGTTGTTTATTACAGCACAGTAGGGTGTGGGTTATATGTTAATAACTACCTGCTGCTGGGTTGTTGCCAGGAGACGGGCTGGAAAGGTGCAGGAGAAAAGTCTTCCTAACCAGTAAGTAGGGATCATGCAATAAATTCAAGGCCATTCAAAACCTACCCTTGCTTGTTGGCAAAATGTGTCCTTTAGCAGCAAAGATGTAATCTGGATTTACATGCGGGACATTATTGCACTATCTGGTGGCTGGGTTCTGAAGTGTGCCTACAACTTTGAAGGAGCTGTCCAATGACGTCCAATGAATGATGTCAAAATGTACCTCAAAACCCACGGTGACATAACCAAAGGAACACTTATAGAATGCTTAGTGGTGATTGTTAGTGATGACAGGGCTGGGCAAAAATACCTTTTGTTTTCCCTTCTCTGGCTGGCCCCATAAAAAATTCTGACGTGTTGGCGGTACCTACTATTTGTAGATACATACGCTAAATTCACTAGCTGTCATTTTGGGAACTGAGGTTTAACACATCTCTGTTTACCCCAGGACGCCCTGTTTTTAGCTGCTTTTTGAAACTTGCCACACTGCTAGACGTAATGTGGCCCTGGAGCTTTTTAGCGGTAAAAAAAAAAAGAAGAAAGTAAGTGGTAGGGTTAATGCCCTCGGTTGGCCTCAGATAAAGACGGCAAACCCCTGTTAAGGGGAGGTGCAAAAGTCTACCTGGGCAGGTTTTCTCTGGCAGCCAACCAAGTGTTTTGCAACCCTGGGAGGGGCTTGCTACAGTTCTTGGCTCCAAGCCATCCTTCTAAAAGTACTGTGAATAGCTGTGAGGCCTTTAGCTTTTCCGCCTGTTTCCCTTCTCGGAAAGGAATGTATTTTCCTAGAAGTGTGAGGACATAGTGCTGAAATATTTGGCTACATATCAAAAAGTTGGAAGGAAAAGAAATGAAAACAAAGTTTCTGCACAGACAGAAACACGCTTCCCATTGGGCCACAGGGCCATTAGGAGCAGATGGTGGGTAACCGCCCCTCTAAGCCTAATACACTGTATGTACCAGACATTTCGATACCCAGCTAAGATACTGTGGCCAGTGACTACACATTCCACAGGCCCCTATTACTCGCCCAGAAGGCAGTTCGCCCGCGCTGATGGCTTGGGTCCAAGTTGCTGCAGCGAGAAAGCCTTGTTTATGGAAATACCACTGCGCAATGTTATGAACGCTTCAGTTTTATATATACTGTCAATCTACTTGCTGCGTTGAAGAGGTACTAGGTTAAGAGACTCGCACAGTGCTGTATAGCTATGCCCAGTTGGGGAGTTGTGTAGGACCTGCTGGGTTAGTCAAAGCTGTGCTGTTTTTATGGTGTTATGCGTGCCATCCTGTGTGGAAAACCATACTTCAGTGAAGTCAAACTTTATTTAACCACGTTGTATTGAAGATCTGTCCTTTTAAAGGGGGCCGGCTATTCTAGAAAGCCATGTGTTGGCAAGTTAGTCTATATTATGGAATTCTATCTTTCTGTGAAGGCCAGACTCCAACCTCTGTTGACATCTATCCAGAGAAAAGCTTTCAAATCAACCACTATATTGCTTCAAGCAGCAAAACCATTCTTGCAGGTAAGTAACTTATTTCTATTTCTGTGGCGGAAAGTCACGCCCTCCACAAATGCCATGCTGTATGGTGACCGGCTAGATCTGTAGTGTTTGGCCTTTTGTTCTTCTGTGACATACATGCTTGCCAGCTCACAGTCCCACTTTTGTTTCTTTACTACAGTGTGGATCTGCGGAGTACATGGCTCCAGAGGTGGTGGAAGCGTTCAGCGAGGAGGCGTCCATCTATGACAAGCGGTGTGACCTGTGGAGTCTGGGTGTCATCCTCTACATCATGCTGAGTGGCTACCCCCCCTTCGTTGGTCACTGTGGCAGTGACTGTGGCTGGGACCGTGGAGAGGCATGCCATACCTGCCAGGTAGGGGCACATGGGACTGGTTGGCATGTGTGGTGGGTGCCTCTATCTCTCGGGTGTCTAACTCTGATGTCCTGTCTTAACTTCTATTTGCAGAACATGCTGTTTGAGAGTATTCAAGAAGGAAAGTACGAATTTCCTGACAAGGACTGGGCCCACATTTCCTTCGGCGCCAAAGACCTCATTTCCAAGCTGCTTCTCCGAGATGCCAAGAAACGTCTCAGTGCTGCCCAGGTGCTGCAGCACCCTTGGGTGCAGGGGGTGAGTCATCTGTACTTCCTGCCTTGTCTTGATGTTGGGAGGGAGCTGCAAGGGTATAAACGAAGACTCTTGTTACTAAGAGTGCTGCATGTGCCCAGTTCAGATAATGGGGCAGGTTATCTATTGTCAACCTAAAATGTGTTCTTGTAGCAGAACATTAATTAGCCTCCTGCAATGTGCATTAAGCATTTCACTTAGATGCAAGAGGATGGAGTGATCTGATAAGAATTTAGTTTGTGGCTTTGTTTTTATACCTCCCACCGTTCGTAAATGACCTCTTTGGTTTAGGTGGGGTCTATCTGTGGGACCAGTGGTGTAGGCTAGATGTAGTGGATATAGCTTACTGGGGTTGCTTTGATGTCCGGTGTGTCTGTGGGTGGGAAGGGGTCGGGGATTGGGTCACAAGTTTTCAAGAACAACCACCTGCCTCTATTCAGCATTTATTTACTTAGCAAAAGGATTGTAAGGTTTATCTGAACACAAAATATGATAGTTGCAACTAAATCACTACCATCCTCACAATATCTGGCACACCGAATGAAGCAGTAGGACATGAGTAGAGATTCTTGATCGAGGTGTACCTTGAATCTAACTGAAGTCTCTTTTTATGTTGCAGTGTGCTCCAGATAACACACTCCCAACACCCATCATCTTACAAAGGTAGGTGCTCTGCCTCAGCAGTAATATACCTTAGTTTTTTTCTATGTCACTCAAATAAATAATCACCTGGCCTGTAAGCAGTAAGGAAATGTAATCTTTTTGGCACTACCTCTAATGCGCTTAGCGACAGTCATGTTTTGAGGAACATCTTTAACAAATCTCAGGGCATAATGAATCCAACAAAAAGACTTGTTATCCTCCCAACAACATCTCATGGTTTACTCACTTCTTTAGACAAAAATGGTTGAAATGTCAGAGGACATTTCCAACAACCCTGAGTAGTCTTCATGGCACTCCACAAAAACTGAATGCAGTGTAAAGTTACTTTTTTCAAGTTAGCATAGTACCAAGTTACTTTCCCACATTTTCCCATTATTAAACATTCATTCATTTACAGGACCCTGACTCCACGCACTGTTGTGGTGGTGTAGAAAGGATTGGTGCGGCTTATTGGTCTGCATTACAATAGTTGCAGGCTTGGCTAATAACCACCATGTTTTTTAATTTACTTTCCCATTGTGCATCAGAAGAATGTATCTGGTTATGTTTTGTAAAAGTTCAAAATAAATAAGGGTTGTGGACACTTACAGTAAAATGTTACCATTCTTATAGATGGCTCAATATTGTACATTTGATGCACTATAAGCGTGCGCTCATATTTTGACCATTTTTGCTTGTCAGTCTAAAACAGGTTTACCCTTTTGTCTCTTTCTTTAGGAACAGCAGTGCCAAAGAGCTCACCTCCTTTGCTGCAGAAGCCATGGCAGTGAATCGCCAGCTGACCCAACACCAGGAGGATGAGGAGGAGGAGGAGGAGAACCGACCAATTGTCATTAAAGCTACCTCATGTTCCATGCGACTGTCCCCGCCATCCGAATCCAAATTGGCCAAGCGGAGACAGAAGACCTTGTCCGGGGCTGGGAGCCCATCACCCGGTGCAATGGTCGACAGCATGTAAAATCGCACTTTCTTTCCTATTCCCCCTGTCGCTGTCTGTTGTATGTATGTTAAGGGTCTCGGCCCTACCCCTAATTTCTTTCGCTAATCATGTTGGTGCCGATTGCTGGGTCAGTATTTCCTTTCACTGGCTGGTTTCCAAATATTATTGATCCATGCATCTCGGCAAGTCCCCTAACCCCCTTTATAAAAGAAGGTTTTTATTTTATGATATTGAGAAAAAATTGAACTTGAAGAAAATCCTGCTTTATCTCATGGACATGAAGGGACAGTCAGTAACTGAACTTCATGGGGGGGTTTTGTACTCAAAAAAAGACTATTTTTGTAAAAATAACAATTGCTTTAGTATTTTCTGCTCCCGTCAAACTGTGAAAGACTTTTGGTCATATTTTCAAAACTGGGTGCGTCGGGAGGGGAATGGATAATATATCCATAGAGGGTTGGGGGTTACAGAGAGAAATGTAGCAATTTTGTGTATTACCAGTATTGTCACTGCTGGTTGTTGCAAACTTGGGGTGCGAATGGTCATTATTTTATGCTAAAAAAACACAAAAAATTACCATGCAAAAAAAAAAAAATCATTCCAAAAAAAAATCAGTGTGGGAAAAAAATACAAACAAAAAAAAATTCTACACATTTTCTAAGACCAGATTGTTTATGGGAGTGTTCAACCTATGTTCATATGGTTGGGGTCATTAGAGATTTTCATGATAACTGCGTAAATGATTTTCATTTACATGTATAATTTTATCGCATGAATAATCTCATGGTGACGTCAGTCCTCCTTAACCTGCATCGGACATTTTACTTGGATCATGTCTGATAAAAAACACTTTCTCCTTAAGACGTGATTCATATTCCTTCTGCTCTTGAGTGAAGAGTCGCAAAAACATGTTCCAAGTTTGCATTTAGTTCTAGGTAAGCAAGAGAGACCGCGGAATTGAAGTTGCATGGGATCAGAAGTCCATGTTTGACTGAGCTAGCTCGATGCTGGAGTTTTATACTCCTGTTTCAGGTGTTTTTTTCCATTTATTTTTTTCACCAAGGCTACCCTGTGTTAGATGTGGTTGATTCTATGAATCTCCGGGAATGTAATTACAAATGTTGGTTTTCCACAGTTGGATGATCAGACAGACCTCTGGAGTGAGGTTTGGGAATCTGTCCAACTTCCACCTGTCCAAAAGAGTTGAAGAATTGTTCATAGTTCACTCTCCTGAAAAGTTCTTTGTGTAAGATAGCTCTGCCATGTACTTGGCACCTTGAAGTTAAGGATGGAAATGACAATATTTGGAGATGGGAGGAACTGCAAAGTAGGGGGGTTTATAGACCAGCAGCGAGTTTGTGCATGCCAAACCGTCAACCATAGTCAAGAACGCCTCCCGCTTTCAGATCGAGTCTTGTACCGTTGCCACACAGTCTGGACACATGCAATGTGCTTCACTAGGTTTGTAATCGACTCTTTGTATTTAGTCAGATTCCACTTATGGTTCAGCAGAGCCCTTTGACGTTCGGGAAGTTCAGAAGGATGTGTGCGTGCACTGTTTCACTGCCCCCAATCTCCACAATTCAAGTGGCAAAGCAGGACGGGAACTAGCCAAAGCCTAGGGAAGTCCAGGTTTTGGAAGAACCTGATGTTGACCGGTTTGAATTGAGCAGTATGGTGGTGGTTCTGAGACAGACATGTCCCCAGGTGGACTTTCTTAGGCAATTCCAGAGAGCAGAATAGAGCAAAACATTTATGACAAGACTCCCTGCAGTCAAACACTTGTGTTGGGCTGGGCCAAGATAATTGTGCATCCCTTCCTCAGCCTTGATTCCTGGTGTTTCTGGAGCAGTCCCCTCTGTCTTCATAAACCTAGTGCTATCTAGCAGAGTATTGGGTGGAGTGCACATGGTGTGGGGATACATTTGACCCCCGACACAGTGCCATTCCTGCACCTTCTGCACATCTAGATTGGTGTGGACTTTATGCAAGCTGTGTTCACCTATTGAGAACACTTTATCACACCAGGAATATTTTAGATCTACAAACCTAGCGATAATAAATAACATTGAAAAAATACACAGAGGCACCCAAATTAGTTACCACTGCATTTTTTCTGCTTTGTGTTTATTGCAGGATGAAAAAATGGGGTTGGAGTGGGTGCTGTGCAATATTGGGGGCGGAGGGACTTCACCCTGGGACTGGTAAACCTCAGGCTGCAATAATCATGCCAGTCGCACCTTACAAGCACCACAGTTAAAAGCAGCAAAGTCTGCCTTCTGGTGTGCTTCTGAAGAAGCAGTTGTAATCTCTGATGACGTGCATGCAGCCGATCTTTATTATATCTTTTTACTCTTCCGTGAAGGTTTCTTAGCGTTTTCAGTAAAAATGAAAACGATGACATTCTTTTTAAAATTAAAAAAGGGGCCAGTGTTCTATTTGGTATTTGTATTCATAATGACTTGGATCTTTTGGACAGACACAAGATTTGTTCTAATTTCCAACTACACGCAACGGTGAAAGTTCCTCCCACCACACTCAATTATGCGTTCCTTAGAATGTATGGGGGTGGGCCCAAAGGCTCATGATGGTTCGGCAATAGACAAAAATGAATTTGGGAGAACTGTAGGTTCGCGGCATATGAGCTGCAGATTGCACACTGTGCATAGATGGCCACCTAGTGTTGGGCCCGGATGTTTGGTACCACTGAATAAAGATGCCCGTCCTCAGAGTGACCACCAAAGTTACCAACAAAGGTATTTGCTAGTACAAAATTGTACCCAATCAAACATTGGTAGATTTCTTTCCTCCTCTTTTTTGTTTTTAAACTCACTTGTGAAGAGAGAATGGTCATTCGGCAGATAGCAGTAGACATTTTGCAGAGTTGGAGAGACTTAGTGCAACAACAACTCGTACGGACAATGGTGCAATCCACCCCTACTAATTGGTCAGAAAGGCGCCCTCTGTTGGCCGACTTGTGCCTTGAAGTGCATCCATTTGCCGGACTTGAGGTTTTCACCTAATTCATTTTAAAGATAATTTGTAGCCGCCTCATATGTTAGGGGCGCTCTGTAGCCTGCAAATCGCTAAAGCTGAGATATGGCCTTCTTTTCCTCTTTTCACGATGACAGGTAGCACAGGGCAACCCTATGTTTTATTTAGATTTTGTTTTAAGTCTTACACACCCAACCTCTCACCTTTCTGCGTAACATCCCAATACAAATTAAAAAGGTTCTGGTCTGCCAAGACATCTCCCAGTTTTCTTATAAGCTAGTTCTACACTTTTGCGCACAATTTCTCCCCCTTGTGGGGACAGGGAACAGGGCATGTGTATTGTACTGGGGGTTGTCATGAGTGGACCCCACTTGGGTTGTTTCCAGCGCGCGTTACATTGTTGCTCTTGTTCGAAGATGTGCTCTCCCTTATGAGACTTGTATATAATTTCTTTCGGGGGGGGGGGGGGGGGGGGCTGGGATATTGGTAACTTTTGCAGGGATGAGGAGCGTCTGAAAATTAAACAGCTGCCTCTTTCACCAAGTGTACCTTTAGTTCTCAAACAGCTGTTGACTTGCTCAGGATCCATTTTTGCACTCTTTTCCTGCAATATGTCACTGCAAACGAGCAATGTTTTTTTCCATTCTGTTTGATATATCTTTGCATTCTGGGAATTGTAGTTTATGTTACGGTAATGTGAAGCAATTGGAGATGTCTAAAGATGTGCAAATAGAAGAGTACAAGACTGAAAAAAGTGGCTTCCTGGTGACATGGAGTCTTATGGCAATTCGAGACATGTTGCTTACAGTGGAAGAGATGTTTTCAGATATTCATAATGTTCACAGAATCACTGCAAGATGCTTTTCCTGTAAAGAAAGCTCAATCCCCTGACACCTTCTCTCTTACTGTAAATCGCTGCCAGCGCCTTGGTTACACGCCTGGCTCTTGCTTTTGGCCAGAGGAGCACAGTTGCACTCAAATCACCTCCCCCTGTAGTTTTTCTCACATGTACCCAACACGACTATTGTGCAGGGCATGTGGGATGGACATATTACGCACAATAGGAATTTGCCCATACCTAAGCTCTTATTAACCGGTTCCTTTATGTGGCTTGGCTACTTGGAAGGAATCCTGTTGACTGCAGTCGATTCTGACCAGCGTTTCCCTTTCGAAGCAGACGTTCATTTGGAGAATTGATCTATGTCTCTTTTTGTGGCTGCCAGGTTTTGTTGATCAACATTGTTGAATTTATAGAGGAGTTACATTCAGACCTGTCCCACTGTTACACTAGCCTGCCTAAGCTGTTCTTGGTTTTAGTCTCGGACAAAAAAAAAAAAATTAAATGCAGGCAGGCTTCGGCATCAGCATTATCCCGAAGGTGAAAACCTAAGAAAAATGTTCTTAAAGAGCCACTGTTAAATTTCCCTTTGAAGGCCCCCTTCATTAAACGTTGCGAGTTCAGTGTCTTAGAGTGGTACTTGCAGTCTTGTATGTAAATATTGTCAAACGCGCAAACTGAGCTATTAAGTGAGCTTGGCAACAGGTGGTGCTTGAAGAACCATAAATACTTGAATAGGTTTTTGAAGGTGGGGCATTATAATTGCAGCAATAATCCACAGTGTTAGTCCAGTATGATTTCAGTAACTGAAGGGACATTATTCCTTGAAATTAGTGCCTCCATGTGATTGTACGCTTGGGAGCCATATAATTATATTTTTGGCAGGAGATTTAATTCAGGTCTGTGTAGGTAAATTTTGGCACGAAAGGTGTTGTGGTTGCACGGCGAGAATCATGTGTCGGCCGCAGATAGCCTCTGCCCATGAAAGCGTAAGTGGTCTTTCTGCCTTGTTATAGCAATGACACAGACTGACACACCTGATGGGCACTTGCATATATTTCCATTATGGTGCTAGTGTAGGGAAGCAGAAAAAAAACAGACGTGAACAACCCATAAACAAGAGGTAACACCCTTGTGGTGTTCTCGCGTGGCTCCAATGCACCTGGAGCTGTGAGCTCATCGCCCTGAGGTTTAGCATCTATTGGTGTTGTGTATTCTGAAGTCTGACATGATGCAGGCGAATGGGATGTTAAAATGGTTGATGTTCTCAGTGGCCTAATATTAGCCTCCAGCGGCCCCCGCGGTGTGGAGGGCCCTGAGCTTCAGAGGGTCCCCTTCTGGCACTGTGCAGGGGGGCCTGGGAGCTTGCGTGGGGAGCCTCCATGTACTTTGCCGGGGGCTCTCCTCAAGTTTTGTTATGCCATTGGCTGTGTGTTTCCACAGCTGCAGTACATTTCTGTGCTCATGCGGCTGTGATGAAGAATGGCGAGAGAACATGTATGTCAGGTTAAGGGAGGGGGGGGGGGGATGTACACATTGTATTTTTGAAAGTAATCAACACCTGGTAGCCACAAACTGTTTATTGTTGACAATCTGATAAGATCTCCTATCAAGGTCTGTCTTTGGAAGGATAGAGAATGGGCTTCTGCGTTCCTTGCCAAATTTGGTTTACGGCAATCCTTTTTGATTTACTTTTGTAAAAATAGGCACTATTGAGTTGAGGGGGACAATGAGTCAAAGTGCATGTAGCAAGCAGGAGCTACTGGACGAAAGTGAAAGGGATCATTCTTAGATGGCTTAAGGACGTGCGCACATCAAACACCACCACAACAGCAAGTTACGAGTTGTAGTTACAATCTTAATCTCCAGATACTGATTGTATGTGAAATCTAGCCCCTAACCACTTTTGAAGAAGCCCTCCCATGGGGAAATGCATACTACCCATGCAAGTGTTTTTCTGCTTAATTTAGGACTTGAGCTGCCAGGCCTATCGCGCCGAGTGCCTTGTTACAGCACTTGAGAGCTCAGATCTAGTTGGAGCTCGACAGTATGTTAAGTTTAGTCTCTATCTGACAGACCCTAAAGGTATATGATATCGGGGATCTTTTACAAACAGCTGGTATTAGAGCTGTGGCTTGTTCTGCCCAGACTTGATAGCATTGGAAGGCACCGCCTGCCCCTCAAAACGCTTGAGACTCCCCCTTTTCACCAAAATGTACATAGCAATGACAAAGCGCTTTATCACCATGGCGGGGTTTTAATGCTATATGAATGCACTTAACATACTATGGGTTCTTTGGCAAGTCCAGCTGGCATGTCGGTGTCTACATTTCCATAGAGCCCAGTTCGCCTCTGAATTTTGGTTGTTTAATTTGTGGTAAAAGCACATCGTTGCCATAAATTCCTTGTAAATGTGTTTTCTGTTGACTGGGAAATGCTAGCTAGCTAGCCACCAACTGTGACTACATCTGTTGGTAAAATTGATGCACTAAGTTTGGTTTGAGATCTTCAGATCGAATGAAAATTCCATGAACAAGCTATAAAAATGCAAGCTACGGTCTAGCTAGCGCTTCCATTGTTGTGGGCACACATAGATTATTGCATGTTGTTGCCTGCATTTGCCATTAAAGACCAGAGTAACATGAAAGAATAAATATTAACGTTGGTGACCATCAAAATTAATGTTTTTCACTCTGTGTCTCACATATTCCCTTCAGACGGGCGGGGGGGGGAAGGGTGTGTCCTAAGGTTTACATTGCAATGTCGGTTTTTTCTCTCTCTCCAATGACTATTAAAAGTCTTTCTGCAAACTGAATTCATTCCTTGTTTATTCCCCTTTTACGCTTACTGAAATCGGGGAGGTGGCAAAGGAAGACTGCCAAAAAAGCTGGTTCCACGCTAGTACGTGTAATAAATGCACTGTCGATTTTGTACATCTGAAGCCTCTGGGAATTTTGTGTCTGAGGGTCAGTTGTAAGAGGAGAAAAAGAAACTGTTAAAAAAAACAATATAAAAAGAAAGAAAAAAAATAAGCACTTTACTGTTTGTATCAGGCATCTGATACGGTTCCACTGGGAAGTTATTTCCTTTCCGTAATGCCGTGGATACCACATTTTTTGTATTCTGTTTTGTAAGAGTTGAATAAATGCTTTAAAACAGGTTATGGTTGTCCTTTTGTCTTTTTTCTTACGGATGATGTACTGAGGATTTGAAAAAGTAGTTCCATCTGCATTTCACTCAACAATATGTCAACAATATGTCAAAAGGATGATTCCTTTTTAAACAAGCATTTGCAATGCAATAGGTTTTGCATTTACAAGACAGCTATTGGCACTGTAAATGTCAATAGCTTAAATTCTCGCAAATGTGAGACCTATTTATTTTTATTTATAACGTTTTATATTACGCGAACTTGATCCCGAAGGATATCAGAACGCTTTACAATTTGAGGGAATTAAATAACTTCTCACCCTATTCCCCTATAAACCCACATCCCACTAGAATTGCAAATATTGTTTGTTTCCAAGTAACCCATGCCACGCTTGCACTTAATAGAGGTCCCTTTCTTTAGACGAGCTGCATCTGAAGAAAATAGTGTGGCCTCCATTAAGTGTAAGTGCTGCATGGGGCACTCGGAAACATCCCCCCAAAAAATATTTGTAAAGCAATAGGTATTGTATTTGCGAGAGTTTAAGCTATTGTCATTTACAATGCCAATAGCTCAAACTCTTCTAAAGACCTATGGCATTCTAAAGAAGTGGCCGCCATTGTCCCGGCTGCTTGGAAAGTGAAAGCACGCATGGCGCGCTGAATGTTGCTGCAAAGCACATCGTGCCTGCAGTAAGACATAACTCACTAAAGAAATAGTGCTTACAGACTAAAAAAGACGTACCGAGCAACATCAGAAGTAAAAGGGCCAGACCTCATGGGAGGTTACAAATGAAGACAAGGTGGTACTAACAAGCCGATTACCGAATCAGAAGCCAGCATTCACAAAGGACAAAGAGACACGTCAATGAAAAATATGGGCGGGGCTTCAAGTACATACTCTAATACAGCATGCCTCGCACAGCAGCGCATGCGCTGCCCAGGCTGGACCTAAAAAAGAGTCATGACCAGATCTATCAGCCTTACGAACCACAATCCCTCATGGTACTAAGATTAAAAAACCCTTAAAAGGTCACACGCTTACAGTATCACGCTCTTGAGAATCATAAACATTTATGCCTTTCTGTAAGATGGTCCGATCCACAACATTTATTTTTGATATCCCTCCAACCTTTTTGGAAGAAACAACTGCCCCTCTTAGTAAGGACGTCTTTGTAACTTTCTATAATGTAACACAGAGTAGACCAAACAAGTATGTTATTTCTCTGTACTAACATTGTAGGAGAGGCCACAGGCAGAATTTCTGACAACATGCAAACATTGCTCATGACTACAATATACAGTGTACGCTGCTAAAGGTCAAAATGGTCAAGAATGGTTTTAATCTAGATATGCAACAGCTGTACCCTGAAATGGGTGTCGGGCTCAGAAATAGAATGTCTTTTAAGTAATTATATATGTCACATGAAATCAGTAATCTGTGGCTACACTGGCTTAATGGGAAGGCTGCGCAAAGATGCCACACTGCAGCGGTAACTGAACTACGTACGGACAGTAGTAAGAAGAGTCAACGTTATTGACTCCAGAGTAGGGATAACAGGTCAATGAAACAGAGTTTACCAGCTTCTAAAATGATATGGTGCTTTACCGACAGTGGTTTTGAATGGTGGCCGAGCCACGTATTAGAGATCAATGAGAGGGAAGGAGAGGACGGAGTCTCACAATGGAGGCATTGAGGGGTCCTGTAAGCCATCGGTCCCACCTGGCCTGGCACGGAGATGTGGCAAACTAAATGCTGACGTAGGGATTGCACGTGGACAATGTTTACTGCCTGACCCCACGCTATACATAGAGATGTAGTGATAGCCTTAGTTGTGGGCTGCGGGTTACTCAGGAACAATGTACCCCTTCAGTACAGCAGGCCAGACACAGATAAGACGATCGCCGTGGTGATGACGTCGGAGGTCACTGGGGTACAGTATATGCCCTCTGACCATCCAGGCTCAAAGATGCATCGATAGCCTCAGCCCTGACGTGGGTCACTTGTGAACAAAGTCTCCACTCTGCCCAGTTGTCTTGATTTCGGGCCTTCCAGTGGTTCCTTGGACGATGGGCTGGGCGGTCTCTGGGCAAAGGACTTTGGCTTCCTCAGACATGGGGATTCGGCGTCGCTCTGTGCCAAGCCCCTTCTCTTTAAAAAAAAAATGCTCATTCCAGACATGTGTGAAAGGAACAATTCATAGTTCCCGGCAGAGCTACGCTGGCAGCCCCTGAATAACTGAGCAGAAGTGAGAGCTGGGGGCACAGGGAGCATCCTACAGGCGTCTGGTGCCCCAGCGGGACGATGGTATGCAAATGAAGTATAGGGGTCGCCACAAACTTTGAGCACTGTCTAGTCCGAGAAAAGGGTTTTTTCAGACTCTCTTGTCTCCTGTTAACCAACTAGCATTGGTAAAGCCGATAGGTCTTGGCTATAAGAAATCTATTAGCTTTCTTAATGTTTTTAGGTTTCGCCCTGGCGTTGCAACTGCGTAGCAGTTGCTCCGCCCAAGGGCGAAATCTAATGTTAGCTCTATATTGGCGACTTAAAACCGCCCCTTCTTCCATTGGCTAGCTCCATAAATGGAGGCTAGCCATTGGAAGAGATTGGCCGTCAATCACGTTTTCCAGAGAAAACGCGATTCGGGGGCGTTTCTGGGTCTTTTTTTAAGCCCCGCCCCTTGTTGCCGTGTGTCCCGGGCCGCGCTGTGATTGGCTGCAGGCACGGGACACTCCAGTGACGTCATTTCCCGGGCCACGCTGTGATTGGCTGCCGGCCCGGGACACCCCCGTGACGTCAGCCAATCACAGCACGGCCCGGGACCTGACTTGTTTTTTATGGGTTGCTGCGGCAGTTCCTGTTTCCTTGGCACCAGGAGTCTAATTTTTGATTTTATTTACATTACTGCTGCCAACATCCATTTTCACCTGTTACGTTTTCATTTTTTGGACTTTCTAAGTAGGAAAGAATGTTGTAGGTCTTTCTTAGAGGAGCTCAATAATGATTGGCTCTCCGCCTCCTCCGGTGATGCGCGCGGCCGTTCAGTATTTCAGTTGCCATGAGTACAGATGCAGAGGGGATGTGCGACCTATGGCGAGGGGCCTGCGGGGAGGATTCGGGGTGGGGCCTGGGGCGCACAGGTCTTCGGGCTCCATCCGTTCATCCCCGGACACAGCCACCCCCGAAATCACCCACACGTCCAGGGAGCCGGAGGTGTGAAGGACAGGCCTGTCCTGGTCTGAGAGGGCGTCGAGGGCTGAGGTCAAGCGGTCACCGGCGGTCCCAGGAGGGCTCCACTCCCGGCTCTCCCTCCAGCGCACAGTGTGGGTGGAGGCACTTGTGACGCGCTGCACCCACCTCGGTGGCGGTTCCTCCTACACGTTCCCATCCAGTCGAGCAGCCGAGGCTCTCTGCATGGTCTCACCCAGGCCAGGGGGGCTTCAAGGCGCTTGTGACGTATGGTACCTACCTAGGCAGAAGGGGTGTGGGCAGAGGGGCCTACGTGTTCCTCCTACACGTTCCCATCCAGTCGACCAGCTGAGGTTTTCTCAATGGTCGCACCCAGGCCGGGGGGGCTTCAAGGCTGCTCTCCCGTGACCGGCTCTGGGACTTCCGCCCGGGGGAGCGCGTCTGCATTCGGCCAGTGCCTGCGGAGGGGGTAAGAGGGCCTTCTCGGCGCCTCTGGGTCTCGATCTTGAGCTGGCACTTTATCCGTCCTCTAATAAACGACGATCGTTGCCAACTCCACTTTCCACTTTGATATACGCCGTTTTGAGAAAGTTCTTGCCTCGGCTCTTGGTCACTTCCGCCAACGTGGCCAACTCCAGCCGTTCATCCTTGCGAGCCGGCGTTATAAGTCGCTACATAAAAACGTGCATAACTCACTGATGTCTGCCACCCTTAGGCGCTACATAAAACAGGCCGTGCGTGTGCACTACACAAATACGCCGTGCGTGTCTCACTGACAGCAGCCGCCCAGGTGATTGTGGGATGAGGGTGTTGGGCCTCGTTCCCACTCAGTTCACGCTAGGATCGGCGCAGTCGCTTTTGCCTGCTCCTGCTGTTCGAGGTATTTTTATGGATCCGTGATTTAGGGCCCTGTCCGGACCGCTGCCGGCTCACCGTGCTGTTGTGTTAGACCGAAACACGCGATGTGCTGCCCTGGGCACCGAGGCGCTGTGCTGCAGCTCAGACCCCAAGCGCAGTGTGTCGTTGGGGGTCCCAGGGCAGGGTGACCGGATGTTGAAAAGCAAAAACCGGGACGGGCAGAGTTAAAAGTAGGAGTAAAGCCTTTAGCCTGATTTGCCTATTAATCCTCACATTTACAAGTTACACTAATATAATATTAGCTCATGACAGGACCTCTACTCTGGGCCCCCTCCCCATCCTCCCCACTGTCTCCCCTCTGCTGCTGCATGCCCCCACCTCCTCCTGCCCTGCCTGAAACAGATACATTACTTAACCAGAATATACCTTTTAATTCTCTTCTGCAGGATGACTTGACCTTTGCCCCAAAAACCTCGGTCATGTATTTAAAATTAAGGAAAGCGTCGGGACACCGGGACAGTCCTCTGAAAACCGGGACTGTCTGGAGGAACCAAAGACGCCAGCTCACCCTCTGCTGGGGGCGACCTCGGCAGGGCAGGGGGCTACCTCGGCAGGGCAGGGGTAGAGTGAGTGTGCAGAGTGTAGAGTGCGTGTGCAGAGTAGTGAGTGCAGAGTGCGTGTGTAGAGTGAGTGTGCAGTGTAGTGAGGGCAGAGTGCAGAGTAGTGAGGGCAGAGTGCAGAGTAGTGAGTGCACAGTAGTGAGTGTGCACAGTAGTGAGTGCACAGTAGTGAGTGCAGAGTAGTGAGTGTGCAGAGTAGTGAGTGTGCAGAGTAGTGAGTGTGCAGAGTAGTGAGTGTGCAGAGTAGTGAGTGTGCAGAGTAGTGAGTGTGCAGAGTAGTGAGTGTGCAGAGTAGTGAGTGCAGAGTAGTGAGTGCAGAGTAGAGAGTGCAGAGTAGAGAGTGCAGAGTAGAGAGTGCAGACTAGGGAGTGCAGAGTGCAGACTAGGGAGTGCAGAGTGACTAGGGAGTGTAGAGTGACTAGGGAGTGTAGAGTGACTGCAGAGTGCTAGGGAGTGCAGAGTGACTAGGGAGTGCAGAGTGACTGCAGAGTGCTAGGGAGTGCAGAGTGACTAGGAAGGGTAGAGTGACTAGGAAGGGTAGAGTGACTGCAGAGTGCTAGGGAGTGCAGAGCGACTAGGGAGTGTAGAATGACTGCAGAGTGCTAGGGAGTGCAGAGTGACTAGGGAGTGTAGAGTGACTGCAGAGTGCTAGGGATTGCAGAGTGACTAGGAAGGGTAGAGTGACTAGGAAGGGTAGAGTGACTAGGAAGGGTAGAGTGACTGCAGAGTGCTAGGGAGTGCAGAGTGCAAGGGAGTGCAGAGTGACTGCGGAGTGCTAGGGAGTGCAGAGTGACTAGGGAGTGTAGAGTGCTAGGGAGTGTAGAGTGACTAGGGAGTGTAGAGTGACTGCAGAGTGCTAGGGAGTGTAGAGTGACTAGGGAGTGTAGAGTGACTGCAGAGTGCTAGGGAGTGCTAGGGAGTGCAGAGTGACTAGGGAGTGTAGAGTAACTGCAGAGTGCTAGGGAGTGCAGAGTGACTAGGAATGGTAGAGTGACTAGACAGGGTAGAGTGACTGCAGAGTGCTAGGGAGTGCAGAGTGACTAGGGAGTGTAGAATGACTGCAGAGTGCTAGGGAGTGTAGAGTGCAAGGGAGTGTAGAGTGACTAGGGAGTGTAGAGTGACTGCAGAGTGCTAGGGAGTGCAGATTGACTAGAGAGTGCTAGGGAGTGCAGAGTGACTAGGGAGTGCTAGGGAGTGCAGAGTGCTAGGGAGTGCAGAGTGACTAGGGAGTGCAGAGCGCATAGGGAGTGCAGAGCGCATAGGGAGTGCAGAGTGCATAGGGAGTGCAGAGTGCATAGTGAGTGCAGAGTGCATAGTGAGTGCAGAGTGCATAGTGCAGAGTGCATAGGGAGTGCAGAGTGCATAGGGAGTGCAGAGTGCATAGGGAGTGCAGAGTGCATAGTAAGTAAGTAAGTAGGGAGTGCAGAGTGCATAGGGAGTGCAGAGTGCATAGGGAGTGCAGAGTGCATAGGGAGTGCAGAGTGCATAGGGAGTGCAGAGTGCATAGGGAGTGCAGAGTGAGTAGGGAGTGCAGAGTGAGTAGGGAGTGCAGAGTGAGTAGGGAGTGCAGAGTGAGTAGGGAGTGCTAGAGAGTGCAGAGTGAGTAGGGAGTGCTAGAGAGTGCAGAGTGAGTAGGGAGTTCTAGGGAGTGCTAGAGAGTGCTGAGTGAGTAGGGAGTGCTAGAGAGTGCAGAGTGACTGCAGAGATTAAGCTAATGGCAATGTAAATGACAATGCCATTTATTTATCTGTTTTCAAAACCAACACATAAATACAAATGTTGTCATTTACAATGCCAATAATTCTTAACTTTTTCAAAGGCGAAACCATTGCATTGTAAATGCTTGTTTTGTGATGTGACAGGAGGAGCAAGCAGGTCGGAGGAGGAGATTACATGGGCCAACAACAACGGGGCAGGGCGTCAGCGAAAAGAAAATGAAAAACAATTTTGAAAAGTGCTGTAACGCGGACATCACTTTCCATTGAATAGCGTTTTCTAACTTAATATTTTGTTTTTCCTTATATTTAAGCTGCGACGCGCCATTGTTGACCGCGTCATAGTGCTTTCAAAATAAAAAACTTTCAGCCATGCTGCTGCACAACATGGATTAAGAAAACAAGCTGTCGCCATTGCGCGAATAAAAAAAAAGCGCTTAACGGCTAATTGAAAGAGACAGTATAACGCCGCAAGTAAGATCCAGGCCTGGTGGGTGGTCCCAAAAGGAGACAGGGTAGTAACAAGGAGGGACTAAGAAGCATAATTATAAATCGGAAGCCAGCCTTAACCATGGACGATGACGCCAGCCAATGAAAAATATGGGCGGGGTTTCCACACCACTTCTGATACATACCCTAATACAGCAAGCCTCGCAAAGGGAGCAGTGCATGCGCTGCAACGCTAGGCTCGACCTAAAAATGAACTTTCTGAGTTTTTAATGTGTTTGGAGTGGACCTCTACTAATTTTTAGATTATCAGTGTTTTGACGGCTTTTGACTTCTAAATTGTATCAAAAGATATGTGCTGGGACCACTCCAGGACTTGCAATTCAGTCTGAATTTTACTTGACAGGAATATTCAAAAAATCTGATGTTGATCTCTGCCTAATTCCATTTTACCATCGCAATTCCCGTCTACTGCTATAGATGCTTCGGCGGAAGATTGGATATCTACATATTTCTGCCAATTCTTTTGCATGTGCAATGATCAAGCTATTGAAGGTGCATACTTTTGTTCTACATTATAAGTGCTGCAAACTTAGAGAGGATATGCTCTGATTTCTAAACTATGTATTTGTAAAATGTATTTTCAGTTTCAGTGATAAACACGTTTTAGTGTAGAATAGGCATCAGCCTTGTTAAAACACTTAAGTCCAAGTTGATATCCTTGGAGAACAAGGTGCCACCTTCAGACAATAAGGCTGATGAGACTAGAGACGCAGTTCATTGCAAACGCCTCCAAATAGGCGCTGTGTCATGTGATGCTTTCAGATAATCTCACAAGAAAAGCGCTTCAACATCCATCAGGGGTAACAAGTGCTATATGAATGCAAACCTTTCTTCCCTTTTTATCCCTCCGCTATCCTTCTCACTCCAAATAACTGCCTAATATCGACCACTGAAATTACTTTCATATTTCACCATATTAATTCACCACTAATACTTTATGGGCTTCCTGAATAGCGTGCTTCAACACCCCATCAGGGGTAACAAGTGCTGTATAAATACAAACCTTTTTTCCTCCTCTATCCTTCTGCTAATATTCCAAATCCAAATAACTGACTAATCTATCAACCACTTAAAATGTACTTGTATGTTTCACTATACTAATTCAACACTAATCCTCTATGGGTCCCGGAGAAGCGTGCTACCCGCCGAAAAAGGACTTTGACGCCTCGTATGGGGTAGTAAGCGCTATATAAATGCAATTACAATACATTACATTCTACATCTTGTTTTGATTTCACATTGAAGGGATTTGTATATCCCCCGCAAACCCACAAACTGTTGGATATAAAGTCAGAACTGTTTGTTGTCAAATGGCCCCTTTCGTATGCCCTGGATTTGTACCTGGAAACTCCTCCCGCCGACTGCAAAAAGAATGACAGTGGAAATCAGGAATACTATGCTTGATTATGGTTACAATACGCCTTTCCTTCATCCCCATCCCCTACCCCTGGATTTACCAGGAGATCTGAGCTCCTTCGACCATCTGGAACCCCAGGGGGAAACTTGGAATGGGACCGGTAACTTTTACCGTCCCATTTAAAACATATAATGGGGGCTTCTGTTAGATATGACACTTTTTAAGAACCATCTATGAGGGGCTACAATGAGATAAAATCATTCCCCTATTATGTTTTGCTAAAATGTATTTTCCAAATCCTCTTTACAACCGACAACCACTATAATTAGATCGA
Source organism: Lissotriton helveticus (assembly GCF_964261635.1). Classification (NCBI taxonomy): domain Eukaryota; kingdom Metazoa; phylum Chordata; class Amphibia; order Caudata; family Salamandridae; genus Lissotriton; species Lissotriton helveticus. The sequence continues at coordinate 840,015,776 of NC_136073.1, read as the reverse complement.
GTTATGTCAATTAAAAATATAGCTAATAGTTTTCTTTCTAGTTATACAACCCGGTTCATAAGTTAGGTTTAAACAGCTAAGTGAACTTTCAAGATGTTTAACGCAATTTTTATAATTTGAAAAATCATTTTCCTACGGTGGATAGAAAGGATTAAAAAAAAAAAAGCTATTTAAAACAGCAACACAATGTCTACAGTATTCATAGGTTTAAAATTAATGACTTTGAAATGAGTGTTTTTGTGGGTACCTGGACACACGATGATATATATGGCAGTGGACACACGATGATATGGCAGTAGACACGCTTTTACTAATAACAGTGTAAAGGTATTCGTGGTTGATTTGCTGTGCATTATTCTGCCATCTAGTGGTTGAGAAAAGGCTTTTAACTTCATGCTAATGGAGAGATAGAAAGCCATCATTACCATGTCAGGTTAATGGAAAGAGAAGTTTTTCAGTTTTCACAACAGCTAGGTTGTTTTACCTAAATAGATTATGAAAATAATTTATATAAAAATATGTTGTGTAGAAATAAAGGTCAAAACAATAGGTTACATTTGGAGGGAAAAAATGATGTAAAAATGTGTTAAATTGTTTTTAGATTTCTTTTTTGAAAATTATTTTAGCTCATGAAAAAGCCTCCCAAACTAGCAACAAAAATCTACTGTTATGTCCACGATCCTGAATCCCCCAATATAGTCCTTCTGTCCTACTTATTGAAATGAGTAGGTATTTGTTTTTAGTTTGAGCTATGGTCACTTCAGAATGTACAAAATATTTCTTATACAGATAATATTTCACTTAGGTGTACAGAACATGTAATCTACTGAAATGACCAATGCATTCATGATCAAAGACTTAAAGTTTTGTTCCCAAAAAGCCAGGTCAATGTTCTAGAAAAATATTTAGTTCTGCAGTTTAAATAGAGGTTACCTGCGTCTTGTCTTGGTTCAATCAATAGCTGGAGAACCTACCAAATCTGCCCGCCTCCTTTTCAATTTCGGTCAGGGCAGCCCTTGGATCTGGGGGAACGACTGCCAAATCGTCGGCATATGGCAACGTTTTTGTTCCCCGTCCCTGATGACAGATCGGAAAGGTTGCAGGATTATTTCTTATGCTCATGATCAACGGATCAGTATAGAGCGCAAACAATAATGAGGAGCATGGGCATCCTTGCCTTATGCCATGCTGTGTCACCACTGGCTTGGAGTAACCCCCCCCCCTTAATAAACTCTGGGCCTATACCTCTTCTTGCCATAACCGCTTAAAGATACGACCAGGAGACCCTATCAAACACCTTTTCTGCCTCAAAAAGTATTAAAGCCATAGGGTCTGCTGATGTTCTGGCCGCATCAAAAAGAGTGATAACCCAGTGGAAATAGTCGATTGTGCTCCTTCCACGGATAAATCCGTGTTGCACAGTGGAAACTAGCTGACAAATTACTGCTGATAATCGCATCAGCATAATCGGGCAATATGATCCTAATTCTTGGGCTGGTTTATTTTTCTTAGGAAAGACTACTATGTTGGGCAAGGCCCACACATCAGGCTGGTCTACCCCCCTCTGGACCAGTCAAAGAAAATCCTACATTATACACATTAAGGCCGAAAGGGTCTTATGTAACTACCCTGGTATAAAATCCTTCCCAACTGCCTTCCCTGATTTTAAACTAAAAATGGGAACCCCAATTTCCTCCTGAAATAGATAGTTCTAAAGACACCCTGTCCTCTTTTAGCATTTCACATAAAACTGAGTCCATATAACCCCCTCCCCCCCAATATCCTCAACTATCTCTCCCAAATCAATAGTATACAACTGCTGACAGAACCTCTGAAAAGCCCCCCGTATTCCTTCTTTATTACATATTACACCATATGGGTGATCACAAATTTACTTGATCTGCCCCATAACAGTAAATTGTCTTGTTCGACTCGCCAAAAATGGTCCCACCCTTCCACTGTATTTGTAAAACCTTTGTCTCCATACAGTATATTTGTCTTCAGCTTTTCTTGCAGAGACGTCTTTAGTTGCAGTTTTAGTAATTGCCACTTTCAATTGTGCAGAGTTAATCTCTGACCCTGATGATACTGCATTCATCAGGAGAGTTTCTGCCTTTGGCAGTTTCATATAAATCAAGCGTGTGAGACTTCTTTCCTTTGGAGTTCCAAAGTAAAGCTTAATTAATGTTATCGATAGGGAAATTGAGTTTGTGGATAGACGGTGGTTGACTCTGCAGTTTATCTGGGTGTTAATATTAAGGCAGAAACAAAGAGGATCGTGAAAATTGATTTGGATGATTGAATAATATACGTCTGGCTTTAATTTGGAGGAGTATTATAATAAAACTGATGTTTTTGCCCAAATGGCTATACTTTTTCTAGGCCATCCCTCTTGAGATAGGGAATAAGTGGTTTGAAGAGCTGGATGGGATGGTATCACGATTATTGTGGACTAATGCTAGCGCGAGAAGGACATTAACATTTAAGACCCTCCCAAGAGAAAGTGGAAGCTTGGCAGTCGCGAACCTTAGATTATAATATTGGCCATCAGCAATCCAACAGATGGCTATCCTTCTTCAAGTTGAGGGGGGCGGCGGGGAGGCCTTGGTGAATAACTCCCCCCACAACATATGAGCTGTTGGTTGGAGAAAAGGCCTGAGGGTGTCTGCTACGACAGAATTTGGGTATTTTAAGAGCGTGAGGTTTAAGACACTCTCTTGTGCATTTCGAATATGGTCCGCGGTCCGAAAAAAAGTGGGTATTGGCCACTTTAACGATTATACACCGGTGCACAGTAATCCCTTTTTACCAAGTATTTTTTGGGAATCTTATTTTAAACGGTGGTTAAAACATGGCCCTCATAGACTTGGAGATTTTGTTTTAGGCAAGGCTGTAAATACATTTGAGGCTATTAGGCTGAAATACAAGCTTGAATATAATGAATTTTTAAAATATCCACAGATCCTGGATTTTTGGGGGAGGAAGGAAGGGGGATAAGCGGGGTTTTCTAAAGTGGAAATTGTAGAGTTGATTAATGGTGGGGAGACCTCAGTAGGGGCCCTGTACCGGGCACTGAATAGCCCGATAACATTGTCAAACATGCGAGAGGGTGGCAAGAGAAGTTGCATGCATGAAATAATAATTTGGTTGACTCTTTAGATCTGGCTCAATCAACTTTAATAGCTGCCAACTTGCAAGTCCAACATTTTAAAACATGGTTTAATCTGTACATAACTCCTGGGAAAATAGTGAAATGGGAGAGGGGAGGAGGGGGCGGTCACAGTGTGTTCACAATGCCAGTTTTTAGGGCAGAATTGGTACATATGTTGGCCGAGTGCCCAGTACTTGGGGGACTTTAAAAAGAGATTGAGTTTTTGGATAAAAAAAATAGGTGTTAAAACTGAGGTAACCCCTCAACTTGTGTTACTTGGGGTCCATAATGAAGTGGTGCCCACCCACGCACGAGCATTCATGTTTTTGGCAATGGCAGTATGGAGGCTATGTTCAACAAAAGCATAGCTGGACCCCCCTCTTTTTATCAACAGTTGGCATGGCTTCAAACCATACAGAAATAGCAGTGTATGAACGAAAAGGCAGAACCACTTGAAACAAGCATTTACAATGCAAGGGTTTCGCCTTTGGAAAAGTTAGAGCTATTGGCATTGTAAATGACAAAATTTGTATTTATGTGTTGGTTTTGAAAACAGATAAATAAATGGCATTGTCATTTACATTGCCATTAGCTTAATCTCTCGCAAATGTGAGACCTATTGTACCCTATGGCAATTTTGGGCGCCTCTCTGACCTATCCTCGGAGCAATCATCTCTCTGCAAGGCTTTAATTCGTCATTAATGATACCATATGGGGCTGCAGTATAATCAGTGACTCTAAGGCAGGCCAGTAAACAAACATCTACAAAGCAAATGATAGCAGGCAGCCTCTTGAAAGAAATCTATTCCTTACAACAGTCTGCGGGAAAGGAACAAAGCGCCAAACTGGGTTAGCCTAAGAGTAGATAAAACTTTTCATATCAAAGCAATTAGTGCGCGTCCTTTTATCTCAGTCCCCAGTGACCTTCTAACCACCTGGCATTATGCATGTTAATGGGTTTCTGGGTCTGCCACAAGCGCTGCCTCTGGGTATAAATATCCATGCCCCTGCCCTCAATTTATACCACAGCAGCTGGTATCCTTGGCTGCTCCAGACATCGGCCCCTGGAAATGGCATACAAGTTTGAGGTTCAGGGCGCAACTGCACAACAGCAAGATTACGGCATAAACAGAGCACAACCAAGCATGCGCCTAAAAGTTAGTGCTTAGACACACAGGCATGGTAGCACTAGAATACATTGTCAGAATATCAACTGACATGAATATCGTCTCCTAGAAACCGTTTACTAAAATATCACTGTACTGGAGGTAACAAGAGAACAGCTACAAACGATAATTGGGAAACTATATTTATTACAGACGATATTTCTCAGCATGGTTATCTGACACATCATCTCAACTTCTTGGTGCACATCTGTCTCCCTAGAGGCATGTGCGTTCAAGTAATGGCCACTTAATCTCTGTTATGCAATTGCTCAGATGGTGCATGGGCTCGAGGTTCTACGAGGACCTTGAGTTGAAGCAGAACCAGTGCAGACATCAGACTCAAGCTTTTAGTGGCTCCCCCAACTCTATTGTGCATATTTATCTGGCCCTGGCATGAAGTTAAGTCTGGAGGCTACCGAGGGGACTGGCATGCCAGGACTCGAGACTCCCCTGAGCCAGTAAAGTTAAAACAATATCCTACCAACATGTAAAAGAGACAGAGCACTAAGAATCACATTGGAGCATCGCTGGTCAGGGGGACATCAAGTTTTATGAATGACCATAATTATGGCCAAGTCCAAATCTGGGCGGCGGCGGGGGTAAACAGCCATCTCTATGGATTACTGATATAGGAGTAATAGGTGAGGCGAGAGGACCAACTTAAAGTTACAGTAAGATTCAAGGGCGAACTATTATCGGGACTACTGCGTAATTTACCTAGCTTCAAGTCATTGATAGCTGCCTCAATCTCTTCCAGCATGATCGGATGCTCCAAAAAGTCTATGTAGTGCATCCAGTGTCGTCACTGGGAGAGCTTCAACGAAAGAGGAGAAACACACGCTTATGGAGTGCTCTTGCACTGCACAGAGGATTTGGTAGTAAGAGGCAAAGGCAGATGATATTGTTGCATTCACTTGTTTCCCACACACGGACAGCGGAAGGGGGCGGGTTAACGGACAGCGGGTAGGGGGGCGGGCACACGGACAGCGGGAGGGGGGGCGGGTGAAAGGGCTCACGGACAGCGGGAGGGGGGGCGAGTGAAAGGGCTCACGGACAGCGGGAGGGGGGCGGGTGAACGGGCTCACGGACAGCAGGAGGGGGGGCGGGTGAACGGGCTCACGGACAGCGGGAGGGGGGGGCGGGAACGGGATAAATGAAAGTATTAAAATATGGGCTTACCTGCTAGCAACTCGAAATCGCGCAGCCCACCCCTGCAAGGCACACGTTGGAAATGAAACCAACACGCCAATACAAAAAAAAAAAAAAAAAAGGCCACCACCTGAATGACGTCACAAAGGGGCGGGATGAAAAAAATTCGACAAACGTCCACGAATCGCCTCCCAGAATGACCGACGCCTCTCTCTTCCAATGGCTAGCCTCCATTTATGGAGCTAGCCAATGGAACAGAGAGGCGGGACTTTTGTCCATACTAGTAAACAAAAGTTTTCGCCCTGCCGAAAGTCTGCTGCGCAGCTTTCGGCGAGGCGAAACCTAAAAAGGGTTGCAGGTATCGGCACCTCTGAGAGATTAGATACTTTCAAGGCCAGATGGAGTTGATTTAGTTGTCGGATCTAGAATATGATGTTATTGCAGGGATTATAGTTAAGTAATGCATTAGTCATCAATATTTATAGTATGTCATATCTGAATCATATGGGAAATATGTACTTATTGATTGCTGCATTGTGGTATGATGTATTTGTATGAATTGTTTGCTTGGCTTGAGTGAGTTAAAATTCTTAAAATGCAAAGAACACATTTTTTAAAATAAAATAGAGGTTACCATGGCTAACATCATACTGCCACTTAGTGGTTAGATGTGAAATTGCCATGGCACGTAGGATAAAATCGACAAGCATTGGCAATGCCAATTGACATTGGGTTTAGGCACTCAATAAGTGATCACACAAGCACTTTCACTCATCTTTGCGCTCATGTATCCATTTATCAATCCACTCACTCATTCTTACAGTCACCCTCTGACACAACTCCAATGAAACACACAAACTAAGCAACATATGCAAAATAAATTGAAACAGTACAAGTTGGAAAAAACACATTACCTATCAACATTGCAGGCATATGATTGCGATTATAAAACCAAACAGAGCAGCGGGTGCCATCTTGTAGAAGTATTCTAAATAGTCTAGATTTGTTTTAAAGTTCCGGCATGGCCTCCACATTTAGCGCTAATGCGTTGGCCACCTTGGAAAGGTAAAACAATGATACACAGTGGCACCAGAGTTCCGTAAGGGTCTCCTAGTTTAGAGGAAGTGGGCATGTGCGATGAGGCACACCGCAGATTAAATGAGTGACACGTGAGCAACTCATTATCATTACTTGGAGATCTGAAGTGTCTTCTTAAGAAAGAGGAACAAAGTTAGGAGAAGTAAACAAATGAAAGGGGAAATATAAAAGGAGACAATTTAAACTAAAGGATTAGTCAAACTAACCTGAATTGAAGCACAGTCATTTTCATGTGGATGTACACGTCTGATCAGAAAATTCTGTCATTTACAGGGCAAGAGAGACAATGACTGATGTGGACTAAACCATTACCCAATGCAGTACACTGTCATTTTTGGAAGCAGAGTGCAAATAACAGACCACTGGCAGAACAAATCCAACCCAAAGGCAATTTACTAATCTATATACATGTATATTAATATATGTATTAATGATTTCATATTTTTACAAGATTTTGGCAGATAGCTAAGAAAGAAATTCTAAAAGGAATTATTACAGTACAAATTTAGTTTTTTTTCTGAGGCGGTCACCAATATCAAAATCTTTCCCTAAAAAAGCAATAGCTGACATTTCTTATAAATATAAAAAATATATCTGTAGACTTTAATACAGAGAAATACCCATAGACGCTCATTGACTTTTAACATGCTTTCACAACCAATATCTTAGGCTTAGTGTGTTTATCATGACTTTTAATAACATACAGATCAGACCAATGCTATCAAATATTTGTTCCTAGTGAACCAATGAGGCCTTTAGCTGTTTTCAATGGCTTGTCACCATAACCAGCTTTGGGATTCCTAAATTGGAAGAAGGGTAGGCGCATCTCTAGAAATGAATTTTAAGGAGGGCACAGCTGAACATGATGGATGAGTATAAAATGTGGTTTTAAAACACAGGGATCCAGTAAGCCGTTTCTCCACAAAAGCGCAGTTAAAAACATAGCTCCTTATTTTAATTGCGCCGTCATCATTGTCCGTCTCTCGTAGCCAATCCAGTGACGTAGTAGACACTCTCTAAAGAGGGGCAAACTAACACTGGCTAGAGCATTTAGGTTTTAAATAGTTTATCTCGCCACTGATCACTTATACAGGACTTCTTTGGTATGTAATCGCTCGGCCTTTCAGGGCTGTTATTAGATTTTCTTTCTTCTCTTTTTTTATTGTCTGCTAATTTACATCTTCTAGGAGATTTTAACATGTGGGTTGATAGTCCTGATAGGCTGAATTTGTCAAATCCTACTAACTGCTGCGCCACCCGGGGTATTACCAAATATGTCAATTTCTCCACAGGCAAAGGAGTGGATACATTATATCAGAATTTTTACCTCTATTCATAAAATACAATTTAAAGACCCACTATCCTTAGCTTGGACTAATTATAGGGCAGTTTTTTTTTTCTTGCTTTGGGTTGGATACTGAGCTAGGAAACGGACTGTCAAATCTTTAATGGGTCATGCCTGGCGGAATATTAAGGCAGGCAAGATCAATTGTACTTAACAATCTTTGCTGCAGGAATGAGATTCAATATATGTGTTAAAAAATGGATTCCAATAGGTTAGACACTATCGCCCCAATTACAAGTATCATGGTCCGATACACAAGGCCCTCCGCACCTTCAAGAAACTAGCGAGGTAAACCGAGATTGTAAAAAAGCTTTAACATATCCTTGGGGTATCAGTTGTCTAAACGCAGCTGATTCTAATCTGTTTCAGTGTTTGTTCTCCTTTCAGGGTCTGCTCATTTGTGCTCCAATAATGGATCATCACTATAAGCAAAACAATACTGTTTCAATGGGCATCCACCGTGCCTTTCAATTGCATGGTCTGCCCTACGAACAAGCTAAGGTTTTTATAATGTACTCCACATAGGCCCCTATGTTCTTCCAAAGTATTTATGTGATTGCAAAGAGCAGGAGTGGGTTGCTATTCTTTTTACATCTAACATTGGCAAAGACCTTTTGATTTTACTAAAATGATATGTGTGAAATACTAAAATATAATGGGTTCCAGTCAGCCCTTTTCATCCATTTGCCTGTTATTGTGTCATTCGCATTTTTGTTCTGCCTCTGCAGGATGTAGTATGGGCAGTGGGTCAGCCATCTTCTTCCTTTGGCTAAGTTTATTGTGATTGATAGCATTCTGCCCTTTCACAAGGAGCACATCCACACACACAGTAGTTCCCTTCAGTGCTGGCACTACTATGGCATGTGTGTTTTTGGAGTTTAAACCTATTTTTTTCCATTAACCACTGGCTTTCTTCTTTAGATTGACGAGGGCCAACAGCTTCCCCAACAATAAAAGTTTTGCAAAAACCATTAAATGCCAAAACAAGCATGGACAAAGCCAAGACGCTGGCCGTCAAGGTCTGACCTATTGGCTTTGCCAATGCGAGTTTTAAGTACAGTTTCATAAACATTTTCATGTCAGTAGTTGTTACTTACTCTTGACTTAAGTGTAACATACTACTATTTTTTTCCAGATTTAGGGACAATCACAAAGAAAAATAACTTTGTGAATAGGCCCACAATTAACAACTTACGCAAAAACCTGAGGAAAAAGAGAAAACAGACAGGCAAGGCATCTTAATTGCTTTTTTGTTTCTCGCCTTTCTAACCAATTCCTCTCAACCGCTCACCCTCTTCCACCGCTTGCAACCCTTGGCTGACAGTCTCATCAATAAGTTGGACTTTAATAGTGCCATTTGTCAACTATCACCATATAATTACTTACTACCAGTCACCACAGTGTGCTAAATGCCCCTCATGTTCATACCCTTTCTCCTCTCCTCTTCTTTTCTGATTCCCACTCAAGGCATGCCGCACCAGCCAACTGTCCATATGTCACACACTACACCACTCCTTGCCTATCTCCTCTGTGGCCACTTGCATTTAACAGTTATATGAAAAATATATCACTCTAAACATTTACATTGCATTATTATATCAGTCCAATGAAGGCAGTAGACAAAATCTGGGCAAAACAATCACGTCTACTCCACGCCATCAAGGTAGCAGCCACTGCCGGATGTTAACTGCTGGCAATACAATAGCTCCTCTATTACACCTACCTCCACAGGTTCGTGCTTGAATGGATGAGCACCAGCCATAACTGGGCTTTGTTACGCCAAAGATCTAAATGTGGGATTCCAACATCAGTGAATAACAAGCATTGGCAAAGCCAACCGGTTTGATTCTTGCACAGGAGAGCTGACCGAAGTTATAAAAACATGCTTTACGGCACAAAACAATTTAAGACAAGCGCCTGCAAAGCCAAAAGTCTGGCGCTGGCAACCAGACTTTTGACTTGGTCATTGCTTGTTTTGTTTTTGCATACCTTTATTGATGGTCAACCTAGAAAAGCAAAAACATTGGCTAAAATCAAAACTATTTTGTCACATTGCCATAGTAGTCCCTGGCAAGAAGGGAACAGCTACTTTGTGAGTGGATGTGATCCCTGCGAATTGGCAGAGTGCTGTCACTCACAGTGAGGTCAGCCAATGACTGAATTGAGCTTACCCACTGCCCAGTGCTGTATGCTGTAGTGGGCGGAGGACAACATGTGAAAGACATAATAACATACGAATGGATGAAGAGGGCTGGCTGAGAGCCCCTATATGTAAGCACACTACACATCATTTTATTAAAATCAAAAGTTTATGACCGACAGACGTACAGGAAGGATTTATTTGTGCAACTCATGCATGGATGAGATAGAGACTTAAATGTGTTATGAGATAGTGTGTTTTTCAGATATAAATAGTCCCTCAAGAATTTGAAGGGACGGGAAGAGACTCGAAAAGCAAATAAAAAGAAGATGAGACTAAAATACTCCTGTGGCTGGTCCAAGATGTGATGGACAATGTCTCAAACCGACGCCCTATCGCCCCTGAAACAAAGAAACTAATGGCTTAAGGAGGCTGGACCACAGTCCTTTAGAGGATGTACATAATTCAAAAATTTGGCCATGAATGGCATTGATGAAATTTACCATTTTCAAAACCTTAAACTATCGAGGGTCTAAAAATTCACACAGCCAAACTCACAGTGGTTTACACTTCCTGGACTAGTCAGTATTCAAAGACTACACTGGCTCCAAAGAGCAAGTGCTAATTAAACTGCTGCTCCAGGTACTCACCGAGGCACAGTCAAAGCCTAGCCTTTCACTCCAAGTGCATGAAAAGCATGCTGCTGGACCAGGGAGTCAAACTACTTGGGTTCTTGCTGAATGGACCCCTAACTAAGGGGAACAGTCATCCTGGCAGGGTCACTGGGTTAAGAGTTTGAGTGTTTATTTAGCATTTCTACAGGACAACATCTGGAGCTGAAGGTTTCCAGACAAACCGTAGCTCGATGCTCGAGTGACGATGGAAGTTCCCACTTGGGTAAAGCCAGGGTCCTTTTTTGCGTGCACAAACTTTCTAGGGTGACCACTTTTCATGATCCTAGAAAGCCGGAAAATCCTTGGCTAGGCACTAGAGTCACAAAAGGCTATAGTTAAAATTCCAGTCTTACTTGAACATGGGCTGGCCGGATGCCTAGATGATGCTGACCAATGTGTCTATAAAAACATGCGTTGGAAGCACCATAACTGATGGAAAACAGAATGGAGCCTATTGAAAGGGCCGAAGAATAATACCCAAGACCCAGGAGAGGCCAAAGCAGGGAGGACAGTCTTTCTCTTTTCTATAATCTAATAAGGGAACCCTCTGGATGTCCTAGGTAGAAAGTACTGAATTGAGATCGGGATGTGAACCAATCGGGGAATCCCAGGTAGGGCGGAATCCTGAAAATGTTTTTAGAGATAGCATCACAATTTGTCTACAGTTGGGAGAGGGGGTGGATTCAAGAAAATAGAGATGCCCAGCGGAATACCTAGACTATAATGGATGGTGTTGAGATTGGTCAAGCTATGAATTTCAGTGGTCATTGATCCAGAGCCGAGGTTGATCCCTAGAGAGGAGGGTCTTTATCTTGATGGCACCGGGCTGTGCTGGACACTGTTCACAGACACATTTTGACTGCAGGTAGGCTTAGGAAGGGCCTTAGGTGCCTGGCTTTTTTCCAAGACTCATCAACTGCTGCACATGTCTGATGAACATCTGAGAATCCAAAAGAGATGCCACAGGTTGACTGTGAAGTTTGAAAATAAATGGGTGTGCCGAAGTTCTGGGTTGAGCTGTAAGAGGTGCACATATGAAATAGAAGAACTACCATCAACGCACCCAATTACCGAATTAGCTACCACAGCATCCACAAAGCATCCCCACTCAGCCCGTCATTTGCATAAAGATAAAACAATTGGTTGAAGTGCATTAAAAGAAAGTATGGGAAGTGCGATGCTGCGTGCAATGGGGGCGGGGTGAGTGAGCAAGGGGGCGTGGTCAAAGGTGTGGAGAAAAAAAACAAAATATTGTGTAACTTTTTTAGGTCTTTCACCTTCAGCAAACTACATATCACCCAAAATCGTATAGCCAAAAAAGGATGTGGTCTAGCTGTTGTATTCAGGCAAACAATACATATAACTAAAATTGACAACATCTCCATAACGAATTGTGAGGTTCTTCTAACAAGATGCAATCCTACACCATCTTCCTCCTGTACCTTCCTGCTCCTTTACAGACCTCCACCTAGCAAGGCAACATTTCCAGACACACTTCTAGACACAGTTTCAAAAGTGATTACAATACACTCCAACCTATGCGTTCTGGGTGACCTTAACATTTGGTTTGATAAACCCAATATGACCCATCCAAAAACAATAATCACTGGCCTAGACGCATTGAACCTGCATCAGATTGCCCACAATCCGACACACACCGCTGGACATATCCTAGATGTCATTTTTGCTAATACCGAACTAGTTACCTTTCAAACTATAACTCCAGTCACATGGTCAGACCACCACTTGCTTGCTTTCCAACATAAAACAACTCTAAGCGACTCACCTAAAACTACCTTACATCCATACACCTATCGGCCGTGCAACAAACTCAATTTGGAACACTTAGAAACACAACTAACATCCAGTACAAATCTGGAAACCATCAATTCTGTTCAAAATCTATATGAGTGGCTACAGGAAGCTTTTGACACCCATATACCACTCAAAACCACACAACAGAACAAAAGAAAAAAAGCGCCTTGGAGAAACATAGAAATAAAAGACATAAAACAACAAATTAGAAAGCTGCAACGTACCTGGCTCAAAACAAACGCCAAACTTCACCTACAGAAAATTAACAGATTATACAAGTCGGCTATCAAAAAGTTAAGAAAAGGTACTATTCAGACAGAATTCAAAACGCTAAATGTGCAAATAAAGAATTCTATAAAATACTCAATGAAATTCGCAAACCAAATTGCCTAGCAGGAACTCATCCTGTTACTCAAGATTTCACAGACAAACTGGCAAATCATTACACAGACAAAGCAGACACGTTGGACTCGTACTTAAAACAGAAACAAAGCACCAGCATTAACCCTTGTACAAAACAACAATCCAAGAATGCTCTAATCAAGCCTCTCCGTTTCTTCCAACACATCTCACACGATGAATTTATGAACAACCTCTGCTGCCATTCCAGTAAGAAGAATCATCAGCGATTCCTTAACAACTGGAATATTTCCAGAAGAACTCAAAAAGTCATACATATGCCCTTTACTGAAGAAAACAAACTTGGACCCACTGAACCCTGGCAACTACAGACCCATTGCAAATGGACCTTTCCTTGGCAAACTGATAGAAAGAGCAGCGTTCGCCCAGATGTCACAATTCATTGAAGAGAATGACATACTCTCGGACTTCCAAACAGGATTCCGTCGGGGAAGAGGCACTGAATCTGCCCTCCTTGCCATCTGGAAAGACCTGAAGAATACAGTTGACTGCAACGGGGTTGCCGCACTACTCCTCTTGGACCTCTCAGCTGCCTTTGACATGGTTGACCATGACACTCTGAAACAAAGACTCTAAGAAGCCGGCATAGAGGGAACTGCTCTAGACTGGATCACGTCCTACCTTCGAAACAGAACTAATGTCATCCATAACCCACCTTTCTCGTCCAAAGCGTACTCCACAAAAGCAGGGGTCCCTCAAGGTTCTATCATCTCGCCCATGCTTTTCTACATCTACATGAAGTCATTACCTGTACTGATCAATACATTTCACCTCATGTGCTATAACTATGCAGATGACACGCAAATATTCCTTCAACTGGAATGCCCCAAAGACATTGGAATATCACCAAGTTTCAGCTGTCTCAGAGCCGTGGATCAGTGAATGACTTGGAGCCATCTCAAATTGAATGCTTCAAAAACTGAAATACTCACGTGTGGCGATTGGAAACATTACAACCCGCTTGCCGCATGGCCTAATGAACTGGGATCACTGCCTAAAGTATCGAAGGAAGTAAGAAACCTTGGAATGACCATGGACTCCAAGCTGTCGATGAATGCCCAAGTGGATAAACTAGCAAGATCAAGCTTTGCCACTATAAAAACACTGCGACAAATTTTCCCTCATTTGGGATTTCCACACAAGGTCCAAGCTACCAACTCCCTTGTTCTGTCCAAACTCGATTACGCCAATAGCCTCTACAATGGATCACCTTTAACGACCATGAAAAGACTACAACGGATTCAGAACTAGGCTGCCAGACTACTCTTGCATATCAAACCGCGAGACCACATCTCCCCTGCCTTGAAAGCCCTGCATTGGTTACCGGTTGCCAGAAGATCCACCTTCAAGCTGCTTTGTATCACCCACAAAGCAATACATGGAATGGGACCACTCTTCATCAGTAATAAAAATCACCAAAAACATTCAAAAAAGGAACCTCCGCTCTAAAGGAGCAACTCGCCTCAAAATCCCACCATACAAGAAAAAAACCATGGGTGGCACATCCTTCTCTGTTCAAGCAGCCAAACTATGGAACTCTTTACTCCCCAACATAAGGTCCACCAACAACCACCTTTATCTTCAGAAAACTACTCAAGATTTGGCTCTTCCCCACATAAGCACCATACGCAAACAGAAATTTACAGCATTTCCCTCTGTATATAATCATTTGTTTTCACTATAGATATGTACCTATCTTTGTGTGTTACTTTGTATAAACATGTAAAATAATTATGTTGTTGAGAGAAAAAAATTATTATAATAATAAAAAAGTAAAAATCATCTTTGGTCTACATGTACATACTTCCATTGTGCATCTATGTATGTACCTGGATCTGTGTTTCTGTTACTTTCCTCCTGAAAAAGCATATCCAATGCTCTACCCTATCTCTCATCCTGTGCCTCTATCAATATCTTTAATCTACATACACTTACCTCCTTTGTGTATCTATATACTTTCAATGTACTTATGGATCTATATATTTATCACTTTCTTCTAATTTAGCATTTCCAATGCATTACCCTATTTCTCAGCCTATACTTCGCTCAATATATCTTCTAGCCCAACCTTCTGACTCCTCTCAAACTTCTTTCTACTACTCTTTCCAATGCACTACCCTATCTCTCATCCTATACATCTATCAATATATCCTCTACATCCACTCTCTCATTTATCCCAAACCCCATATCACTACTATGATCGCTACATCAACCGGCACCTTTTTTTACTATACCGATCCCCTAAAAAAAACCTTTCTAAAGTCTTCCCTCTGACTCCTCCCCTCCAAAACTCCTTTTTACTCATCCAAAAGCCTCCTACTGCTAAGACCTAAAAACAAATAATAATAATAAATCCTTCACTCTTTTATCCCTCCACTATCCTTTTCAATCAAGATTAACAGACTAACATGTTCACATCTCAAATTCCATATTCAACTATACTAATTCACCACTAATCCTTTATTGGGTTCCAGAGTAGCGTGCTACTCGCCAATAAAGAGTCTCAACACCCCATCAGGGTTACACGTGCTATATAAATGCAAACCTTTTTCCTTTACTACCCCTCCCCAACCCTTCTCAATCCAAATACTGACTAACATATCCACCACTAAAACTATTCTCATGTTACACCATACTAATTCAACACTAATCCTGATGGGTTCCAGAGTAGCGTGCTAGTTGCGCTTCAAAACCCCATCAAGGGTAGCAAGCGCTATATAAATACAAACCCCTTTCCCTTCACTATCCCGCCACCTACCCTTCTCTACCCAAATAACTGAATAACATATCCACTACTCAAATTACTTCATATTTTACTATACTAATTTTGAACACTAATCCTTTATGGGTTCCAGAGTGGCGTGCTACTCGCCAGAAAAGCGCTTCAACACCCATCAGGGGTAACAAGTGCTAAATGAATGCAAACCTTTCTTCCCCTTTTATCCCTCCGCTATCCTTCTCACTCCAAATAATCTGACTAAATATCCACCACTGAAATTACTTCATATTTCACCATATTAATTCACCACTAATCCTTTATGGGCTTCCTGAATAGCGTGCGTCAACAAGCGCTATATAAATACAAACCTTTTTCCTCCTCTATCCTTCTGCTATCATTCCACATCCAAATAACTGACTAACCTATCCACCACTTAAAATGTACTTGCATGTTTCACTATACTAATTCAACACTAATCCTCCATGGGTCCCGGAGTAGCGTGCTACTCGCCGAAAAAGCGCTTTGACGCCTCGTCAGTAGTAGTAAGCGCTATATAATTACAATCAGGCACGCAACACCCATTGGGCTACCGCCCCCCCCCCCCCCAGCCCAACCCCCCCCGTCGTGTGTGTCAGCCCGGGCTGACACGTATTCGCGGGCAGGCGAGCATCTAATTGCAGCCGCACCCGAGTACTTAACAGGTCTTTAAAAGACCATTAATTGTAAATGAGGCTTTTGTTGTGTTCGCCCATTCTTACAGCCACTCTGTCTGTGGTTGGAAGAATTAGCCCACCCCTCAGCCCCCCCCCCCCGAAATTTGCCTCTAGTTGCCCGCCTGATTACAATACAATACAATATAGAATTATGCATAGCTTAAATGAAACCGACATCACAAAACCTCTATTAGTTAAGCCACAGAAATGAATCCTGGTTGCTACAGTGGAGAATAGTGAGGTGTATGTTTAGTTCTACGAGGTCACAGTCTGTTCTGTGACAGAAAGCACTGTAAACATGCAAGTAATTATTTTTAACTTCCATTACTCATAATATAAGATAGGCTGCTACAAAATGCGCGAAAAGGTTTAAGATAAAAAATATAGATTTTAGTAATACCCGACTGTACGCAGTGCAATCTTTTTTTTAGAACTGTCTTTTAAAAGCACACACGATACAACTTAGCTGGTAGCTCCCTTACAATATGTGCCAAAAAATAAGCGTGCTATCATGAAGCTTCAAGTGATTCCATCAATTAAAGCCAGTACCGGCTTCCGGGCACAATTCAGATTTGCAGATTGACCAGTTGCGCATATTTCCATTTATTTCAGGGAAGCAGGCACCCTGGCAGGAAGGCTTGTTTAGCTGTCTGCTTTGGTTTCACTGCACGGGAGACTCTCTGCCTTACGTGTCAGCTGAAGCATTTCAACTCTCAGAACTAATCTTTCCCAGGACGGTCTGCTTTTTACACAAAGTAGGGAAAATGGTTTTCTAAAATTAATAAAATATGGGCACACTGTACCCCTCAGATCACCCCCCACCCCACTTCGACCACTGGATAAAACATTGTTCTTCACTAAATCATTCCAAAAACACTGGAAACCCAACTTTTTTTTTTCACAACAAATTTTTATTTTTCACAAGAGTTAAAGCAGAGCAAAAGTCGTGGTTCTCCACAATCAGGAGAGCGCCACCACACATTACAGCATAGTGTACATACATCATAATAAAACCAAGGAAAAGAAGAAGAAAACAAAGTATGGATCCCCCTCCCCTACCCCTGTCCCCCCCACCAACTCCCATTGCCCAACTCCCCCACTACCCACCCCTTATCCCACCCTAACCCTATGCACGTGCAGTAGACACAAAATAACATCGGTCGTAAGGCATGACATAGCAAGGAGGCACTCAGGTACCACCGCCTATAACTCTTCCTCATGTACCTCCGGGGGATCAAGGAGCAGTCCCCTGTATTCCGCCCATCTCTTCCAGATCTTAAAATGCTTATTGGGGCAGCCCCTCGCCTCAAACACAGGTCGTTCCAATCCCATATAAAAATCCAAACCAGCCTTCCAAGCACACAGGGGGGGGGGCCCGGACACTCTTCCACGCTCTGGCTAGATCTCTTTTGGCCACTATTAAGCCCAGGAGTAATAAGTGGCGCTTGTAGATGTTTCCACCCACGCCCTCGAGTATATGGAGTAAACCCAACCGGTGGGTGCGCGGGAGGTCCCACCCCAAGACCTCAGACAAGCAATTCCATACGCC
Source organism: Lissotriton helveticus (assembly GCF_964261635.1). Classification (NCBI taxonomy): domain Eukaryota; kingdom Metazoa; phylum Chordata; class Amphibia; order Caudata; family Salamandridae; genus Lissotriton; species Lissotriton helveticus. Next base: position 839,997,837 of record NC_136073.1, on the reverse strand, counting down.
CCTCCAGAATCCAATCAATCTAGGGCATGACCATACCGTATGCAGCAATGTACCCACAGCCGCGCCACACCGCAGACATTCCGACGAGCCAATCAGACCAGCCTTCCAGAGCCTTTCTCGTGTATAATAAGCCCTATGAAGGTACTTGAATTGGATGAGGCGAAGCCGCATCGCTATCGCGGTTCCGCGCGGGGACTCCAGGGCCTCCCTCCAGTCATCTTCATCCAGGGGGCCTATGTCAGCCTCCCAAGCTGCCTTCAAAGGCAGTAAGGTAGAAGAGCAGTGGGTCACCATCGTCTGATAAATGCGAGAGATCTTCTTGTCACCAAGGTCCCCCATGAATACCTTAGCTTCAATGGGGCTAAACTCAGGGAGCGAGTCGAGGTTCGCGACACTGGGCGTGAGTGCGTGCCGGAATTGCAAATAGCGAAAAAACTGGGTCTGGGGCATACTGAACTCAGCGCTAAGATCCTGGAAGGACTTAAGAGTAGTCCCGGACATGACCTGTCCCAACGTCGATATCCCAACTGCGTCCCGCCATCGAATCCCGGAAGGGTCATCAGACTGGGGAGTTGTCCATTATGCCACAGCGGTGTCTCAGCAGTTAGCCTACCCCACCAACCCATTCGGCGTAACGCCTGCCGCCACACAGCGAAGACTACCCTCGAGACGCATGGCAGTGCCCGCCGCAGCCGGGCGGAAACCCAACTTTTGCCCTCAAGAACAACATATAATACTCACGATGCCCTTCATCGGTTCCTCAAACCCCCATCTTGCTTGCTACACTGTGCACATTCTAGTAATGACCTACAAACCAGATGCTATCGACCTAAAGTAACTTTTTATGCAAATCTACATTGGGTTGCCCAACATCTTTATGTACAAACCTTTATGGAAACCTTACAAATTATAATATAAAGCCACCTGTCAATCTAATGTTTGGCAAAGTGCAAAATTCCTAATTAATCTTTAAATATATATATTTCTGCTTCATATTTCAGAGAAGTGATCACAAGTGCTGATCATCTGAATATTTCCTTTTATCCTCTTTGCCTTTTCTCCATATCTGTAAAGAATAAGCTGTAACAAGCTGTAAAACACTAGCCAATCGCAATTGGCTGCCCGGCTCGGCGAGTGATCGAAATCAGGAAGGGGAGAGTAAGAATAGCTAAGATTGGGAATCATGTTTCTGACGCCCACCTCCTTCTCTGAACTTGATACAAGCCAATTTGCAATCGGGCTCCAGAGTTAACGAGCATGTTTGAAACTGCACGACCTCAAAGTTTTCCTAAGTAGGTTGGTATTTTAACTGAATCGAGATACTAAGAGACATCTTCCCCATAACAGTAAGTAGCCTTCTCAGTTTAAAAAAATCCTTAATAATCATAGACCGTCCCATGTATCGTTTACATTATAATAAAGACTATGATCCAGTTGTGTGCTACTGTTGTGAATTAAGACTTTGTGCCAGCCCACTCTTCCGTAGCAACCATGTGCAGAATATTCCGTATTCCTTAAAACCCACTGTTTAAAACAAAGTACACAATACAGTTATTTCCACTTTTTTTTTTATATAATCCATGCACTTGTGGCTTTGTCACCAAAGTCCAAACTTTACTGTGTAAAATCCTATCCTCTTACACCTGTGCTAAAATAGCGGCAGGTCTAATCTGGTACTAAAAATAATCTAGTTGGGAGAGAGACAGATTAACACACTTTGGAGAACTCCCACAGTTGATCTACCAAATTAATGGATGAGCAATTGGCACCAGAAAAGAACTAATAAAAAAAATTCAAACATTCATAATGTACTAGAGGGGCCTCACCCAGATAATCAAATATATATGTTTTAAGAAAGAATTTCGTGAATTGAAGAGATTTATAAACACAAACTTTTAAAAGTAGCTTTTTATATCCAAAAGTGGACTGGTTTCTAGGAAGGATCTTAGATTGGAATGACAAAAAAGCGAATCAATTAAATATTATGGAAGTGCTGTTCCTTCTTAAGAGAGGACAGCTGGGAGATTCAAAGAGGATCAGCAAGTTTGGCACACGACTACTCATTCCGCTCGCATTGTTATTCAAGTTTCCTGGCACCAACCACAACACGCATATTTCAGACACTGCTTTTAGGAGTGCCCAATGTCAAGCTCAACTATGGAAACTGTGGGACAAATGGTGACTTGCCCAAGATAGCTCAGCATGCACATCTTCCGCAAGAATCGTGTCACGATACGATCACTTTCCCATCTATCACATTAGGGTACTGACTTCCTGGCAGGGCAATTGAAATAAGAGCATTGAATACTTTTGGTGAGCCAAAGTAATGTTGAGTACTTAGTTACTTTTCCAGAATTTGTTTTCCCACTAAATATTCGAAAAAAAAAAAAGAAAAAAAAATCTATGGACATATTAATGTAATAAACATGCTATCCTTGTAAACAAGAAAACCAATATCTGTTACTGGCGATACATAACTTTTCAGATATTCACTGTAATCGATTTTGTGTAGTGCTTGGCACATGTTTTTTATCTGTTTTTTAATCACCGTAAAAGTTTAGCAGATTAGGTAACTTCAGCACTAGGAAATGGTATGATTTACTCGGGATCACCCAAACTTTGTGAAATGGGTACATGAAAGATTTGAAATAAAGTGCTGAATTTAAAAATTTGTCGCAAATGTGGCCGATGGCCCGTTATGCATGAGATATTATGGTGCTTGTAATACGGTGGACGGGACATCCGCCATGTTCTGATGGACTATTATATCCACCAAGCTCTAAATAAGGCTCAAAGTCTTTTGTATCAGTTGTCGAGAACTTAATCACTAGAAATGCATATCCAAAATTAACGCATTCTTTCTTAGATTATTATTAATACTTCGCAACAATTCTATTTTAATGTCCATTAATACGCAAGTGATCTGGGACTATTCAAAAGTCCCCTAGACAGAGCTAGCCACTTGTTTCAATGAGCTACCATGACACTCCCGGGCAAACATCAGTTGTTTTGTTACCACGCATGCACTTACCACGCAAGTGGTACTTTACCATGCATGATAAATATATATATTTACCTGCTCTTTAAAAAAAAAAAAAAGCCGGGTCTGGTGGCTCAGTGGACTAATGCATCCACTACAGGGGCCTGTGTTCGACCTCATGGTCACAGGTTAAAATCCCGGCGGGTCTACTCAGCCTTTCATCCATCTGAGGTCGACAAAATGAGTACCACTGAGTTGGGCAACAATAAACATCTGTTATTCAGCGCCAAGAGACCTCTGGGTGAACGTGTGCTTTACAAATACACATGTTATGTTAAAAGCTACCAAATAACCGGATACTTTACATCACGTCCTACCCATCTCTTAACCTTAAATACTGTTTGCTACCATTTACTACCCCTTACCAAAGCCTGAACCCTGAAAAGCCTCACAACCCCAAACCTTTCCCATCCGGGAACCCTCATGACCATCGGTAAAAGTGCATAAAAAAGTATGGAAACTGTGATGCTGCATGCAATGGGGGTAGGGTGGGAGGGTCAAACTTGTGGTTAAAACAAGAAAATATTCTGTAAGTTTCTTTAGTCTTTCACCTTCAGGTAGCTAAATATAAAATAATGTGCAGCTTAAATGAGAAATAAATGTAAAAAGTTAACTTAATCAGTGGGAAATGCACTATAGTACATTATGACACCTCTATTAGTTAATGTACTGCAGAGTTCTGAGTGTAACCAGAGACACAGAATTAAATCTTGGCATGTGCAGGGGAGAATAGTGACTTGAGGATTTTTAGTGCGACGAGGTCCCAGCCTGTGATAGAAAGCACTGTGAATATGTGTAATTATTTTAAACTTGCATTGCACACAGTATAAGATAGACTGCTACAAAATGTGCCAAAAGGTTTAAGATAAAACGGTGGTTCCAAAATACAGATTTTACTATTACCCAGACTGTACGTAATGCAATTTTTAAAATATAACAGTCCCTTAAAAGCAAGCACTTAACAGCTCAGCTGGTAAATCCCTTGCACTACCACTCAAAAAGAATAAATCTTTCTCATCACAAAGCTTCAAGTGATTCCATCAAATGACAGCCAGTACTGCTTCCAAGTAACCGTAACATTTGCTGATTAACCACTTGCGCGCATTCGCATTTCTTTCAGGCAGCAGGCACCCTGGCAAGAAGGCTTATTTCTTTCTCAGCTGTCTGCCTGCCTTCGGTTTCACAGCACAGGAGACTCACTGCATAACACATCTGCTGAGGCATTTCAACTCTTGGAACTAACTGTCCCAGGAAGGTTGTCTTTTCACAAAAAGTAGGGGAATGGTTTTTCGTAAATTAAAAAAGTATGGGCAGGTCGTGCCACCTCTGATCCCGCCCACTTTGATCTTTGCTTATGACCCCTGATTATCCCTTCCCCATTACTGAACCCTAAAAACCTTACAACTCTCTACCCCTACCAAACCCTGAACAATACAAACCCTAACAACCTGTTGTGGGTTTTTCTTTGCCATTAGTTGCTGTTTCAGAGCTTTCCTTTGCAACATTATCCCATACATTTACACACACCTGAATCCTACTAACGCCTTACTACCCCCTTACCAACCCCTACAATTACTCTTACCCATTCCTAAACCCTTAAAACCCATTACACTTCTTTAATTATCTTTAAAATATGCTTACCTGGGTGGTCAAGTACCACATTGTAAAGTGCCAGAAAATGGCTTGTGTGCTACTCACCTAAGTGGTAACTGCTGTGTTGTACAAGTAATACGTGGTAATGCCCACTTTGCAAAGTATGCACAACTTCCGCCCCCCCCATTAGACATGATCTAAATAACAGGCGGTGCAACTCATTCACGGCTTAGCCCTTGGAGGACTGTTCTGTTCCATGCCTCACGTTTTTCCCACAAACAATCCACCCCCACTCAATCGCCACCCTCCCACTGCCACAGGGGCAGCTGTCATAGCTGTTAGCCACCTCGAAGGGGCAAGTGACGGTGCCAGCACAGAGGAGATTTTGCATCTGGCAAGGATCCATCTCAAGATATCCCAGGACATTCAGCTGCTTTCCCAGGGCTTAAAATAGTGCTCTGGGTTCCAGGAAAAGATATAATTGAGCGTGTCGTTACCAGCAATAGTGGAATCTTCCACCCCGCGTCACGCGTCAATCCAATGCCCAGTCAGTCAGGCTAATGCTCTCAGTCAGGCGACCAGGGCATAAGCTTCTGTTGTAGTCTCAAAACATTGCTCCAGACTTGAAATTTTCCCCAGTCAATATCCAGAACCTGGTATCCCCATCAAGGATCTGGCTGCATCCGCTAAGCGGAGGCAGCTCAAGTGCCTCAGGAGACAGCCTTTGGGAGAGCAGTTCATGCATGTGGATTTAATGACTGTAGGATCAGAGTCCCCTGAGGACACTGCTGTCTCATACCTTTGAAAATATGATGAGGGAATCATGGATATCCCTGCTTTCTAAGCATGTCACCATATGCTTAGAGTTCTCCTAAGATAGCTCTGTTGTCTAATGCCTGTGACAGTATCATTCAAGTGCCCAATAGATATCTCTGCTGTCTGAAGCATTTCACTACATGCTTAGAGTTCTCCTAAGATAGCTCTGCTGATAATACAATGAAAGTACACAATGGATATCTCTCACTGAAGAAAGCTCTGCTGTCTAATGGTTGTGGCAATATGAACCAAACACCCAATAGGTTTCTTTGCTGTCTCAAGCACGTGATGTCACTATAAAATCAAAGTCCCAAGTATAGATAGCTCTGCTGTCTAATGCCGGAGGGATGAATTCAAGAGCCCAACGGATTCCTCAGCTGATCAGAATCCTGCTGGATAGCTCAGTTGTCTAATGGCTGCGAGAGTATAATCCAAGTACCTGACGGATAGCTCGACTGACTCAGGGGTGTCATTATACGATCAAAGCCCTATAGATAGACCTGCTGTCCAATGCTGGAGGCAATAGAATCAAAGCACCCGATGGCTATCCCGGCTTTCTGAGTCCTATCACTATATGCTTAGAGTCCTCTAAAGATAGCTCTGCTGTCTAATGCCCGTGACTATGTAATCCAAGTACCCGATGGATATCTTTACTGTCTCAGACACGAGCCCCGGTAGATAGGTCAGCTGTCTAACGCCTGTGACAAATAATCCAAGTACCCTATAGATATCTCTGCTGACTCGGGCATGTCACTACATGGCCCTAAGCCACTAAGGATAGCTCCGCTTCTACACGGTGTAACTATTTTAGCTGGGTTTCTAATCCCAATGACTGCTGTCTGAGGCATATGAGCGTATGACACATGTAACAGATAGAGCGTCTGGTCATATAATGAATTTAACATATGGGCTGATCTGCACGTGAATGTACAGCTTTAGAACAGTGATCATTCAGAAGGACGCCCGCCCTGGAATGTGTGATTTGATATGATGCTTGCAACACATGGGTGATTCTGCGATGCATGTAACACATGAGTAGCTCACAAGGAATCTTGTGAGTCCCATAACACATGCTACACATTCCCCCGGAGTGACCTTCTGCAATAGGAATCCGGCATGAGTTGTGTGCTGGACCACCTTGTGGTCACTGTCTATGTGCTACGTAAAGTTCCCATAAATCCTCTAACTAATGTGAGTACATCCCAAACAAGCAGAACTGGAACGCATGTGGGAATCAAATCGACACAAAAATCTTTAAAGCGATAAATGATGTGAAGAAACCTAGAATAGGTCAAGGGCACCTTTGGGATCAGACACTGGGCCGACAGCTCTAGACACAACTGAGGAGAATAAACCAGCAAAACTAGTTGACACTAATGAAATTACATTGGCTCAAGAACTCTAGAGACAATCCTTTAGAGGACATTAAGGAAAAACAAATCTGAAATCAGACTGAGCCCAAAGATCTGAAGAGGGTAATCCACTGGAGTGCATCTAGAAAAGCAAGCCTGGAATTAGACTAGGCTCACAAACCTTGAGGGATAATCTATTAGAGCGCATCCAGAAAACAAGCCTGGAATTAGACGAGGCTCACAGACCTGAAGGGATAATCTATTAGAGTGCATCCAGAAAAGCAAGCCTGGAATTAGACGAGGCTCACAGATCTGAAGGGATAATCTATTAGAGCGCTTTTAGAAAGGCAACTCCGGAATTAGACTAGGCTCACAGACATTGAGGGATAATCTATTAGAGTGCATCCAGAAAAGCAACCCAGAATAGGCTCACAGACCTGGAGGGGTAATCTATTAGAGCGCTTTTAGAAAAGCAACTCCGGAATTAGACGAGGCTCACAGATCTGAAGGGATAATCTATTAGAGCGCTTTTAGAAAAGCAACTCCGGAATTAGACTAGGCTCACAGACCTGGAGGGATAATCTATTAGAGTGCAATCAGAAAAGCAAGCCTGGAATTAGACTAGGCTCTCAGACCTGAAGGGATTATCTATTAGAGCGCTTTTTGAAAAGCAACTCTGGAATTAGACTAGGCTCACAGACCTTGAGGGATAATCTATTAGAGTGCATCCAGAAAAGCAACTACGGAATTAGACTAGGCTCACAGACCTGGAGGGATAATCTATCAGAGTGCATCCAGAAAAGCAAGCCTGGAATTAGACGTGGCTCACAGACCTTGAGGGATAATCTATTAGAGTGCATCCAGAAAAGCAAGCCTGGAATTAGACTAGGCTCACAGACCTGGAGGGATAATCTATTAGAGCGCTTGTAGAAAAGCAACTCCGGAATTAGACGAGGCTCTCAGAACTGAAGGGATAATCTATTAGAGTGCATCCAGAAAAGCAACTACGGAATTAGACTAGGCTCACAGACCTGGAGGGATAATCTATTAGAGCGCATCCAGAAAACAAGCCTGGAATTAGACGAGGCTCACAGACCTGAAGGGATAATCTATTAGAGCGCTTTTAGAAAAGCAACTCCGGAATTAGACTAGGCTCACAGACCTTGAGGGATAATCTATTAGAGTGCATCCAGAAAAGGAAGCGTGGAATTAGACGAGGCTCACAGACCTGGATGGATAATGTATTAGAGTGCATCCAGAAAAGCAAGCCTGGAATTAGACGAGGCTCACAGATCTGAAGGGATAATCTATTAGAGCGCTTTTAGAAAGGCAACTCCGGAATTAGACTAGGCTCACAGACATTGAGGGATAATCTATTAGAGTGCATCCAGAAAAGCAACCCAGACTAGGCTCACAGACCTGGAGGGGTAATCTATTAGAGCGCTTTTAGAAAAGCAACTCCGGAATTAAACTAGGCTCACAGACCTTGAGGGATAATCTATTAGAGCGCTTTTAGAAAAGCAACTCCGGAACTAGACTAGGCTCACAGACCTTGAGGGATAATCTATTAGAGTGCATCCAGAAAAGCAAGCCTGGAATTAGACGTGGCTCACAGACCTGAAGGGATACTCTATTAGAGCGCTTTTAGAAAAGCAACCCCGGAATTAGACTAGGCTCACAGACCTTGAGGGATAATCTATTAGAGTGCAATCAGAAAAGCAAGCCTGGAATTAGACTAGGCTCTCAGACCTGAAGGGATAATCGATTAGAGTGCATCCAGAAAAGCAAGCCTGGAATTAGACGAGGCTCACAGACCTGAAGGGAATAATCTATTAGAGCGCTTTTAGATAAGCAACTCCGGAATTAGACTAGGCTCACAGACCTGGAGGGATAATCTATTAGAGCGCTTTTTGAAAAGCAACTCTGGAATTAGACTAGGCTCACAGACCTTGAGGGATAATCTATTAGAGTGCATCCAGAAAAGCAAGCCTGGAATTAGACTAGGCTCACAGACCTGGAGGGATAATCTATTAGAGCGCTTTTAGAAAAGCAACTCCGGAATTAGACTAGGCTCACAGACCTTGAGGGATAATCTATTAGAGTGCATCCAGAAAAGCAAGCCCGGAATTAGACTAGGCTCACAGACCTGGAGGGATAATCTATTAGAGCGCATCCAGAAAAGCAAGGCTGGAATTAGACGAGGCTCACAGACCTGGAGGGATAATCTATTAGAGCGCTTTTAGAAAAGCAACTCCGGAATTAGACTAGGCTCACAGACCTGGAGGGATTATCTATTAGAGCGCTTTTAGAAAAGCAATTCCGGAATTAGACTAGGCTCACAGACCTTGAGGGATAATCTATTAGAGTGCATCCAGAAAAGCAACCCTTGAATTAGACTAGGCTCACAGACCTTGAGGGATAATCTATTAGAGCGCTTTTAGAAAAGCAACTCCGGAATTAGACTAGGCTCACAGACATTGAGGGATAATCTATTAGAGTGCATCCAGAAAAGCAACCCTGGAATTAGACTAGGCTCACAGACCTGGAGGGATAATCTATTAGAGCGCTTTTAGAAAAGCAACTCTGGAATTAGACTAGGCTCTCAGACCTGGAGGGATGATCTATTCAAGCGCTTCTAGAAAAGCAAGTCTGGATTTAGACTAGGCTCTCAGGCCTGGAGGGATGATCTATTCAAGCGCTTCTAGAAAAGCAAGTCTGGATTTAGACTAGGCTCTCAGACCTGGAGGGATGATCTATTCAAGCGCTTCTAGAAAAGCAAGTCTGGATTTAGACTAGGCTCTCAGACCTGGAGGGATGATCTATTCAAGCGCTTCTAGAAAAGCAAGTCTGGATTTAGACTAGGCTCTCAGACCTGGAGGGATGATCTATTCAAGCGCTTCTGGAAAAGCAAGTCTGGATTTAGACTAGGCTCTCAGACCTGGAGGGATGATCTATTCAAGCGCTTCTAGAAAAGCAAGTCTGGATTTAGACTAGGCTCTCAGACCTGGAGGGATGATCTATTCAAGCGCTTCTAGAAAAGCAAGTCTGGAACTCGACTAGGCTCTCAGGCCTGGAGGGATGATCTATTCAAGCGCTTCTAGAAAAGCAAGTCTTGATTTTATACTAGGCTCTCAGACCTGGAGGGATAATCTATTCAAGCACATCTAGAAAAGCAAGTCTGGAACTCGACTAGGCTCTCAGGCCTGGAGGGATGATCTATTCAAGCGCATCTAGAAAATTAAGTCTGGAACTCGACTAGGGTCTCAGGCCTGGAGGGATGATCTATTCAAGCGCATCTAGAAAAGCAAGTCTGGAATCAGACTGGGATCAGAGTTTGTGGGAGAAAACCGGTGACAGTACATCTTGGATAAGGCCGGACATCAATGAAATAAGACTGGACCCGCAGCTCTGGAAAGAGAATCTATTAAAGTTTACCTAGAAAAACAACTCTGTACGCCTCTGGACTGCCAAAGGATAACTGATGAGAGTACACCTAGAAAAAGAAGTCTAGAGCCGAAAGGAAATGACTCACAGGGCCCCAACTCTAGAGAGAGAACTGGTAAAAGGACAGCTCGAACATAAGTTCTGGACATCCGTGGATATTAGACAGAGGGCCCCAGCTCTGTAGACCGGTGAAAGGACACCTAGAACAACAAATCTAGAGCTAGGGAAAATAAGACACAGGGTAACAGCTCTATACTATATTCAGAGGGAGCCCTGCTGCAACACACTCCAGATAAGCAAGCAAAGAGATGTGAGGAGCACACTCTAATTGGAGCATGTTTGTTTGCTGCTTTTAGTTCCCGGTCTCAGCAACACCCAGGAAAACGACTAAACACCAAAGAAAAGTAATCCCAAGCCCCGCCACTGAAGAGATATCTGGTCACTGGTGAAAGTACATCTAGAACAGGTCTTGATTACAGAATGAGGCGCGCAGGAGGAATATGGTTATCTGAGAGTGTCTCTCTTCGGAGGGAGCCTGGGGGTTTGTGGGTTGGGTGATTGAGGCTTCACTGAGCAGCTTTGGCCATGTGCAGACTGTGGGAAGCAGGACTGCCTACAGTGTAAATCCAGTATCACTTAGACAAATAAAAGGGTGAGGAGATTGTCACTCTATGTAGCCTGTTTGATGCAGGTTTACTACGGACAGAGGGCGATGAAGGGCAGGTGGGTTCACAAAAGGTAGAGGTTGCAGCTCACAGGACCAACTGCTTCCCAGGATTGACATGGCTTGGCTCATGCTTTTGCTCTAGATCCAAGATGTACTGAACGGGCTGATTAAGACTGCAACAATAGTTTCCTTGATGCTGGGGTGGGACTCGGTTCCCCCAGTGGACACTGCGAGCAGGGAGGAGAAGCCAACCCTCTCCAACACCACAAAGTGCCGGGGTAGCTCCCACAGTACGCGCTGAACGGGCTGGTTAAGCGTGCAACAATAGTTTCCTTGGTGTTGGGGTGGGACTAGACCCCCCAGTGGACACTACGAGCAAGGAGGAGGAGCCAACCCTTCCAGATGCCACAAAAGCGACAGGGAAGCTCCCACAGCGTGGGACACATCTGGGCTGCACCCGTGCGAAGCCCGGGCCAAGGGTAGGTCCATTTGCCCCAGTCAATGTTAGAAAGAGGCAGGGCAGGGCCACCCCTCTTGGCTTGCCCATAAGGATACAATGCCAGTCTGGTAAGATATTGTTGCCTCCCTGTACTCTTATCCCCTAGCGTCGTTATTTAAAGCACTGCAGGACTGTTGACGGTTTTGCGTTGAATCTTGTGTGAATTTTAACTGTTGGAGGACCATTGCCTACTTTTATTTTCATTTGACTGAACCTTCTGTAGCCCTCTTTAGATACATTTTAATTCATTGTTAGGCCTTGCTGCACCAGCATCATTATTATTATTTAAAGGAGCGCTTCCGTCAAGGGGAAGCACAAAGCGACAGACTTTACAGGGGGAAAGGGTAAAAAATCATAAGCCACCAACGAGCCCGGCCACTCAATCACTCCGATGCTCTAACCCTCAAGGATATTGATAATTTGATAGAAGAAGTAGAAAGTCTCCAGCAAGGTGTTGTTGATTCTAGCGCTCAATCCACCAAAACAATTAAGAAAGTGCCTTCTATCTGTTTTAAAGAAAAGGAAAACAAATGTTAAGTAGCCACTGCAGGCCCCTTTAGTTTCAAATCCAGTTATGGATATGGTTGCAGTTGAGGAAGATGCTGTTCCAAAGCTCACTATGCAACAAACTGTATCTGGAGATAGTGGGACCAGTTTCCCTTTCACCTTCAATAATCTGTGTAAATAGACTTCTGCCCCTAGCGAGTTATGAAGGCATTGGTCCCATAAAAAGAACCAGCAAGGTTATACAAGGCTCCCTCTCTAGCTAGTCTGCATGGATCTCCTTTGAAACCAACTGTTCCTGATGACAAAGTAGACTAATCTGGGCTCCTCTAAATTTGTTTGTATTCTTCAAGGACTCCAAACAGAGGTTGGGGATCTGAAGTCTAAGCTCACCTTGTTGCTCTCAGACATTGGAAAATTCAAAGCTTTAATTAAACAGTCTCCTGCAGTTAAAACGCCCCAAGGTGTCGACAGCAAGGTATGTACTACATTAATGGAGCATAGAAATGGGGGGAAACATAAAAGCATTACTGAAGGTTTTCCACCCTTTTCTCCTTTTTACCTCTCCCTGTAAAAGATTTAGTTTCTAGAAGGCACCCGCCTCAGATTGGTAAAGGCCCCCCCCGCATGTCTGCTGCCCCACAGCCAAAAACAACCAAACAGATTAACGTGGCTCAAAATGGTAAAGACTTCTGGAGGGGCGAGCTGGGGGTGTGTTCAATTTATCATCTCTATCGTCGCCAAATCATCCACCTTTTTTGTATGTGGTAAAAGTTCCCCCATTAACTATGGGAGTTTTTGAGGATGGGGGCTCTGTTGAATAAACGTATACATCACATTCGGTCCGTTTAGGACTACTTCTCCGTTGTTTGCTCAGATATCCTACAGGCTGAACGCTAATCAGACGCATCCAATGCTGCAGAGAGGTTTGATTATATTAGATTGAAAACTAAAGACCAATTTTCTTATAGAGGGCTTACTTTGAGCATTTTATCACCCAACCCACACATCTTACTCAAATTGAATCCCCCATGTATTTATCAGCTACCATCTCTAAGTGGGGGTCCCATGCATGCCCATTTGTGATTCGGGAGCTGACCGCTGACTTCTTCTAATCAACAGCTGCAAACTCTGGGCACCTCTATGGTTAGTTGACTGGTTCCATCTTTACAGACCCTTGAAGAACATGACAGAGGACTGCAGTCAGTAGATGAGAGATTAGACAGATTAGTGACCATGTAAGCCCCCTTCTACATGCTATATCAGCTATTCCTACCAGCCCCCTCATGAATATTCCAACTTGGCCGGGATCAGGTCCAAACTGGGGGATCCAAGTTGGGGAAGCTCTGTAGATGAGTTCGACCTGTGCCTCCTTCAGGAGACTTGGTCATGTGAGCCGCTCTAAAGATTGGATATGATACACATTATTTACCTGTGATTCCAGCATGAAGGGGTCGGCCTTCGGACGGGTGGGGGGGGGGGGGGGGGAGGAGGGGTGTTCTTATTTGGGTAAAAGTGGCCTTAGATATCAAAATAACAGTGTTGCCATTCATTTCACATGACATACTATGCATATCAATATCCAGAGCAGGCTCTCACACCTATTATATATATAATGTTTATAACAGGGTACCAGCTGCAGGTGAGGAGTCCCAGACAGTGCGAGATTCGATTTTTCATAGGGCTCCCGTTCGACCCACATGATTGTTTGATTATTGGAGGTGATTTTGATGTAACTTTTGAACCAATGGATTTAGGCTGTGGTCCACCTGTCAGTGAAGAGGATGAGTTTGGAGAATCCCTATACTCAATACTAAACCAGTCAAATGTTGGACAAGTGTAGCCTACCAGCTCATGACATTCACTTGATCCTATGGTTTGAGGGCCTGTACTAGTCGTACACCTTTGCTGCCCACACTTTTAATCACCCAGCCTGCACAAGTAAAACAGATTACTGCTTGATTTTGCTGATGTTTTGGGGTGGCCTGGTCGATTTTAAAGTCTTAAAAATAGGGGGATAGCGACCACAATGCTCTCCATTGCACTTTGAGATTTGTGTCATTTCAGGGCGAATGTCCTTGCTTTGCAAGGCACTGATGCAGCGAAAGACTAGCAAAATTTGCACATCAGCTGAAAGAACTTATAAGCAAAGACTCAGCCAAGGACTAGAGGCGGATTACAGCTTCAAACTAGTGTTTACATATTTAATTCTACTGCTCTCTTACTCACTTGTGTCGTGATTATTAGACTTGTTAAATTAAATAATTATGTTTTATCCTTCATTATTAGATTTGTTAAATGAAATGATTATGTTTTATCCATGACTATTAGACTTGTTAAATGAAATTATCATGTTTTAACAATGATTGAAGGTGCGTGGGCGGAGACATCACGTCTAGTTTCTTTTGTAACAATTTTAATTAATTGAAACAATAAATACATTCATAAATTCATTCACTGATGTAGTTCAGTCTAATAATAAACGAAGATTAAAGTGGGATAAAGTAGTAACTAATTCAGGGTCTAGGGCACTTATGACTAAGGCCCTAGTAGATGCTATATTAGGCTTAGAAGAAGTGGCCCTGGCTGAGTTTAGCAATGATCCCTGGCAGCTTGAGATCACAAAGATTATTGAGGGCCTTTTTAAGCTGCTTATGGATTGCTTTGTAAGCTCTGCTAGACCTAGTCGTCCCTCAACAAAGGCAGACCTTATCTGGTATAATAAAGAATGCAGTAACAAGAAAAAGGAGCGATGCCTTGTTCTGACCAAGGGTGATTGTAATCTGATTAGTGCTAAACTATTAGAATACAAACAAATTCAGAATAAAGCACGTAGGGAGTGGGACTCACGAAAATGGGAGAATTTATATGAGACTGCTGCCCTTAAGGATAGCAGGTTCTTTTGGAAGATAGCCTTTGGCAATTTCCAACAACTTGTTTGGCTAACGGTATTCCGCACAACGTATAGTATTACCACTTTCATGATCTTTATAAACAAGATTCGATCAAAGGTAGGCTCTCTGATTTCAGTACAAATGACTTAGTTCCTTTAGGCCTCCTTAAATTCGAGGTCAGTGAGACAGTCTCTACAATCTCGAATATTGCTAGGAGCAAAGCACCAGGGCCGGATGCTTTCCCAGGTGACTTCATTTTAACAGATGTTGACGGCTGGGTTGCATATTTTAATAAGTTATCCAATGTTTTTCTTCAAAGGGCTGAGATTCCCTGTAGATGGAAGACTGCTGAAATTGTCCCTCTGTTACCTCTCCTTCTAACTATAGGCCAATCAGCCTAAACAATGCAGCCCAAAACGTTTTCACTAGGCAAATATTAGGGACCCTTGAAGATTGGATAGAGGAACACCAGGCTCTTTCTCCCGTACAGCTGTTTTTTCGCAAAGAGGTTAGTACAATTGATCAGGTTTTTTGATTTTTACGATATACTGGAAGACTGACCAAAAAACACTTCTTTACTTGGTTTTTGTAGACTTAAAGTCAGCATTTGATCTGTCCCATGTGGGAAGGTTTGGGAGGTGCTAAACAAATAACGGGGTTTCTCATGATCTCTTGAAGGTTCTGGTTCGCCTTTATGAAAATACATAAGCCCAAATTAGATGGGGACGGGATGGGGAACTTACAGATCAGATACCCATTTATAATGGAGTCCGTTGGGGATGTATCCTTGCCCCGACCCTATATTCTTTGTACTTCAATGATGTGGCACTTCATCTTGAAGATGATAGCGGGCTGAAAGATTCCTCTTCTGTTATTTGCGGACAACACCCTATTAATATAAAAAAGCCTGAGTGATCTGCAATGTTTAGTGGACAAATATGCTGCCTTCTGTAGCAAACGTGAACAGGTGATCGATCATACGAAGACTAAATTTATTGTCCTCAGCCCACGTAAGTCTTTTAGAAGTTCTATTTTTCTGGAGGGTAAACTATTAAAGAGGGTCGGCGAGTTTACTTACCTGGGGATCAAGCTCACTAAATCAATGTCTTGGGCCTCGCAGCTCAAGAGAATCAGTTTGAACCTAACCGATCATGCAGAAGGCGTTTAAAAATTGCATCGGACCTCTCAAGATAGGCCGATATCGCCTGCTCTGAAAGTGTACAGAGGGCAGTGCATTGTATGGGGGAGAAGTGTGGGGTAACGTTGATCTGACCACATTGGGGGTGGCTGAGAATACCTTTACAACAGCTCTCACGCATCTGCCAAAAAATACCCCATTGATATGCCTCAGTCATGACCTGGGCCTTAAGGCAATTTGCCATAAAGCCCAACTAAGACCATTGCTATTTTGGCGATGGCTTAAATACACTGCAGCACTGAAGGGCTATTATCATTCTTTTCAGGATGTAGCTTCTCACAATAGGGCTAGTAATATCAAATGGCTCTCCTTTGTCAACAATATGGAAGGCCTTGGCGGATTTTGGCGTTCTTGCTCTGATTCAAAGCACTTACCAAAGATATCCCTTAAAAAGGCTTTTTGGCAGAATATGTGGGCTGAAGAACGTAGGCATGTTCTCTGAAGGATCCCTTGCGGATAAATCTTCTCGGTCCAGCCTCTGCCACCTGGAAGTTCACAGTTAAGGAATCTGTTGCTAGATGTCTCTATCAGATTTAACATGATTGCTTGCATTCTTATTCTATATTATTGTTTATCTAAATTCCGCAGATAGCAATCCAAGCTTAGAGGGATTTTGTGACTAGTGCATTCTATAGTTACTAATATTATAAGAAAACAAAAAAAAGCTTTGTAAAAGTTCCAGGAGTATATGCTTCTCAAAACCAAAGAAAAAAAAATACATTCTAATATCCTTATTATAAATGAAGTATGAATTACCCTTCTTTGGATGACCTCATGAAATAATGAAAGGGGGAAGCCATATAATCAATTAGATTGACTGCTCCTCGTTATCATTGTCTTGCCAGCTGGTAAATCTTGTTCTGTACAGCCACAAAAAAACAGCCACTACCATGTACACAGCACATGAGCAAGCTGCCTCTCTTATTCTCTTTGATGGATTATTAATCAGTTCAGTTCATAAACTATTTCGATTTATGAAAATCACAAAAGTTAAAACATTAAAAAATATAGAGGCTGAAAGAACAATACATCATAATTCTGGCACGGAATCTTATAGATCGACATTATTAAAGATTAAAATTTGTTAAAACAATAAATACAATAGGGGACTCTAAAATATACCCAGGATGGGCGGCAAAGTATGAAATCCAGCACACAATATAGGTTTATATGAGAGCGTCACAACTATACAATAAAGTGCATCATGTTATTTCACAGAGACAGTAAAGTCAGACTGAGAGGGACTTTTGCCTGTGCCTCTTTTCAGCCCAGCGGATGACCCAAACCCAGACCAGGAACTTAGCAATTGCAATCACAGTGAGGCCTTCCACTGATGTTTTAAATATTCTGAAGGACTCCCTACTGGACCTGGTATCCAAATTACCACAGATGGGATTCAACCAGCAACGCCTATATTTACTGTAAGCTGGGCAACCAAAGAAAATGTGTTCCAAGGTTTCGGGCCAATCTACACAAAAGGGGCATTTCCTCATATTTGGAATAGAATTAAACCACTTAGAGGTAAAAACATTAGTCGGCAGACTTCCCACCCTGAACTGATGGAATAGTTTCCTGTCGCGTGGTATTGTAATAAGCTCCCAATACATCTCATATTTGGGTTTCATGCTTATGATCAAAAAAGGCTAGAGACAGAGTTGAGCTGGAAGACACTGCAAACCGTCTCGTATTAATCATTTTCCAATAGGCTGCCTTGAGCTCGAGTTTACTTGGAAATATACTTCCGGCCGGAGAGGACCAAAGGTGGCTCATTCCCAACTCAGAAAGTATATTTTTGACATGACTAAACCACACAATTTTCCTGTTAACATCAAGATCCCTGACTTCTAAAAGAGCCAGGGCATAATGTGCTAGCTCCAGAGTGAGCCAGAGTCTTCCCCAATACGCTACTAACCCATACTGTGCCACGTCCCTAATAGGATTGCAACCCAAGTCCAAAAGCAATGGTGCCAAAGGGGTGGATTGGGGAAGGCCAGTTAGAGATCTTAAGAATTTATTCTGGCCCACCACTAAAGAATCCAAGTTTGCATAACCCCACAACTCAGCCCCATACAGGACTGAGGCTCCAATTTTGATATTATAGATTTGTAGCGCGGGAGCTATGGGTTTGGTGTAAGCACACCTATGCTCCTTGAGCAAGGCATCTGAAAGTTGAGCATGTCTAGCAGTCAGGCAGTAGTTACCCCTAAATAGGAGAAAGTTTTGGTTTGTTCCAGAGCCCCGTCCTTCATTCGGACATCACCAATGACTTTCTTGGAGTTCTGTAGGACCATGTACTTTGTTTTGCCAACATTAATAATGAGATCATGGTCCACACAGAACTCCTCAAATCTAGAAAGGGCACGCTAGAGACCCTGTCTCGTTTTTGATAAAATAAGAGTGTCATCAGCGAACATTAATAATGGGATCTTCGTCCCTACTAAAGTCGGGGCATCTGTTGGGAAATCCTCAAAATACTTCACTACCCCATTGATATAGAGTGAAAAGAGGGTGGGTGCTAAAACACACCCCTGCCCTACACCCCTCTCGACCGCAAACTTTTCTGTGAGGCTACCCGACATATCACATCTGACCTGTGCAAAATTAGCCATATGCAGTTTAACAACAAAAGCCAAAATATCCAAAGGCATACACAACTTTAGGAGAGTATGCCACAACTTAGGTCTCGGGACCAAGTCAAAAGCTGACTTCAGGTCCACGAAGGCAGCATAAATAGTACCTCTCCCCAGAGTTACAGTGCGCCAGTAGATGAGAATAAACCTTAGCACCAGGTCGACCGTACTGGTACACTGCCGAAACCCTGCCTGAAGGTCAGAGAGGATGTGGCATTCCTCTATCCATGCTTTCATTCTGCCGAACACCACCCTTGCAGAAACCTTTTGAATACAGTCAATCAGGCTAATTGGCCTGTAGTTTCCCGGTTTGGAACAATCCCCTTTTTTGAAAATGGGAAGAATTACTGTTTCAGCCCAGGTACTGGGTATCGCTGCTCCATTAGCAATTGCATTAGTAAGAAGCTGGAAATACAGTGCCCAGGAATCAAGATTGTGAAGGAACAGATCCGCGGGGATACAGTCAAGTCTGGTAGCCCTACCTTTGGGCATCTGGAGAAGGGCATTTTTAACTTCTTGCTTAGTTATGCATAAAGCTGGAATAGATGGCGGCATTATACAAATATCTTGGACAACTGAGTCTCAGGAGAACTGGCTTTTATAGTGACCAACCCACTGGTCTGGTTCCACGTAATTAATGGGAACTTTCCTGGTGTCCCCACTCACCCACTTCACCAGATGCCAGAAGTCCGTCATATCTCTCCCAGAGCATGCATTAAGCAAATCAGTCCAGTGTCTTTCATCCCAGTCAGTTTTGGCCTTGGATTGTATTGCCTTATATGCAGACCTCTTCTCTCTTATAGTGTCCCGATCTTTAGTCCTAATTGCTGTCGCAAGGGTTCTGTAGGCTGCACGACAAGAGGAGTTGTACCAAACTGCGGCCTTATCGCAAGGCAGTTTATGCACTTTTTTGTTCTTAACAATAAAAAAACTTTTAAGGTCCATAAAAAGATGCTCGTGTACCTACTCACAATTGGTGAACTTCCCCATGGGTAATATAGCTACTCTTCGCTATACTCTCAGTGTTGATATCACCTGATACAAGCACATCAACACGATCATTCTCCATAGTTATACAAGATTCAATTAAAGAGAAGGCCACAATTAAATAATAGAATAGGAGCTTAGATAGGTCTCTTATTTTCCCAAGATTAGTTTAACTTAAAGAGCACATGGGCATGTGAGTGAATTTCTTTTGTAATTTCTATTATTTTAAATCCTCATATCACCATCAGATGTCTTAGTAAAATGCGAAACGAATGATTAGGATCTGTCTTTAACCATCCGATTGAGATTTTTGCTATTACGCTGCTTCCAGAGGAATTAAAAAAAGCTCAATTATTAATGCAGAGTAATCACAGGAAATTGAACAAAGGATGTTTCAGCCACCATAAGTACCTTTGTCAAATGCAGTTTAAACTCTAAGTTTCATTGGAGGTTAGTATGGCAGATCTGATCAATCGATCCAAGCCATTCTCTTATTGAGGGATGAGTTTGCTGCCGCCCCCTTTTACACAATTTCCCTGCTAGCTAAATGCACCATGTAGAAAATTAGTTTCTTCTGTGATGTTAGAATGTCAGTATTAGGAAGGGGATCCGTTCCAAACAGTATTAAGAGACTGCTTACCTTAATCTCTTTATGGAAGATAACATTCTGGAGAACCCTCACCAAAATCTGGTTAGCTCCGGTCAACTTACAAACATATGTAAGTGAACTGCTTCTGATTAGGTAAATTTGATACATTTTGGGGCTTCTTTCCCAGCCAATCTGGCCAGATTTTCTGGAGTCCAGTAGATTCTATGTTGGGTAAAAAAAGAAAAAAGTGTTTTTCCTTTGGAGTAGCAGGTTTGGCCATAGTATTCAAAGATACTTGCCATAACTTCTCAGATTTGGGCATCAGCATGCATCCGTCCCGTAAGCAGTAAGTATTCTTCTGCTTGCCATCTTCTGCTTGGAGTAATTCTCAATATCAGATAGACAATATTGTCTTGGTACTACACCATCTTGAATCAATTCCTCATTCCCATTGTTCTTGTCCACCGCGGTCAGGAAATAGCTCCTTCCATGACGTTCGATATTTTATCCCAGCGCAACAAACTGGTCTCTACCTAAAGCTGACCCAGATACTAATACCTTCATTGAGCTTCAATTTCTGGCAGGATCAATCACAAATCTGAGGCAACAACTGCTAAATCTACCACTGGCTGGCCATGCGGCTGTTTTATTCCTGTGAAGACCGTCATATATGAGAAAATATATCCTCCAGGTTTCCTGTAAACAAACGACTGGATAAAAATAACTTGTGTTAAAAGATTTGACAAACCTTATCAGGAACGAAACCTGCCATATTCCGAGTACTAATTTGAATAAACCGGTTAAAAAATGGTATAATTTCCACTACTTTCAGGTGAGTTGTGTAGCAATCTGCGTAACCATAACCAGTTAGCGAGAAAGGTAATTGAGGTCCCTCAGTTTGAGGGTCAAATTAGGAGCGATTTCTCCATGTCATAAAATATCACAAATTACTTTTAGGGGCAAATATGGGACTTATCCTGGTGTAGGTATCTAACAAGATTTTTCAATTATAGGATTTTGTCTCTCCTCAGATACTGTTGCACTTTTAGCGTTCAGAAACGAGCCTGTCCTGCAATTTCCATGAGGTTTGGTACTGCCCATTATTAGTTTACTAATAGGATTTCTTTTCCTAAGTTCTACTTTAGAAATTACAGGTTTTAAAAACCTTAGGAGTTTAAGATTAGTGGAGTACTAATCTTAAATTGGGTGTGGTGTATACATTCATAAATCTATTAAAATGAGTTTAATCATTTGGAAAAGTCAGACTAAAACAGCGTCAAGGTATATTTTCCAAAGAAGAGTTGGTATTAGTATATTGGTTAAGGATCTAATTGATGTGAGTTTTCAGCAGTTAGCCTCAAAACTTTTTGCTATGGATTTTAATGTTGCCTTTGCCTCATAACAATTTATATCCACATACCTTTTAAAGCTGTAGCAACCAGACAAGTTTTTAAACTTCGCTCACTTTTTTAACACATTTGTGTGAAGGTCTCCAAAAAGGCTACTTTTGATGTAATCGGGCCTCTTTCATATCACTTATAGCACCAAACACTTTGATACATTCATCGTCCATGCAAACACTATACTGAAATTTTCAAATATTCTGAAATATACTTTGGATCTGCACTGTAATGAAATAATTATGAGACTGATACCGTTCAATTTTATTTTGGCAAAACGATAGTAACTTTGAAAAACTAGTTTTAGTTCCTTGTTGTAAAAGATTAGAATATCAGCTAATAGTCTACAATACATAATAGTTGCCAACTTCACATGAAACATTCTGGAACAATGTGCTGCAAGCAATGAACTACTCAGGCTATATACTGGTATATTGTTGCACTCAAACCATTATGGTAGCTGCTTCATATAGCAGGAATGAAGAAAAGAGGTAATAAACAAGGTCCTATGAGACCAGTGCCTATAGCTGGAGCAAAGAAGGCGAGTCTTCAGTTCCCTAGGAATTGTCATAAATCTATTTTGATTCAATGGTGGTGTGAACGTTCTAGAAGCAAACACCCTACAAATGAGGAAGCCGGGGAAATGCAGAACAAGCACTACCAAAAACCTGGAAATCACAAATACATTTGGTGCAGTAATGAGGAGTGATATAGTTTGTCAGTTAAGAAGATCACCTTTACTTCAGAAAATTCTTCCATAAATAGCCAGTGTTGGGTTTTCATTGTTAAACAGATATAATCCCAGTGCTTTATTATGAAGAAAAGAATATACTATTCTTATAACTCCTGTAAATGTTAGCAGTAAACATATGGGCCTAACTGGTAAAATAGGATAAAGTACTTATGGACACTTTGAGGACAATAAAAATCCTGGAAACACAAAACTGCTATTCAATAACGTTGCGTCTACGATTATTACAGAATGTATGTTTGTGTCTGAACAAAAATTCTGAATCTGATTTTAGTGTCATCTTTATTTTGAATCAAAGAAATGAATGGAAATTCAAAGGATGGCAGACTGGTATTTACATCTATTTCTTATGGGTTGGTGTCATGAGGATCCCTTACAGTGGGTTGATTGTACTGGCCCTAGAGGACAGCGCTATGCTTGTTTATGACAAGGAATGTAGCTATCGGGAGTCTGGGGCTTTTGGAGCACAATCTTAAGGCAACTTCCCCACTTGTTACAGTGGTGAGTTTGTTTCATTACATATCAACAAGTAAGATAGAATGAAAACATGTTCATTGCCCAGGTGCTGCCAGTAAGGGCTTAGATAAAACCAAGATTCCACTGTTTGGCTTTAACCCGAAGCAAAATGGGTCCTTTAGAACTTCAGTATCTACAGCTGTGGCAGCTTTCGGATTCCCATCCACATAAGCTTGAACTGATCTGTGATAGTGAAGTCGGACAAGGAAACCAGTCCCAGGCAGAAAACCACCCACGACATGCTACAGAGAATGGAAAAAGGCTTGTCTTGCATTTCTCTTCACATTCCCCAACACCACACATGATCAAATCTATGGAGACAGAGAGAGAAAGAATAGGGCAACAGAGGTTAGGTGAACTACTCCTGCAGTCTCACGGCATTTCTAACAGTCTGGTACAAGATGAATCGGAAGTGGATCTACAGGAAGATGTGGTGAAGGTGCCTCGAGTGAAAACAAATGGTTGCAGGGCAAGATAACAAGACACTTACATAACCCAGCGTGAGATGAAGGGGACAAAGGAAACATGAAAGATGTTAATACGAGTATGATAATACTACACCATAGAGGAAAGATGTTACCCAGGATCTATGCCATTGCAAAAAATACTTTTATAAAGAATCCTTCTTTGCAAACCCCATACAATCATAAAAAAAACACATTACTTTGTTCTGCCCAACAAACAACACACAACATTGGGCTATTTTTTATCCTCTTACCCTCATCAATATTAACACTAACGTGTAACTGCAATCTCTTACCCTAATCCTTAAGTATAGCTGACCTTTGTCCTAATGCACAAGTTACTACTTGCGTACGATATATCTGTAAGAGAAGTTAGTGATAGATCCCTTACCTTAGACTATCCCCAGGCGTCAGACTGGATCCAGTAAGTTTTTGCTTAGCAGTACCCCTGCGCGTCAGCAGGTGGCGTTGTGCGGCTCTGAGTCCGTCGCTGGCGTCGTATGCGCCAATATGACGTCACAGACTAATTAGGCGCCACCCATACGCGCTGACGTCAGTTCTGTACACAACTTTCCGCACCGAAACGCAGAGCCATGCAAGATACTGACCACTGGTGCAGAAAACTAGGGCCCTAAAAGGGGATGACCTTAACCCTAGTAATCACTTTGCAGACGGGGAGGATGGGTGGGGCGGTAAGGAATCTATCACTAACTAATGTCTCTTACAGATATATTGTTACACAAGTAGTAACTTGTGCATCTGAAAGAGACATGTTAGTGACAGATTCCCTACCTTAGAATAGATACCCCAGAAATACCACCCCGGTGGTGGGTCTGCGAACGAGATAACACTAGAAAGTCACGGAGCACAGAACGGCCAAAGAAGCCGTCTCTCGGGACCTGACTGTCAAGGCAGTAGTGCTTGGTAAACGTGTGCAGCAAGGCTCACGTAGCTGACTGACAAATGTCCTGCAAGGGAACGTCACGTCCCAAGGCAGTAGTGGCTGCAGTAGTCTTGGTCGAATGGGCATGCAGTCCCACAGAAGGCTTCTTCTTGGCCAAGGAATAACATGCTTTGATGCACAGAACTACCCACCGGGAGATGGTCCGTTTGTGCACAGCCCGACCTTTTTTGGCGCCCACGTAGCCAACAAGGAGTTGATCATCCACCCGGAACTGCTGTGTACACTGCAGACAGAAGGCAAGCGCACGTTTTGGGTCCAGACGGTGGAGCCTCTCCTCTTCCCTGTAAGGATGCAGAGACGGAAAGAAGGTGGGCAAAATGATGGTCTGCCCGATGTGGAAGGGCGTGACAACTTTTGGCAAGAAAGAAGGACGGGTCCTCAGAACCACCTTGTCCGGATGAACAGAAAGGAATGAAGGTTTGGAAGAAAGAGCCTGAAGCTCACTCACTCTTCTAGCAGAGGTGATAGCCACCAGGAAAGCAGTCTTTAAGGTGAGAAGCCGTAAGGGACAGTTATGAAGGGGCTCAAAAGGAGCGCACATCAGAAAAGTCAAGACAAGATTAAAGTCCCACTGAGGCATTATGAAGGGCACGGGTGGAAACGTATGCGTAATGCCTTTTAAGAAACGGTTAACAACCGGGGACTTAAAAAGAGAAGGTCGATCTGGAAGCCGCAGAAATGGCAGTAAGATAACCTTTGATAGTGTCCAAAGCAGAGCCCTGCTGGGCTAAAGAGAGAAGGAACAGAAAAACCTCAGAAAGAGGGGCAGAAAGGGGATCCACAGCCTTCGCTGTGCACCATGCCACAAACGTGTTCCACCTGCAGGCGTACACCGTCTTGGTGGAGGGATACCTGACAGCCAAAATGACATCACAGACTTCAGGAGGAAGATCAAAAGGGGTCAACTGTCGCCGCTCAGTTTCCACGCATGGTGGTGGAGACTGGACAGGTTCGGGTGGAGGACCGTCCCTTGCTGCTGCAACAGAAGATCCTCCTGAAGAGGAAGACGGATTGGGGGATCGATGCTCATAGTGAGTAGCTCGGGATACTATAGTCTTCGAGCCCAATCCGGAGCCACAAGAATGACTAGGGTCCGGTCGACCCTGATCTTGAGCACTCTGGGCAGAAGTGGTATAGGCAGAAAGGCGTACAATAGACCGCAGTTCCACTCGCGACGAAAAGCGCCTCCGAGCAAGTGCCGCCTTGGAAATTCCAACGCGCAGAACTGATGACATTGCGCATTCTCTGCAGTGGCCAATAGATCTAACCAAGGCTCTTCCCACTGCAGAAAGAGACCTTACACCATGTCAGAGTTCATCCGCCATTCGTGATCCATCATGTACCGGCGGCTGAGTTTGTCCGCCCTGGCGTTCAGAGAACCTGCCAGGTATTGAACCACCAAGGTAATGTCGTGATGTTCCAGCCAAGTCCAGAGGCGCAGAGCCTCTTGACATAGGGTCCAGGACCCCACTCCACCCTATTTGTTGCAATACCACATGGCGGTGGTGTTGTCTGTGAACACCTGCACTACACTTCCCTGGACAGAGGGAAGGAATGCCTTCAGTGCAAGTCGGACCGCCCGCAGCTCCAGAAGATTGATATGGAGCCGGGACTCCGCCGGAGACCAGAGGCCTCTGATCTCCGCCTCTCACATGTGGCCTCCCCATCCCAGGAGGGACGCATCCGTCACCACCGTGTGCTTCAGTTGGGGAAGGGAGAGGGATCTGCCTCTGACCCAATCGCGATTCGTGAGCCACCACTGCAACTGTCGTGCAGCCCCCTCCGAGATCTCGACGTGATCGGACAGGTTGCCCTGATGCTGTGCCCACTGGGACTTCAGGTCCCACTGCAGAGCCCGCATTTGCCATCTGGCATGTGACACCAGCAGGATGCAGGAGGATATCAGGCCCAGAAGCCAGAGGGTCATACTGACCGATACCAGGGATAGAGGCTGAAAGATCGGAATCACAGCCTGAATATCCCAGACTCGCTGCTCGGGAGGAAAAACCTGAAACAGCGTCAAATCCAGGACTGCTCCGATGAAGGGAAGCTTCTGAGAGGGACTCCGGAGCGACTTCGGCACGTTGATGGAGAACCCCAGCAAATGCAGGAGGTCGGCCGTAGTCTGAAGGTGGGTGATGACTGCCTGGGGCGAGCCCGCCTTCAACAGTCAGTCGTCGAGGTAGGGGGAAGACTGACACCCCGACCGGCGCAGATGAGCCGCGACCACCGCCATCACCTTCGTGAATACCAGAGGGTCACTGGTAAGGCCGAAGGGGAGCATGGCAAACTGAAAATGCTTCTGGCCTACGGTGAACCACAGGTAGCGCCGGTGGGCCGGCAGGACAGGGATGTGAAAATAAGCGTTTTGTAAGTCCAATGCTACCATTCAGTCTCTGAGCCAGAGTCTGCATCTTGAACTTCTCCTTCCGGAGAAAGCGATTGACGTCCCAGAGGTCCAAGATGGGGCGCAAGCCAACCTTCTCCTTCTTGGGGACCACAAAGTAGTGGGAATAACAACCACTCCCTACTTCTTGGGCGGGAACGCACTTGATGGCCCCCTTGGCCAGTAGGGCCGTGACTTCCTGACGGACAGGAGCCAAATGATCCCCCGACATGCTGTGGTACAGAGGTGGCATGGCTGGAGGGGAGGACAGAAAGGGGAGCGAGTAACCTTGCCAGATTATCTACAGCACCCACTTGTCCGAAGTGATTTCGTGCCAGTAGTGGAGGTGGTGACGGACCCTGCCTCCTACCAGTGTGGGGTGCTCCCTGAAGCTCGGATTAGGAAGGCTTAGAGGTGGAAGCAGCGGGAGTGGAGGTGGACTGACCCGCTCGCTGGTTACCAGGCCCGCCCCTGTGGAAGCCACGACCGCGGCCGCGCTAAGGCTGGTACTGTACAGGCTTTGTGGAGGAGCAAGCTTGGGTGCTCTTACCCTAGCTACGAAACGAACGAAACCCAGGCGTGGCAGGGCTCTTCGTGGAAAGGCCCAAGGACTTGGCCGTGGCCCGCAAGTCTTTGAAGCGCTCCAGGGCACTGTCAGCCTTGTTGCCAAAGAGGCCGGAGCCATCAAAGGGCATGTCCATGAGCGAGCCCTGGACATCGGGCAGGAACCCGGTAGGCCGCAACCAGGCATGGCGCCGCAACACCACAGTAGTGGAAATTGCCCTGCCCAAGGAATCAGCCGTGTCCAGATCACACCTGATGGCAAACTTCGCCGCATCCTTGCTCTCCGCTATCGCTTGGGAAAGGACAGCCTGGACCTCCTCAGAACACTGAGGCAGGACCTCTGCTACCGAATCCCACACTGCGTGGGAGTAACGGCCCAATAAGCAGGCAGTATTAACCGACTGCAACCCCAAGTTGGCCGAGGAGAACATCCTCTTGCCATATTGGTCCAGATCCTTAAGAGTCCTTAACCGGCGGAGCCGGGGAAAGGCACTTTACGACGTCGAGGCCTGAATGACCAGGCTCTCAGGTGTGGGATGAGTGGTCAAGAAGGCAGGTTCACCAGGCGCCGGACGATGACGCCTATCTACGTTCTTATCCACCGGTGCCCCTGAGGCCGGTCGCAACCAAGTGCCCAAGAGGACTTCGGTAAGGGCCTCATTGAAAGGGAGCAGCGGCTCCAATGACGTAGACGCTATCAGGAGGTTGGTCTTAAGGGTCACAGTAGGGAGGTCTAGATGGAAAGCCTCCGCAGCCCGACGCAGCACCATAGTGTAGGAAGCGCCCTCCTCCGTAGTAGGCGGAAGAGAGGCAAACCCCGGGTCAGAAGACACATCAAGTGCACCCGCATCTTGAAGGTCATCCACCAAATCCTGCTCGGAGTCAACACTGCCGCGCAAAGGGGTCCTCGGAGCCGTCCCAGTCCTCGTTCGGCTCCGGAGTAGAAGGAGCCAACCACAACGGCAGGCCCGGAGAGGGGGCAAGCGGCGCCGGGAGCGGCGCCGGCCGGGGCCGAACCAAAGCCGCATCCCAATGTGGATCCCAGTTCGGAACGAAATAGTCTGAGAACCGGGGCAGGGGCGGGATAAACGTCACCCAGTGCGGCGCCTGTGGCAGAGTCAGGGGCGGCACTGGGGCCGGAGTCAAGGGCAGCGCCGGAGCCAGCGGCGCTGCACCTTGTGGCGCCGGGGCCGAGGGTGCTGGATCCAGTGGTCCCAGGGCCAACAGGATCTGGACACGGGACCGCGGGGCCCGCCGGGAGCCCGAGGCCTAAAAAGGCGGTCCATGGCAGCAAGAAACTCTTGCATCTGTTCGGGAGTCGCCGACGGACCGGGGTATGGCAGGTAGCCGAGAGACTCTCAGGCTCCGGAGGAGCCGCTTCCCTCGTCCGCCTCCGAGGAGAGACGTCGGAGAGCGAACATGCTTCTTCGACTTCTTTTTATGGCGCCGCTTACCGGAATCTGAACATGAAGACTTAGAGCTCGAGGAGCGACGGCTCCAGTCCCGTGAGCGGTCCCACGGACGGCCCCTAGACCCAGAGCGGCGTTGAGAGGAGTGCCGGACCTCCAGCAACTTTTGGCGCCGCTCCCCAAGGCCTTTGGGCCATGGCACGACAGTCCCGGGAGTCATGGTTGGTCTCCAGGTAGTAGAGGCGGATCGTGGGGGTCCTCCACCGACATATTACGGTGGCACGATCCACAAGACTTAAAGCCTGGCATCCCTGCGTGCACCAGGAGACAAGAGTAGGAGACAAAGGGTCTCAAAAAAGTAGTCAAAAAATGACCGAGGTACGTGCTCAATCCGGATCTGCGCTTTCGGCGCGGAAAAAGAAAGAACTTACGTCAGCGCGCATGGTTGGAGCCTAAGAAGTCTCCGTGACGTCATCTCGGCGTATACGAAACGAGCGACAGACGCGGAGCCGCGCGACGCCACCTGCTGACACGCAGGGGTACTGCTAAGCAAAAACTTTCCGGATCCAGTCTGACGCCTGGGGATATTCTAAGGTAAGGAATCTATTGCTAACGTGTCTCTTTCAGATTCTAAGTTTAACACTTTAATGCTCACCCTAACCTTTGCTATTTTGTCTACTCTAATTGACAGTGTAATAGTTTATCTAACTCAAACTCTTCCAATAACTAAATGCAACCTTGACTCAATGTTTAATCTTACTATAAGTCCAAACAAATATCTAAATTACCTCAGTGCTAATCAGAAAAAAGGTCAGGAATTTCTTTAAGTTTCCGTTGGAATGGCTTTTCATTCCTGAAGACTTTTAAATGTCATCTTCACTCTAGAGACATAAGAGATTACAATGGAGTACCTCTGGTGATGGATGCAATGCCTCAGTATATTTAGTTAGGGATTTTGTGAGTCTTGGGGGAGTAGTATCAAATAAATGATCTTGTACAATATAGGTGGTTCTGGAAGGTAAGTAAAAGACGGAGTACATTAGATGCAACTCTCAACTTGGAGTTGGGATTGACGGAACAATCCGTTTAGTTCACAGATATGAGAAACCCAAGATCTAAGTCACTTGCTGGAAGGTGTATTGGGCTGGTCTTACATATCTGACCAGCTAATTAGCTTTAAGTGTTTTCAGAGTTGGTTATAATGTTGGGCTGGTATGGAATCCATGTTGCTGGGAAAATGTGTTATGGCAGTGGATTTGAACAATGACCACTGCCTTCCATATTGAAGGAATGTTACTCGGTTGGCAAAATGTGTCTAAACCATATGAAAAGAACATTTCAATTACAAAGAGAAATATGACTGAGGACACTGCAAATGCTTTTCCTAAACACATGAAATGTAAATGTTTGACATTTAGCATTTTTATTAAATTAACACAATCTTAATAAACATTTACGGAGATTGTTGGATCTGAGTAAAGGCACTATCCAAGACAACATTATAGCAAAACGTTCACTTCACACCAGAGCTTTGTGGCTGATGCCCGATTCAAGATTGAACAAACCAAATCTAGCTCCACTTCTATACATCTTGACCATATCATGAGAAGGGAAACACCAAACAAATCTGTTTCATATATATTTTATTGGATCATCTTGACACAAAAATCAATACAGCAGCTTTGTGATAAGTTCTTTTTTAAAGATTTTTCCTGAAGGGAATGTATATAGCAAATTGTTTTTCTTTATTAAAACACGTCGTACAGTTCAAACTCCTTGCTCCACCACACAGGATTTCAATGCTTGGAATGATCTACATGCTAAAGTGACAGTTTGGGTCGAGAGAAGAAAATAATACAAAAACAAACAAAAAACAAAACACCTACTCCTTCCCAGCGATTAAGGACATTGTTGGATTACTATTAATTAGGAAAACTTTCATGTCTGATTCGTACACTAGGACCAAGGTACGGATGATAATCATTCATAAATACGGGCTTTGAAATAAATTACTGCAGCAGAAGACTCCTTACTATGATTTTAGTATACAAGAACAAAGCCCACATTCAAGAAAATTCAGTGAAGCTTGGTACGAGTGAACACCTTCAGCTTTGTAAGTACCACAAACGTTTACGAATAATAATGAACGTCAATCAAGCATTTTCACTTTATCTTAGGGTATTGATTTCTTAAATCACTAACCAGGACTGAGAAACATGTGGCAGGCATGGTTTCTGTAGGGCAACTGTACCATACAAGAGTATGGCATCAGTAAAACATACCCAAGATCTGTATTAAGTTTACTGCTCCTCAGATCCAGATCTTGGCTGCATCATTGTGACACTTGCTGAAAGAGATGTACTTTCTAAATGTAACCAAATTTGATTAAAAAATAAATTAATCTATCTTTGCTCCAAACATACTTTATTCCAAAGCAAGAGAATGCATCATCAAACAAAATGGACATTATCCCATAACACATGTTAAATATCTTGAGAAGTGTTATCTAAGTGCTGAACTTACGGAGATCAGAACATACAAGTCTCCGGTTTCCACTGCCTTTCTCAAAGCACAAGTGACGTTGTTTTCCACTGGTTCCTGTAAGCTTGTGGGAAGTCGATTTGTTCTTTGGGTGTGAAATCCAACTTTTATGTCAAGGTTTGGGAACTCCTCCCGCAATCAATAACTCATATTCATATTCCATTTACTTGAGTACTGCCAAAATACATTCCTTACAAAGGGGCAAACCATATATAAAGTGTCACTTATTAAAGAATAATGTACCATGGGAATGTCTCATGCTGCCACTCTAATGTATAAATAAAAATGTAATACGTGTCCTAAAATTGAGATTAACACTGCAAAAACAAACAAATTAAGTGGTTGGTAGAAAATACTGGGGTACAGCCTCTCCTATGGAACACTCCAGAGTTAAGAACAGTATCACCGACCTGCAGCAAGTATGCTTGGGACTGGTGCTATATAATTTAGAATACCTCAGACATATCCTTCAACGTCGAAGCTTTGTCTTCTAATAACATTTAGTGAGCTCTGACGCTACTATTGATGAGGACGCAGGGTTGTATTGAAGCCTGAACGCATCATGAATTTGCTGTACATGGTTGGTTACTGTTGAATCATTTCCCCATGTGTGAGAGCCTTTTGCTTTGGTTGCCAGAGCTCAGACAGATTAAAGTATGCAGCTGTTTGATCCAAGACCACACAGCTTTTGGAAAGCTCAAAATATGGTCTCCTCAAAGTGATAAGATTGTTTAGCTGTAGACTTTAAAGTATTCTGACTGAACACATAAATACATGCCTCTTATCTACTCTGATGTTACTAAGCAGGTGATTACACCGGTTCTGAGAACCACAGAGGGTTTTGCATTAGTAACTTGTGCGCACATGCTTGTACAAGACAGAAAAGGGTCACCTAGAGTTGTAGCCAAGCAAGAATCAGAAAGAGGGCCTTTTTGGAGAGACATGCATGAGAAGGCCCTTGGAGAGACTTCAAATGACAGCCACACCTGCAAGTTTAAGGAGAGATGTCAGGTCACAAGCCCAGGAGCAGGGGGCTTCCAGTTTAGAGCTTAGAAGAAAGCATTAAGGCAGTGAGTGTCAAAAGTGGATAGGATGGAGAATGGGGCTTCCTAGGAGAGCTACAGGAAATAACTGAAGAGTAAGGCTTTCATAGGAGACCCGCAGCAGGCTGTCGGAAGAAAAATATTCCAGTTCAGAAGAATAAGAGCTTGCCCAAGGAGGTGGACGAACAAGCAAGGATTACTGGCAACATCTGTAGGGGAATAATTGAAGAGAGCGTCCGAGATCAAATCTAAAGAAGGAACGTGAAGAAAGTTTCTGGAAAGAGCGATACGGCAAGGAACACTTATGGTATAAACTGGAGGAGTGACGGCTGATAAAGTCTTACAAATGAGACCTGAAGACAACGGAGGAGTGATTGAGAAAAGGTTTTGAAACAAGATCTAAAAGGTTAGGAAGGGGAAGACAAGACATTTCAAATGTGAACTGTAACATTTCAGCACATACACACAGCTTTTTTTAATTGACATCAGGATAATCTAAATAAAAACAGAAGTATACTGAGGTGCATAGAGGGGTTTCCTGGTGAGCTAGAGGAAAGTAGTGTTTACAAGAACATCATGCGTTTGGGTAGATTTAAAATAGATATTAGAAGGTAAGATTCACTTAGATACACATTTATGGACTTGACAAATTATAAGGATGAGTGTTCACAAATCAAAAAGGTAGAAAAAAAACTGCTTCCACACTCAAGGAGGACCTGTATTGCTGGGGTTAACTAGTGCTGTGTGTTACAACACAGCAACCACTACAGGGAAAGGATAGAGAAGGACTCCATCCAAGGAGTGGAAAAGCAGGCCTTTAACAATAGTGAACAAAGCAGGGTTATAAAGGCCTACTAACAAACTGAAGCCAGACTCACTAATGATCATTTGGTAGAAAAAAAGTGTATGTTAAAACAACACCAAGTGAGAAGAAGACGGGCTTCCCAATGATCCAAGGAAAAGAAGTGGGAAAAGGGACTTGGCAGTTTAGACTCAATTTGAAACACACACATTTTAAGTGACTATTTCAAATGTTGAGCGTGGCCCAGAGACTTTTTAACTCTCAGAGATCAGAGAACAAACTCCTAAGTGCGAGTGCACTGTGTGTGCATGTTTCTCCGGCAGTTTCCTTTATTGGTATAAAACCACACAGGTTAATGGTGAACAAATCCACATTTTTCAAAAACACGAACAACAATGGGGAAAACCAGCAAAAAAGAATTTGAACCGAATGGCTTGTTGTTTTAATAATCAATGAGCAATCACATCATTCAGCCAAGATCCTCTAAGCATAATATTTTACGAAAAAGAACCTCCATGTTCAATGGAAGTACAGTTTAATCGCCAAAACCATGAAAAAACACTGAAACAAAGCTTGTCAATATATTAGGGGGCTCCCTGCAATAAAGAAGTCCAAACCTGTCCTGAAGAAGCAGGGGCTGTGGCACTGGAATGTATTTCTCAGTGGATGAGAAGGCAACAGATCAAGAATTTGACGCTCCCAACAATGCGTCACCTGCCTGCACTGTCTTATCACAAATGGCGCACGGGCAAATGGTCAACATCTATGTCTCAGCTGGTTAACTGTTTTAACAGAAAAACACAATGATAAACACAATGAAAAACAAACAAAATAAATGACAAATACCCCTTTGGATTTCCAGTTTCATTTGATACATTAGAACATCAGGCCTTGCCATTCTGGACATAGGAGAGCACAATTCAGCACAGAAGCACAATGGTGGTTCAGCAAGGAACGTTTTAGGAATAATAGTGAGATGAGATGACAGGCTCCCCAATCTTCCACCACCCCAAAATCTGTCCCACCCTTATTTGGTGCTGATGCTATGGATACACTGGCAGTTGACTGCGGGTGGGCCTGAGGCTCCCACGCTTTCCAAGGGCAGTTCAGTTTTGGAGAAAGCGCACATTCGTTTGGAAGTCCCATTTGAATTTCACTGAAGTACCTGGGGCATTCTCTCAGCGAGGAGTCCGCAGAGGCTCAGAAGTTCTAATCCACATTGTGCTGGGGATTCTCCTCCATTTCTCATTGACGAAATGTATCGGTAAACTAAAAGAACATTTGAAGAAAAGTCTGTGAGGTGGAAAGGGGCAACTCCACAGCTAGTAAAAGTTCAACAAAATAATAGTCATAAAAATGTAACAAAGAGCTTTAGAATGCCGAAACTGCAATGGAGAGTGAAGTGAAATTAAAAGCATGTCCCCGGTATAGTACATGCGTATAAGGGACCACCAGAACACTTGGAGTGGGGAGGTGGAGTAGATGGTGGGTAGTCTTCCTTTAATCTTGTTTTAGTGCATCTTCTGTAGTTAGAAAACAATATTCAGGACTGGGACAGCGTCTCTTTCATTTCGTCCAATAAGTTGCTCAGGAGAGAGTCATTGCTGCACTTCCCGTCTACTGATATGGAATTGTCGCCCTGCAGGTGAAGAAAAGATACAGGATCAGCATGCAATAGTGGAGGCCACCAACGTAGATTCTACGTGAATTTGTAGAAGCAACTCTTCATGGATAGAAACCATGTCTATTAGACCACTGGTAGAGGCGAGCTATCTCTGCACCAGGCTTTACCTTTTTAACCAGCAGGCAGACGTGATGTCCTTGAATGGAACGGCTATACATGGATGCACAGGAGTCCACGCGCTCCACAACTAGGGAACAAGTAGAAAGAAAGGAATCAGCCATCTGCAGAGGGCACACTGAACGTTTCCGGAAATTATTCATTCTAGTCATCATTTTCAGTGATGAAGGAGAAAAAGTCAGAGAAAGCTTGCCTACACAAGTCCATAAAGTAGAGACATTGTTGATGGTCAGGAATGTGCAGCAGGAGATGATTATTCTCGATTTTTAGCTTTTAGTTCGTTTAATTGTGCTTATTTATGTCAAGCACATTTCTAAAGACCAGTGTAAAATCATAAAAATAATTGCAGAACAACATCAGAAGGCAATTTAAATCCCTGTAATAACCAAACTTTCCTACTGCAATACCAATAGGCAGAAGAAAAAAGCATTTAGGTACAAGTATCACAACACACTTGAAAACAGTGTGGATGTTTGCTTAAGTCATACTTTGAGATCCTATTCTCTGTGCGATAAAGTAACAGAGCCTTAAGTTGATCTTTCACACTCAGACAGAATCGGTGTTGCTCTCCTTGTTGAGACAAAATGAAGCAGTTCGCCTCGTTAATGAACAAACTTGTATCGGTGCTACACACAAATGGCAAAGTAGAAAGGAATCTAAAGAGCATACACTTTGGTGCTGGAGAACAAACTATTTCTTTGCTACCTGCAATAGCTGAGATCAGTATTAAGTATTTGGCTCATTGGCTCTTCAACTATCTTAAAAACCTTCAGAACGCGGCACTGTCCTTGTTCTCCTTTATGGGCAGAGCCAATCTTTTGCTCTTGCGTCTTTTTCTTCCAAGCAGATGAGATAGCCCAGGTGTCTATTTTCCCACTCTTATTCAGCATTTAAATGTAGCCCGATGGTTCATTATTAGATCTTTTGATGTCATTTCTTTCTCCTTTGTTAAAGATACCCAACTAATTGCTCTTCAACTAACCAAAGCTTTAGCACATTTTTGAGCAAGGTCTATCAGTTATTCAGGCAGGAAGAGTAGTACTTTGCTCAGGCTGAATGCCAACAAGACAGAGGTTGATTGTTGGCCTTCTGGCCAAGCGAAATGGGAACCACTGAACCTTCCCCAGTAACAAAGGTCAGCAGTCTTGGCTACTAATTTGGAAAATGTTTTTGGATTTGCATAGGTATCCCCTACTCTTCTCCCATTTCCATCAAAAGTACTGTTGACAAATGTTGTATCTATAATTCCCCTGCATCTGTAAGGCCGTGCAGCAGATTAAAAAATAAGCGTTAGACTGGGGTTTATTTAGGCTTCATACGTTTGGCGATCACTCCAATGCTGCTCTATTCAGTGGGTCCTCTTAACATACACATTTTATTTTAAGGCACCCTTCTTATCACATTCTGCTGATTACCTGTTTGACAATGAGTACTACATCCAGATTCTACCAGCATTCCCAAGCCACCTTTTTGGCTCCAGTTTCCGATTATCTAAGCCATGCTCCAAAAGTCCCGTCTAGAGAGTAGGGCCTTTTCTGTACATGCCATACAAATTTGCAGTGGCTTCCTGTTAAACCTCTGGTAGACTGCTAATCACATAAACGGTCGGTAAAGCCCTTAGAACACACCTCTTCAGCCAAGTCTATCACAATCTTGTCACACCCTCAAGATGCCACATGGCCATTGTTTGCAATTACAAATATTTTACTCAAACCAGGAAAGACTTTCAGCACAACTTTGTGAGGCAGAAATGGTGAGGGATGAATGTGAGCACTTTTGCATTAGTAGACAGTGGAAGGTAAGGTTGGGTGGCTTTTACTAGATCTGTAGAATTAGAGACCAGCATGGTATGTCTACACTAATGGAGAAATGCTGTTACCAGAGAATTATGCATTTGCATTAAAGAAATCGTTAGTTGGACCAGTTGCTTCAGTTCTACTTGACAGGGAATTAAGTAATCACCTGGATTTATTTTAACCTCATAATGCCATTGTTTTTTTTTTTTTAATAAGATTTTTTTTTTTAGATCCTTTATTGGTACTGCAAGTAAATACAGGCATGGGCCTACAACCACCCCGGCCGGCCGCTAGTCAAGTCATAAGTACAGCAATCAGTGTAGAAAAATACAGCAGCCCGAAAATCGGGGTCCAATAAGTGTCCAGGATATACCTCGTATTCAAGAGTACTGTGCAAGATTCAGGATTCGAGAAGGTTCATTTTACAATAAAGAAAAACTCAGAATCAATGCCATACGGTCATACATGGTCCTACAATATCAAGCACGAAGCAGGAAATCCGCAAATAGTGCAAATACGTTTGAAGTAGTGGGGGTAAGGCATACGAGTCAGGATAAATGTAAAAACAAACACGTTTCGTAGCAAAGCTGCACCCCACCCCTCAAAACGAAACATACTGTAGGAAACATGAAAAACGACGACACCAAAAAGGAAGAAAGACAAAGGGCCATAGAAACAAAGAAAGGACAAATTAACAAACCCCATCCCCCTACCCCCCACCCTGCATCCCTGCAGAAGGCTACGGCCAATCCCCCCCCCCCAGCAGCGTGCCTGTCGCCCTAAATAAGAGACCCGAAATATAGAAAAAGAGAAAAAGAAGAAAACAAGGAAAAATGTGGGGAAGGGCCATCGATCTGGCCACCCCCACCACCGCGCACAGTAAACATCCTAAAAGCAAGAGCAGAATAGCCATGGAAAACATTTATCACCGATAGCCCAGTCAATAACAGCCCCGCCGGGTGTCCCCCAAATCACCGTCAGCCAACAAGAAGTTCCACTATGTCCTAGACGGTCTCACCCCTGGCCTTTTCTATCAGTAGTAACAACATACGTCCACTTATCAATCGGCATACAGAGCAGCGTGGAGGGTCCAAGTGATCCGGGCGGACCGGGCAGTGTCGTTACTCCATGGGACTTCAGCCACCAAAACCCAGCCGAATATGTATGGCGGAAATCCGTCTGTGTCAGTATCGACCCCGAAAACATCCTCCAGTCCGAACACAGTCTCACCAGCCAGGGAAAGAGTCACACCATCCGGTAAGCGCTGAAACGCCGCTGGGGCAGCCCAAACCATAGATCGACGTTGTTTCACCAGCCGCCGAAGAGATAAGTGCCCCGGCAAGTCACTCACATGTACAACAGATCTGTCCAAAGCGATCTCATGAACCGGGTCTTCCAGCGTCTCCACGAACATAGGCGTAGCTGGAGCACTCATCACTGACGCAGAGGCGGGCACAGCGGCGCTTCCTTGAGATCAAACTATGCCCGTGTGGAACAGTGGGACAACAATGGCGGCCATCCTTCTTCCCAGATCCCGGGCATCCCGGATCAGGGTCGTATGCAGGGTTGTTAGCGCAGCCAGTATATCTCTGGACGTGGGCTCCGTCTCGTGTCGCCAGACCCCAGGACTCTCCCGCCCAGCAGCTTCTCTGCCTGGATGTGGTCTGCATAAGAGGGTGCCATCAGCCATCTTAGCTGATCCGGCCTCGTCCTTCTCCACCTCACCTCGGGACCGGGCCCCACACCAGGGCGCAACAGGATTCACCACCAGGACCCCGCAGGTCAAGGCAAACTTCCCAGCGAGGGGTCACCAAAAGGCTAAACAAAATCCCCGCCGCTCCCTGGGAGCCGCCCGCCGATTCCGG
This sequence comes from Lissotriton helveticus, assembly GCF_964261635.1. NCBI lineage: Eukaryota > Metazoa > Chordata > Amphibia > Caudata > Salamandridae > Lissotriton > Lissotriton helveticus. Next base: position 839,959,322 of record NC_136073.1, on the reverse strand, counting down.
GAGAAGTCATTAGTCATGCCCGGTCTCAACACTGGAAAGGGGGCCAAGTATCGTGCACTCCCCTCGACCCTGCTTTACCGCACATCCCACAAGGCACTCCGCTAGATGGACTGGGTCGGCACCGTCACCATCGGCCCATCAGATCTCCGGTGCCCTCCGGCCGACTCCTCACCTCCACCAGAGGCCGCTGTTGTCGCAGTCGCGGCCGGCTGCCCTCCTCACTCGACACCCCGGTCCCAGCTCTGTGAGGGCCGCAAAACAGTCAGGGACATTTCCACGGGTCTGCCGCACGTAAAAGCCTCAGGAGCAAACGGTCAGTGAAAGTTGTCCTTCGCCTACTTAAATATGCCGTTACGGCTCAGGATAGTTGCCAGGATGTATGCGCGGGGTGAGAAGGCTCACGGAGCCGAGCAGCTATGCAGCCATCTCGGTCGCCAGCTTGGCTCCTCCCCCATAATGCCATTGTTGATTGGAGGGTACCTGTTTAGGAATTCAAGGAAGATACTTACAGCAGAGCCCTAGGAATAAACGATAGTAACATTTCCTTCCTCTTTATGGGACATTTATTAAGCATCACAATCAGTTACAAAGAAAGAAAACTGCACCCTTTAGCATACTATTAAACATACAGCTAAAACTGCACTGTCACATTGAGGCAGCTCAGAGCAACCGCAATCCCACTGAGTGTTACCTTCCAAGTTCATATTCACAATCTGGTGAGGGGAACACAAATACTCCAAATCCCTGACAACATTGGTGGCTGTATTGGGGAGGTTGTTTATGAATTTAATGAAGGCACATTTGATAGAGCACTGATGTTGCAGATAAATAATTTTTTCATCTCTATCAAGGCATCTCTAACCAAGCATGCACAGAGCCAACACACGAAAAAGGAGGCACGATAGACTGGATAATATCAAAAACTAACAATACCTCAATTATATCAATTGAGCCGTGCGACTGGTCAGATCACCATGCCATAACCTTCCTGATAAACAATTTGAAACGGGACAAGACCATACAACCCACCAGACAAAATAAATGGATGCGAGACATGAAAGACCCGAATATTGCATTACTAGTTGAAAGCTGTGAGAAGAAACTGATCCCACCAAACAACCTGCAGAGCGTAGAGGAACTTACTGATCTTTACACTAAAACAGTAACGAATATAGTCAACACTACGATGCCACTGAATGAAGAAAGGAGGAAACTAAGACTAGCGGAAAGGAAATGGAGACAACGCCCATCATCGCTCGAACTGAAATCACTCAGAAGAATAAGAAGCGAATACAACAAAAAGATACTAAACTCCAAAAAAGAATTTATCAGATCTGAACTAGATAACGCCAAAAACAGACCTCGGAAATTATTCGAGATTCTAAAACAACAATCCAATAAATTAGCTAAAACCAGTCAAGGAACCACAAAAACGCAAATAAACTGTGAAGAATTCTCAACATTCACAGAGAAGGCAAACAAGTTGGAAAGAGAGCTCAGGAAAGAGGCTGAAAACATTGGCAATACGGACAGACAGAATCCCAATATCACCGTATAAAACACCCTTGATAGGACTAAAAACAAGGCACAATGGGTTAACTTCAAACTATTGGATCAAAATACCATAGCCAGAACACTATCCGACATCAAACCTAACAGCCACTATAATGATCCACTACCATCAAAATGCGTCAGAGAAATAAACCACATTGTGATTCCCATCTGGACGAAAATAATAAACGCCTCTCTATCACAAGGGATCCTTCCAGACTGCCTAAATACAGGTCAAGTCGTCCCCATCATCAAGAAACCGACAGCGAACCCAGCAGATCCAAACAACTTTCGCCCAGTGACCAACATCCCTATACTTGCCAAACTCATAGAGAAATGCGTACAAAAGCAACTAAGTCAACACATAGCTACTTTCTCGCTACTAGACGACTGCCAATCAGGATTCAGGACAGGACATAGCATAGAAACAGCGATCCTGCATATTGTCGATGATGCACTATAGGCACTGGACCGGAATCAAACATGTCTACTTATCCTTCTGGACCTATCATCAGCATTCGACACGGTAAATCATGAAAAACTACTGAAACGACTCCATGACAGGATGGGAATGGCTGGAAATGTGCTAAAATGGTTTGAATCATTCCTGCAGAATAGAACGCAAAGATTCCTGGTCAACCAATCACTCTCACTTGCATGCCCTAATTCAATTGGAGTTCCACAAGGCTCTACATTATCGCCATCACTGTTCAACCTTTACATCGAACCACTCACTGAAATCCTCCGAAAGTCGAAAATCTCCTACCACATGTACGCGGATGATACCCAGATATATATCAAGATCACATCCAGGGAAGACATCAGGAGAATGAATGAGACATTAAAATTGGCATTACGATGGCTAGCTGACAACCATCTAAAACTAAACACACAAAAAACGGAATTCTTACTAATATCCCCACCGAAGATACACACAGAAGTGAATGAATGGACCAATATGATCACAGCATTAAATTGCACTCCTACCCTAGTGGGCTCAGCGAAATCACTAGGAATTACACTAGATGAGAAATTAAACATGAAATCCCATATCAACACAATGGCAAAAAGCGCCCGCTACCATCTGATCTACATAAGATAAGTGAAACCATTCATATCCAAAGCAGACCTCAAACTGGCAGTTCAGTCTCTAGTTATCGCAAGGATTGAATATGGATGTACGACGCTAGCGAGGCTACCAAAAATTTCAACAGCATCCCTGAAGGCATGTCTCAATGCAGCGGCAAGACTGATCACTGGATCAAGGAAATTTGACCACATTTCGCCACACTTGAAGGCATTAAATTGGCTTCCATACAAAGCGAGAATCCAGCTAAAAATGGCATGCATAACACATAAGGCACTCCACCACAATACACCCAACTACCTTGCTCAGAAAATTAAACTATCGGGAGGGAACAGACCAGCCAAGAGCACAGAGGAGCTAATGTTGAGACCAGCCACCTTCCGGAAGAAGAAAACTTACGACAGAGCTTTCTCAGGAGCAGCACCTAGAATCTGGAATTCACTTCCTTCAAACATTAGAAAGATTGAAAACACTATATCCTTTAAGAGGGAAACTAAGATCTTCCTAATGAGTAAATTCCTTCCATAGTCATAACATGGGAAGACAGAAGGCATGTTCATTGACAGGAAATTGAAACAGACTCAGAAAATAAACATTCAGGATTGTTGGATTCAGTTACACTTTATATTGTGCTATGTACTAAGACGTGGTTTTTACTTTGTTGATATACTTTATATTCTTGTAGAAATTTGTTCTGATATTTTCATTTTATGTGCCATATATGTACCTACCTCTTAGGGTATGCAGATGATACCCAACTGCTGTTCACCTGGCCAGATGATAACCTTGACACATCTATAGTCCATTTGTGTTTGTCCTCTGTATTTCGCTGGCTGGCGAAGGCACAGTTGAAGTGCAATGAGGACAAATCTGAAGTGGTTTTTTATGGTTCCTTTCCCCCCTCGTTCATGAGCACTTTATGGCCTCCTGACATTCCCAGCCCGAAAGAGATGGGGAGACCTGCCAAAAATCTTGGCATCTGGTTTGCAGAGGATTTAAGATTCGAACATCACATAAAAAAACTTACTGGCACCTGTTTTGCTACTTTAAAAATGCTCCGCAAATTCTTTCCCCTGCTCCCAAGAGAGGCCAGGGAGTCTGTTGCTCGAGCGCTCATACTGGCCAGGCTGGACTATGCAAATGCATTGTTCAGTGGTATCCCTTCTTACTTGGTAAAACGCCTGCAAATTATCCAGAACGCGGCTGTCCGTCTATTATTTAATATCCCTAGATGGAAGAGCGTTCGCGCTGAGATGCGCACACTCCACTGGCTCCCTGTTGCACAGCGCATCTTGTTTAAATCTCTGGTTCTGGCATTTCGTGCTACCCATAATCAGGGTCCCCAGTATTTGAGGAAAAGATTTACTAGCTATGCCCCTGCACGCACCCTGAGATCCTCCACTTCGTTTAAACTGTCCCTTCCCCGCTTTAAACGTGCCAGACTTGGCGGCCAGTCGATCTCGGTGGTTGTGGCTCGCGCCTGGAACGCTCTTCCTTTTCATCTGCGCTCCACACCTACAGTAGCTGCCTTCAAAAAACTTTTGAAAACATATCTGTTTAATAGTGCAATCTAAGATTCTTTCCCATGTTCTGCTGTCTGCTTTTCTTCTTCCCGCGCCAGGATACTCTCCAGTAACGGAGCGCGCTATAAAATGGTTTATACTTACTTATACTTATACTTACCTCTTAATGTTGTGAAAGTTGCTACAACTATACAGACTATAACTACCTCATGTAATGTGAAGCGCTCTGATACCCAAGGGTCTTGTTCGCGCTATACAAAACTCTAAATAAATTAATAAATAAATAAATAAATAAGGCATATTTATTGGTATTCAAGGAAAGCGGATTAGACTAGCAAACTAATCCCTTCCTAAAAGGCATAAGAGCAAAAAGGAATGGAAGTAATGGATATTCAGGATGTGTGACCAGAAGTAACCTATTATTGCAGGGTAAAAACAGAACCACTGGTAACCAAGATGAATGAGAAGATTGAGCCGAATCTAGACCACGTCCAAAGTTACATTGTTCCCTACTTCAAGGCAACTGTCTTAGGAGTGTTCTCATTAGAATTCTATACTATCTCAGCGCTGAAAGAAATCGCTGTCAGGAAAAACTCGAGAGTTAGAAAAGCATTGTCTTGAGAATCTTTCGGAATTTGCAATGATTTAGACATATAGAAATAGAGGGCATTTAATTCTGGAAAGAGGCAGCCAGATAGGAAAAAGACCTGCCCCCGCTCTAGCCTTTCTGATGCGCAGTAGAGGGAGTAAGGCTTTGCCTCTGAATCGCAAAGTCCTAACTGGACAATAATGTTTAAGCTTCTGGATGAGGTACTTGGGGCCTTTCTCAATTAGCAACTTGTGAGTAAGGCAGCACATTTTAAAAAGTATTCTCTTCCTTACAGGCAACCAATGCAAGGATCTCAAAAGAGGAGTGGAAGTGGTACCAGAGGGAAGATTGCAAATGAGACAGGCGGCTGTGTTTTGTACAACTTGAAGTTTTGAAAGTAAAATTTCATTTGCAGAAGCAAGTGAAGCGTTGCCATAATCTAATCTGCTTATAAGGAGTGCCTGCACCAATGTTTTCCTCATCGAAAGAGGAAGAAAAGGAAGACCCATCCTCAACAGGCACATCATGTGGAGACATGTACCTACACTAGACATAACCTGCTCTGTCATGGTCGGTTTTGGTCAAGACAGACACAGAGGTTCTTAACTACCTGTTTTGGTATTGGTGCCATGGCAAGTTCTGCCAGCCACCAGTCAGCTAACCAATGCTGTTGGGCCTTAGCAAATATCATTTTTTTGGTTTTTCCTGCATTCAATTGTAGGCAGTTGGTAGAAATGCAAGTTGCAATTGCTTTCATCCCTGTTGCAAAATGTTGGATTGTCCTAATCAGGACTTTGTCAAAAGGGATGACCAACTGAGTGTCATCAGCATAGGACAGAATTTCAAAGCTGTAGGATCTGACAATCTTTACAAGGGGGGGGTAACATAGATATAGAAAACCATAAGGCTTAGTCATGAGCCCTGGGGAACGCCCGTATCAATCGTCATAATGAATAAGTTACTTACCTTCCACAATTCTGTCGGGCGAGCCATGGCTCTTTCAGTGGCACTTCATCAGCGTGCCTGGCTACGCACCTCGGGTTTTTCGTAGGCTGTTCGATCCGCCTTAGCGCATATGCCTTTTGATGGTCAACATCTGTCCGGTGCTCATGCAGATTCTGCTTTACGCTCTTTTCGGGACAGTGGGGTGGAGCAGACTCTTAGATCCTGATTGCTGTACCGTCTGTTCCTCTTCTTCCTCCCATACTGAGATTGCACGGGGTATGGGCGCCTTGATTTCTTGGTGTATGGGCGCCTTGATTTCTTTCATATATCTGCCATTATAAGGCAGTGCCTATTGGCTTTTTTTTTCAGACTTCACCTACGTGTGGCACCCAGTGAGTTGCTCCTGCCTCCTCAAGTATTTTTTTTTATTACTTCTTTAACTGCCAATGACCGGTTATGGTCCGGTGGACAACGTCGCTGCAGAGTTGCTCAACGCCCTCTACCAATGCTCAGATGTACTGCTGTAGAAATTTTTCCAGATCCAATCTAGGGGGGGGGGGATAATTCAAAGGTAAGGAATCTGTGGCTAGATGTCACCATCAGATACACGATTTGAAAGCGCCCAGAGGATGATTTGAGTTCTGTCTTTGTAAAAATCAGAAAACCATTGTAATGCTGTCCCATAGATTCCAATTTCATACAATCTTTGAAGTAGGCTGGAATGGGACACAGTGTCAAAAGCTGTGGATAAATTCAACAGTACAAGCATAGTTGGTGTAAGAGCACCAAGAGCTAAACAAACAAGTTACTTACCTTCAGTAACGATATATCTGTAAGAATCATAGGTTAGTTCTAGATTCCTTACCTTAGAATTACTCCCAGCCGTCAGACTGGATCCGGAAAGTTTTTTCGTCAGCAGTACCTCTACGCGTCAGAAGGTGGTGTCGGTCGGCTCCGCGTTAGTCGTTGGCGTCGTGGCTGCCGGGAGAACGTTGCGGTAGCTACATACACGCCGCCCTCATACGCCGTCAGTTCAGTACACTACTTTCCGCGCCAGAAACGCAGAGCTATGCAAGACACCGACCACTGGTGCACAAAACTAGGGCGCTGAAAGGATGTCCTTAACCCTAAAAATCAGTTCGCAGAACGGGGAGGATGGGTGGGGCAGTAAGAAATCTATACCTAATCTATGTTTCTTACAGATACATTGTTACCGAAGGGAATTAACTTGTTCATCTGAAAGAAACAGTTAGTTATAGATTCCTTACCTTAGAATAGATACCCCAGCAATACCAACCCCGGTGGTGGGTCTGCGAACCAAGTTCACGCCAGAAAGTCCTGGAGTGCAGAACGGCCAAAGAAGTCGTCTCTCCAGACTTGGCTGTCGAGGCTGTGTTGTCTTATAAACATGTGCAGCGATGCCCACGTAGCTGCATGACAGATGTCATTCAGAGGGACTCCTCGTCCCAAAGCAGTAGTGGCTGCCGTTGACCTGGTGGAGTGGGGGCGCTGCCTCACTGGAGGCTAGTTTTTGCTAGAGAATAGCAGGCTATGATACACAAAACGACCCATCTGAAGATAGTTCGTTTGTGTACGACCCAACCTTCCTTGGCGCCCATGTAGCCGACAAAGAGCTGGTCATCCACCCGGAACGGTTGGGTGCAATCCAGATAAAAGGAAAGCGCCCATTTAGGGGTCCAGACGGTGGAGCCTCTCTTCCTCTTTCGAAGAATGCGGAGGCGGAAAGAATGTGGGCAAAGTGATGGTTTGCCCACTGTTACAACCTTGGGAAGGATGGACGGGTCCTGAGGACAACCTTGTCCGGATGGACAGACAGAAAAGGAGGCTTGGATGAAAGAGCCTGGAGCTCACTTACTATTCTGGTAGATGTGACTGCCACTAGGAATGCAGTCTTAAGAGTTAAGAGTCTTAAGGGTCAGTTGTGAAGCGGCTCAAAGGGAGCGCACATTGAATATGTCAAGTTCAGATTCAAGTCCCACTGATGTAGAACGAAGGGAATAGGAGGAAAGAGATGAGTTATGCCTTTTAAAAAACAATTTACAACCAGGGACTTAAAAAGAGAAGGCTGATCAGGAAGCCGAAGAAAGGCAGAAATGGTCGAAAGATAGCCCTTAAGAGTGCCCAGAGCAGAGCCCTGATGGGTCAAAGAAAGGAGGAACAAGAGAATCCCACAAAGAGGGGCAGAAAGGGGATCCACAGACTTTGCTGTGCACCATGCCACAAATATGTTCCACCCGCAAGCGTATACCGTCTAAGTGGAGGGACGCCTGGCTGCCAAGATTACATCACAAACTTCGGGAGGCAAGTCAAATGACGTCAACTACCGCCGCTCAATCTTCACGCATGGAGGTGGAGGCATTGACAGGTTCGGGTGGAGGACCGTCCCCTGCTCTACGACAGAAGATCCTCACGTAGGGGCAGTCGGGTCGGAGGATCGAAGACCATGTTGAGCAGATACCAGACTCTTTATGCCCAATCTGGCGCTCTAGCAGCTTTCTGGACCATTCCCGCAAAGACTTCGGAACCATGGACCAGCAGTCTGAGCACCACTTGGGGTCCTGGTTGCGCTCCAGGCACAAGAGGCACATGCGGTGCGGATCCGTAACCAACAATCGGTCAAGAACAGGATCCGTAAGCCTTGAAGCCAGGCATCCCTACGTGCACCTGGAGTCATAGGACTCAAAAAGATGTCGACAAAAGTTGCTCAAAAAGTTAATTCAAAAAGTGACTGGAGGTACTGCTCTCTACGGATCTGCCCTGGCTGGCGCGGAAAAAGAAAGAACTGACGTCAGTGTGCCAGGGCGGCGTCTATGTAGCTACCGAGACGTTATCCCAGCGACCACAATGCCATTGACGAATGTGGAGCCGACCGACGCCACCTTCCGACGCGCAGAGGTACTGCTGACGAAGAAACTTTCCGGATCCATTCTGACGCCTGGGGGTAATTCTAAGGTAAGGAATGTATAACTGTTTCTTTCAGATGTATGTGATGTGTAGCTTTCACTAAGGGGGTCTCCGTGCTGCATGAGGATCAGGGCCCAGATTGTGATGGGTCCAAGATCATAATATCTTCGAAGTGATGCGAACATGGTTTGTTAATTTGATCTTTCAGCAAATTGAGAGAGGAGGGGGGAGGGGGATTGGGGCGGTACTGTGTGACTCTGCCCTGATGTCGTACGCGGGCGTGACGTCAGCGAGGTCACATAAGCTCAACCCCGGCGCGCAGACGTCAGTTTTTTCTCTTTTCCGCATGCAACGCGGATCCGGATCGCGTCCTTACTTGTTTTCAGGCCTTCTTTTCACGCTTTGCGTTAAAGAACAGTGTGCGAATGCCTTCGGGCTTCAAGACGTGTTTCTCCTGTGCACGCCAGATGTCAGCGATGGACCCTCACCCTATCTGTATGTGGTATTTGGGCGAGCACCATGACTCGACGGACTGCGAAGCTTGTCAGCACCTCAAACCGAAGTCCCAGCGGGAGCGCCGGATGAAATTGCTGTTGGCCCGCTTGTTCAGGTCAGTGTCATCCCAGCATCCGTCCCCTTCCTCAGATGCCAGGAGCCGCCGATTTCGACAGCGGCATAGCCCTTCGCCACGGCCCCAAGGGCGTCGCTCGCTGGCTGGTAGGTCCTGCAGCTGGTCTCCGAGGTCCTGTCCTGTTCGGCGGAGGGCGCGGGCTCCCCTCGGGACGAGCACCCTCGCCTGTTGCCACCCTACCCGCCGTTTCCTGCCGTTGGGGCGACTAGGGCCCAAATGACAGCCTATGCTGCGGCTCTACAGGCTTCTTTGGCCCCTCCTTCACCTCCTGAGACATCCGTGGATCCCTTACCTCGTGTGGGGCCATCCGGGGAGTCGCTGGCGGCTTCGGGCCTAACGGGTTCAGCTTCAGGTTAAGAATGACCGACCTTCAGCCAAAAATCCATCAGGGGGAAAAAAAATCTTGTCTAACTCTACAATAAAAAAGGTAGGACAATTCTTCATCTACATTATTTTAACGGACAAGGTGTCCGTGACTAATCAATCCTTACATGTTTTAAAGGTTACACCAGAGGAATCGCTGACAATGCAACAGACAAGGAATAGTCATCTGACAAGGCGACGGCTACATATTCAAAGTCTTCAATGAAAGGAGAATGGTAGTCAAAACAAAATCCTTCTCCATGACAAAAAACGTTTTATCGACGCAATTACTAGAACATTAGCAGAGCCGAAAATAATGAAACGCTTTAAGGTCATAATGCAAAACTGCTTGTGGTGGGAGGCACAGGACTCCTCTACCCAGGGCCACAGAAATCATTGCAGACTCATCTGATAAGCTACCCAGGTCAAAAAAATATTTAACGGTCAGTGTTTTGCATTAGGGATCTAATGGTTTTATTGTGAAAGTCTCTGATTGGGTCCTTGTAATAATGAATAGTCCAATCAACGATGATTCAAAAACAAGCAAAGGTTGTACTGGGAATATAGAGCCAATCTCGAAAACAACCCTCATGTAGCTGGTTTAGAAGGAATAAGCAGGTTCAAGGTTCCATAGCTTTACATATTAAGAAATGTCTAGTCAGATGTAGAGAGTCCTGTTCAAGATTAGAATAAGAAGAAATAGCTTATTTGCCCAGTTTTGGCAACATAAGATCCAAAGGGTGAAAAGGCTCTTCTCACCCAATATTAGAGTAGGATTCAACAAAGATTCTCCTGCAGGGCTGAGAAATATAAGACCCCGATTTGGTAAGGGCATAGCCATATGATCTTTCATACTATTAGCCCAAAAATGTTAAACTAGTCAAACTCCACAGATGTTATGACGGCTTCCTTTATATTTTTACAGAGAATGACTGAGAAATCGAGTTACATGCACGCACATGTGCCAGGAGGATCCACCCCAGAACTGATGATGCGGTCCTCCTGCTGGTAAATGCACCCAACTTTGTGAATGTACATTGTACTGAAACCAACTTGAGTAAATGTGACTTATTCCTTCGATGCACAGCTTGAAACTGGACATAAAGCCATGGGAAGCAAATTCCTTTCTTTGCTAACTGCAGATTAAAAACACAGAAAATGTCTTCTCAAAGAGATAAAAGGATCAGTGTGTCAAAAAATGGGAAACTGCCAGGAGCGTCTCAAGATATAATGTATTATTCTTTTGCAAAGTTTTTGATAATTATGGGGGTTTCAGACACAGATTACTGTACTGCCAGCTTTGACTGGAAAGAGAAACAAATAAAGATGCATTTGTTAATGAGCACACCCTCTTGGTAAACTAGGAGGGTGAAATTGGAACTCTTTATCTCTCGATTACAAAATGACTAGACCACATCAGCAGCTTCTGCCTAGTCTCCCCACAATAGTCTCCTGGCAGTAGAAGGAGCGAAACAGAGGAGTAGCTGGATCTAAAAATTACACAATCACAAATAAGAATGAATTCTTACCTGAAAAGTGATGGTAGAAGCAGATTCTTGCCAACAGGTGATGGAAAGACATGGTAGTTCCGTCTACTTTTAAAGAACGCATCTTCAACTCTCCGGATTCCAGCAATTTAGCAAACGCATCACTTATTAAGAACAGATGAAAGTGGTATTAGTAATGATAGCAACCTAACAAAGAAACATAGCGTGCAACTCTGTTAAACAGCATTTATTTACCATTCAAATACAATGATGCCATACAGCCATGGTTACAATGTTCCTTCCAGCCTATAAACAACTGTACTTTTCTTTTTAAGAATGGAAAGATACTCACTGACTATAATGAATTACCAAATGCTAATGTTATGTTATGTTATGTTAGCCGGATTTATAGAGCGCACAGATGCCCCAGCGAAGGGGCGTCCTGGCGCTAGCAGAACAGAAAACCGGACACAAGCAAATAACAGGAACCAGAACACAACAACACTAAAAATCTAAGGGAAAAAGAAAAGTTTTAGCAGCCTTCCTGAACGCCAGAAGTCCGTCAATCGCACGGATAATGAACAGGAAGGGAGTTCCATAGCTTGGCAGCAAGCACTCTAAAGGAGCGGCCGCCAATCCTAGACCTTTTGAAACGCGGTACTATAGCCAGGTGAAGTCCGGAGGACCTCAAAGACCGTGAAGGAACATATGAAGAAATAAGATGCTCCAGAATCTGAGGGGAAGAGTGTTTCAGGATTTTGAACGAAAGACAGAGAGACTTAAACTTGATTCTCTGAGCAACAGGGAGCCAATGGAGCTTGTAAATAGTTTTTTTGGCTGAGCAGAATCTTGGTAAGCCTACCAGAGCCCTGGCGGCAGCGTTCTGAACGCATTGGAATCTAGAAAGTTCAGCCTGATTAGTTCCAAGTAAAAGAGAACTGGCATAGTCCAACTTCGACAGAATCATAGCTTGTACAATGAGCTGTCTAGTAGGAGCGTCAAAGAATTTAAAAATGGATCTGAGCTTACGCAAAGTCCCGAAGCACATAGCAGCAACTCTTTTAGTGTGGGCGGTAAAGCTGAGTTTAGAAGCAAACCAAAGCCCTAGATTTTTAACCTCAGTAGCAGGGATGGGAGTAGGACCCAGCCCTGGAGGCCACCAATTGTCGCCCCATAGATGACTCTGTTTTCCAACAATGAGCACCTCGGTTTTCTTGGCGTTCAATTGAAGGCAATTGTCAGTCATCCAACGGGCCACTGAGATAAGTCCCTCACGGAACTTAGCTGCCTCAGGATCGGAAGCCCCACTTATTGCAACCGCCAGCTGCGTGTCGTCAGCGTAGGACACCATAGTCAGGTTCCCACGCTTGGCGACATCAGCCAGCGGCTGCACATAGAGGTTGAATAAAGTGGGGCTGAGAGCCGATCCCTGCGGGACTCCCTGGGCAATCGAATAGGGTTTAGATTCAAAAGGTGGAGTGGCAACCTTGAAGGTACGACCAGATAAAAAAGATCGAAACCATTCAAGCACTATGTTGTCGACACCTGCCTCAACCAATCGTTGTAATAAAATATCATGGGAGACAGTGTCGAACGAGGCACTGAGATCAAGGAGAATCAGTGCCGCGGTGTCACCAGAATCTACCACCATTCGAAGATGTTCAGCTATTGAGAGTAACGCAGTCTCGGTACTGTGACCGGGCCGGAACCCATTCTGCGAAGGATCTAATATATTGGCAGAATGGAGATGATTGGATAAGATGGTATTAACATGGGCCTCGGTCAGTTTAGCAACCCACGGGAGAAGGGAAATGGGGCGATAGTTCTCCAATTTCAGTGGGTCCAGGGCAGGTTTTTTTAAGATGGGAGTCACCTGGGCTTGCTTCCAGGTGCCCGGAACAGAGCCAGAGGATAAAGACAAATTCATAAGATCGCATAAAGGGGGGAGGCAAAAGGAAGCAGATTCTCTGAATTGAACAGGTCGTAAAGGATCCATGGGAGAACCTGATTTAACGTTCACTACAAGTTTGTTGAATTCCTCCATTGAGAGCTCTGGGAGGTGAGATAAAGTAGTTTTCAAAACAGGTATCTGTTTCTCCGAAGACCCTAAAGAGCTAGGAAAGGAGCGGTAGATGGCCTCCACCTTTCCAATAAAAAAAGCAGCCAGATCCTCACAATGGGAGGAGGAACAGATCTCATCAGCAGGGGCTCTGCTGGCTGTAAGATCCTTAAGCACCTTAAATATTAATTTGGTTGGGTTAGTGCTGGTACTAAATTCATGAGAAAAGTAGGCAGCACGAGCCTTACAAATCGCTCTATGGTACTTCTTAATACTAGCAAGGTACAGAATTTTCCTTTCGGGCAGATATGATTTACGCCAGGCTCTTTGAGCTTGTCTGCAAGATTTTTTTAAGAGCCGAAGCGAGTCATCATACCAATGACTGGATTCAGTACGCCGCTGTTTACTCTCAGCGATGGGAATCAGCTTGTCTAAGGCTTGAATCAGCCAATTGCAATAAAGATCATAACCAGACTCCACATCAGTAAAGGGGCTCAAAGGATGAGAGCTAAGAAACTGATGGAAGTCGGCCAGTTAAAATTTTTTCCAAGGACGTCTGAGAGTAATAGGAGTAGAGGCTATAAGGGGAGAACTATTAAGCGTAAGGTGCAGTTCAATTAGATGATGATCAGTCCAGGCCATGGGCCTCGGAGGCAGTACCTTAGCTATCGTTAGATTAGTAAAAATGGGGTCCAAAATATGACCACCAACGTGGGTGTAGTGATCAACTAATTGAAATAGCTGGAGAGCCTCCAGGTCGGCAAGAGTACTAGTAGCCGCCGGGGAACAAGGAGAATCAAAGTGGAGATTTAAGTCACCGACAATGCTAAAGTTAGCAGCTCTTAGGGCCAATGAACTAACTGCATCTGGAAGAGCTGCCCTAAAGGCAGCATCCGGACCCGGGGGCCGGTAAATAAGCAGGCCAGAAAAAGTAAAGTGGTGGCTGACAGAAACAGAGAAATGGGCGCTTTCGCAACCGGGTATATCCATAGCCTTCCATGCACACGGGCAACAAGATTTAACAGCAGCCGCAATGCCACCACCTCTAGAGTTACGATTAAGGGTGAATATTGAATACTCAGGAGGGAGTGCCAGGTTAACTGCCGCCAAAGCTTCATCGTGTAACCATGTTTCGGACATGAAAAGGATGTCAGGAGTGTCCTCCATAAGTAAGTTATAGATGTCAAGGTGATGCTTAACCAGAGATCTCACATTGAGATGACAAACCTTAAAGACATAAGAATCTTGAGGTTTCACCTGAAAAAAACCAATATTGTTGGAAGCCCCTAAAGAGACTGGACTATATGCAGAAATAGGAACCGGGGATGTAAGAGAGAAGACACACCCAGGGCACTGAAAAGGTCCACAAAGAGGATGAAGAGAATTATCAGGACAGGGAAACAAAATCGGGCGTAAACGAAGCAGTTCAGCTCTAGTGTACATACTTACAGGAGGAAAGGATAACGACACAGAAGAGACCAGACCATGAGTCCCAGCCCTAGCACCTCCTAAGCGCCGACGGGCGCAGACGGGCAGGACTCCGGCACGACTCAGGCGCAGTGAAGGCGCGACCGCAGCGCGCTAGAGGAAAGGTTTAAGAAGGGCGGACGGAGGACAGACGCACAACTAGAGCGCTCGGTCAGGCGCCTCTAGAACGGCACATCTACACCCAAGATGGCGTCCCACACAAACAAACAGGCTAGGAGCCCACAGACCCGGACCCGCGAAACAGCGGTGTTTTCACAATTAAGGTGCAGGTAAGGGGCAGGAAAACCCTATTAAAATCAGGGAATACGAAAGTAAAGTGAACCAAGATAAAAAACAGGCGGTTTAAAATACGAGTAGCGCAGCCTGCAGGGACGTTCCAGCGTGCGAGTCCTCAGCACGCTAGTGCTCGGGTATCATGTCCTAGCTGACCCCCTAAAGGACTGGACTTAAGAAGGGCGGGCGGAGGACAGCCGCACAACTAGAGCGCTCGGTCAGGCGCCTCTAGAACGGCACATCTACACCAAAGATGGTGTTCCAAACAAACAAACAGGCTAAGAGCCCACAGACCCGGACCCGCGAAACAGCGGTGTTTTCACAATTAAGGTGCAGGTAAGGGGCAGGAAAACCCTATTAAAATCAGGGAATACAAAAGTAAAGTGAACCAAGATAAAAAACAGGCGGTTTAAAATACGAGTAGCGCGGCCTGCAGAGACGTTGCAGCGTGCGAGTCCTCAGCACGCTAGTGCTCGGGTATCATGTCCAGAATAATAATACAGAATATGTATTTCAACTTGGCCAAAACATTGTACGTAACTTATAAGAGTGAAAACCAGGTGACGATGCCAAGTTGTAACATGATGATTTTAACACTGTTGCTTACAAGACCAATATATTTCAAATCAGCTCCTGACCCTTACTCAAACCTAGATGCACCCCATGAGAAATGTAATGAAATCTATTGACATCTTACTTTGGAACCACATGCTAGCATAAAATCAAACCACTTGGTAAAGAAGAGGAAGATAGTGGACTATCTGCATAGACTGAAAGGAGATATAATTCTCCTACAAGAAACAAAATTGGACAACTCACTATCCGAGAGTTTTGCTAGTAGTCAATCTTCGGATTATGCCTACTCAGCTGCGGTAGGAAAGAAAAACGAGGTACTAACACTTATCTCCAGAAAGTCTAGAATCGACTTACTCTCGAAATCCACTGACTTGCAAGGCAGATGGGTCCATTTTATGTAGCTAATGTTTACGCACCTACTAAGGACGATCTATCCTTTTCGGACGACCTATATTAACAACAAGAAAGAATCCCAAATACAGCTACCATTAGCCTAGCATGTGACTTGAACCTACCTATAGACCCACATCTAGACAAAAACTCTAGATTTCCATTTGCTCCAAATAAATCACATAAAATCCTGAAGAAAATCTGCTCGAACTTTAATCTGACCGACACTGGAGAATCCAAAGTCCAGCAGAAAGGGATTATACATTTTACGCCTTTCCCCACAAGTCGCATTCTCGTATAGACTATATTTTGGTATCCAACAAAACACTTTGTAAGGTAGATTATATATAAATCGAACCCAGCGTGATCTCAGACCACTCCTGCATCACACTATCTATCTCTGACCCTGCACCACAGAAAAACAGTTGAAATGGTGTTTCAACAATGAGATAATAGCTGATCAGGCCAACATCCAAGTAATTAAAAACACAATTCTTAACTTCCTTGCGGAAAATAAGGCTTGTGAGACGTCAGACCTGACAAGGTGGGAGGCCCTAAAAGCAACAGTAAGAGGGGAAATAATTAGGATTAGTTAAGGAATGAACAAAATAACTAAGTCCAACTTAATGAAACTAGTGAAAGAAATCGCAGACCTTGAAAAAATACATACCAACAAAGAAGATGACACTCTTAATAAAATCCTTAACAGGAAATATGAATACAATAAAATCATTAGTAATAGGGCGGGGATATGGATTAACAAACAAAAGAGCATCAAACTATGCGAGTCTAGCAGGGCAGGCAAATCCCTTGCCTCCTATCTAAAATTTAAAATGCAGAAATTCGCCATTAACGCCATAAAAGGACAAAGTAGCAAATATTATCCCAACAAAAAATAGCGGACACTTTCATGGACTTCTATAAGGACTTATATGAACTAAATACTAATGTAAAACACTCAAAATGTCAGGACTACCTAAACAATATTACTCTCCCTAGCCTTACAGCCCAAAAGAGTTCATCAATAAATGGCCAGATCACAGAAAATTAGGTATTGTTAGCGATTAATACATTGAAGTCAGGTAAAGCCCCAGGACGTGATGGGTTAAATGCTATTTTTTTTCAAAACAGTCTCTCTGTCTCTACTGTCACCACTAATAAAGCATTTACCCACTTCTCATAAACTGGTCAAGTCACTGGCACACCAGCGGAAGCAACCATAATCATCATACCCAAAGAAGGTAAAGATCCCCTCTTACCTAAACATTACAGGTCGATATCACTAATAAATCTGGATTGCACAATGTATGCATCAGTTCTGTCATATAGAATCCAGCAACACATCTTAGAATTAATGCATCCATCTCAGGTCGGTTTCTTAAAACACAGGCTCTTGAGAGACAACACACGCTTGTTATGTCCCTTGACTCCCCTAGGGTGACCATCACATTGGATGCGGAAAAAGCCTTTGATAAGGTGGATTGGAGATACCTAAAGGCAGTCTTAGAGAAATTTAACCTGGATGATAACCTGATCAAAATGATAATGGCCCTTTACCACAATCCCACCACTAGAGTTGGAGCTGGTGGTATAGTTTCCCCTACTTTCAACCTAAATCAGGGGACACAACAGGGCTTTCCTCTCTCTCCCCCGCCTTTCCTCCTAGACTTGGAACCTTTCTTTCAACATATTAGGGAAAATTAGGACATTACAGGCATCCCTTTGGGTGATTACAACGTAAAACTCGCTGCTTACGCAGACGATGTACTAATTGTCTCTCAGGAAGCCTCAAATGCAATCCCAGCACTTATGAATACCATACACCACTTCTCAGAAATATCCGGATATTCCCTTAAAGATAAATCGGAAGTAAAGCTTCAGTGATAAAACTATTCTAGGCTATTTAGGACTTGCCTGGCAACCGAAGGCTATCCAATATCTAGGTCTTGAATTCACAAATGATCTAATCACCACCCTACATACTAATGAAAAAACATGAAACAACAAAATAGACTCTCTCCTAGATACCTAGTCTCCCAAATGTTTATCATGGTGGGGTAGAGCAGAGACCCTAAAGTTGATGCCAACTCCTCTCGTCAGTTACCTCATTAGTATGCAGCCCATGTTCCTATCAGAAGAATTCTTTAAAAAACACTGATAAAACTTTTATCACGTTCCAATGGCAGGAAAAACAGCCCAGAATCTCTATGAAAAAGCTCAAACTGGCCAAGGATAAAGGGTGCATCTCCTTACCCATCTTCAGTATCTATCAAACGGCCTTTCTTTGCAAGCAAGTCGCAAACTAGTTTATTGATAACCCATCATGCACACCGCCCTGGGTGATGATAGAAAAGTCCCTCATACAGAACATCCCACTCGTCGCAATAGCTACGATGGACACCTCCGATATACACCACACTCTAGAAACATCATACAGAACACCAAAAGAGCCATCCTACTCCTAGACTCACCTCGAGGTCAAAATAAAACTCACCGACTTATCCTCACTGTGGTACAACCAAACACTTAAAATTGACGGTTCTGCATTCTACTGGTCAGACTGGTCATGCAAGGGCATTAACCTAGTGCAAAACATTTTCAAAAAAGGCTTCTCCGCTACCATTCTCAACCGTGCAAAACCAGTTAAATCTTACTAACTTGGATTTCTACAAATTCCTTCAGCTTAAATTAGGGCTTGCAAAATTGAACCTATCGGGTATCTACCCTTCTATCACTACCCTCTTGTGCCACCTATCTAAGGTAGGACACCTAGTCTCATACATATATAAAATTCTCCTGCCAAACCAAAGCACATCTCTATCTTGTAATCAACAGACATGGGAATCAGAATCTACCAAGTTAAACATTGCTTTTAACTGGTCCAACATTAACAAATTCTCATTTTCACATAAAATCTCGCCAATATTATCACAAACTAAATTCATGTTAATTAACCGGACATACTGGACTCCCGCAAGACTTCAAGGTCAGCCTTGCTAAAGCTCCCACCTGCTGGTGCTGCGACAAACATGAGGGCTCCCTTGAGCACATGCTATTCGGCTGCCCCCTCCTGCAAGACTATTGGCTAAGGTTTTTGATCACCTCGCCTATAGCCTAAAGATTCTCCCCACAAGAGAGTTCTCATAGATTTTACTGGGTCCTTTGGATCCCCAACTCAAAGACGACAATGATCAGTTCCTCATGGATTTAATGCTTACTCTAGCATGCAAACTAATCCTAAACAACTGGAAAAACTTCAAAGTGGTATCCTTTTTTAAATGGCAGGAGTGGCTCTCTTTCCTTAGGGGTGCTGATAATATTGTTCTCCAAATATCCCCACGGAGAGCTTCAAAGCACTCAATCTGGACTGCACTAGATACAAGGGCCTTTACTTACAAACCACCATGAACCATTTTATGGACAATCGCACCCCCACCATCTCTTCATGTTGTGTATACTTCTCGAATACATCTCAGTGCTCCTCTATACTAGGCCATACTACCTCTACCACCACCATCTCCCCACATACTTGTGTAACAAAAACATTCTATTCACTCCTGTGCATTATGTGCGGTCATAGATGGCAAGGTATATAATTCTGCTTGCTTTTATTCTACTCGTTTCTAATCCTCATGATCATAAGACTGTTGTTTTGCAACGCTGTTATGCAATTTGTATGCATGGTATTATATCCCGTACCATATGTATTATAGTGTCATGCTATGCATCCTATATGTTCTCCAGAATTACTTGTCTATGCTATATCTTCTATGCATTCTACTGTTCAATCAATATTGCAGAATGTTCACTGCATCATCTTATGCACAGCCTTCACCCCCACCCTAGAATGTATCCATTCTTTCCTACTGTGCATTTATTTTGTTTACCACGGTCTACCTCGGTCTGCAAAACTTTTATTAAAAACTTTGAACTAAAAAGAGGTGCAAACCGAGTTACCAAAGTACAGCAAAGGTAGGCTTAGAGAAAACATAAGACAACAGTATCAGGAGAGCTAGATAACACAAGCAGAATGCACACTAATAGGGAGAAGGTTTGTAGAGGGCTTACAGGATAATTTTTTGGGTGAAATAAAATCTAACAGAATACTTCATACCCGGGCGCTCAGAAGAACCCTAGGAGTACAAATACCAAGAAATTACTATTTTATTTGAAACAAGGAACTATGGGCGGACGAGCTGCGAACACAGTTATAGTTGACATTTTTAAGCCACATGCCAAGACAGTAGGTGTTCAATCGAAAGACGATAGTTTAAAATCTTCACAGTTCAGAAGTAAGCAGAAGCCGTGGAACATATGACCTCATTGCAAAACAGAATGAGAAGGTGGTCTTCAGAGTATAAATGAGGTCTCCTGAGGCCTTGGTCAGTCACTCACCTATAGCAAGGCGTCGTGATCAGATATGATGTACAGCTGAAGTGCAATTTGAAATCTAGTTTTTCGTGGGTAGATCCTTCATCATCCTGCAACAGATTAACAGAACATTGATACAACACTGGAAACAGCAGGGGAGACAACTCAACTAGGACAACACCAACATCAAGGATCACTACTATAACGAAAGGTATCCCCCCCTCGCTCCTCCCCCCCCACCCCGGGAAAAAACTATCAGATTCCTATTTTGAAATCTCTATTGGTGCCTTAGTAAAAGTTGATCTGCAACACATTTGTAGGTAGCACTTGAGCAAAATCAAAACAAGCAGAATTTTAAACCTCCCAATGGCTGACATACTTAACTAGATGATGAACGATTGGAAATATCTCTGAGGGCATTGTCATCTTTACTATGTGCTGAAAATCATGCCAAATTCTTCTTTGGAATCAGTGAATAGAAGTTTAGCACTATTTATCTAGCA
Source organism: Lissotriton helveticus (assembly GCF_964261635.1). Taxonomy (NCBI): domain Eukaryota; kingdom Metazoa; phylum Chordata; class Amphibia; order Caudata; family Salamandridae; genus Lissotriton; species Lissotriton helveticus. The sequence goes on along the minus strand of NC_136073.1, from coordinate 839,938,561 downwards.
ATGCTGACAGTAACTCTATCCTCTGCCCTGAATTCTAAAATAGATACTGAATCTCTTCATCAATATTTTCACTACCATGACTGTGAACCTCAATCATAGAGACAGATAATCAGTTTCACATCTTAAAACTGGAAAAACAGCTACTATGGCCTAATAAGCTCACCCATATCAATCTTCTACTTCTTACCCATTAAGCCCAAATCAGAGTTCATGGGGACAAATACAAATGAATAGGAAGGCTTAAGAACTGATAGTACTGATCGTGGGCTTTATGATTTTTAATGCCAAAAACAAAAACTCTTTTGAAAATGTAGAATATATAGAACATGCATGTTCCCTTTGAATATGTTTTAGATAGAAGGCATTGTGCAATCTATAAGATTGATTAAAAAAAAGTGAAGTCCACAATTCTTCCTAGATATTGTTTACAGGTCCACTAAATTGGGCACCGTTAAAAAAGTAAAAATGTAACACGATCCTTTAGTTTAACAATTAACACGCAATGGCTTAGGGATCCTACATCTGAGGGCTCTGGACAATAACAATTCATAGTAACACAGACTGCACAATTTGTCACAGGGGTACACTGAGGGGACATATATGTGACTGGCAAACGTTCAGAGAGCAGTTTTCTTTTATGAAGGGGCAGGAGACAGTTGGAGTTTGGGGGCTTTTATGGTAACGCTTGGGAAGACAAACTGATGCAGTACTTCTCAAATGTGATCTGAACTGAGAGTGGACATTGTTTTTATGGATGTGGTCCATCTGTGGGGAACATGGAGTATCCAAATGTGGCTCTGCTGATCCTGATGAGAGAGATATCCTTCTTCCAGAGGAAGAAGCTCTTTGAGAAGTAGGTAAATCGGGGCTAGTTTTATAGATCTGAGGGATCGAATCAGAGGGTTGAGCTAGAGATCAACAGAAAATAAGCAGGCAATTTCATCCTGCAGTTGGAGACCATGGATAAGGATGCAACACCCAAAACCGATGATCATTAGGCTCCAACCAGTTACCATTTGTTGTGTTTCTTGGTGAATCTCTAAAACCGGACATAGACTAAGAACATGAGATTTGTGGAGACTGCGTGGGAATGGCTCACAGCTTTTATGCAAGATAAGAAAGTGTTCTTACATAAAAATAAAATCATAACCGACATGGAGCTCTAGTCAATTGAGATTTTCAGTCATCTGTCTGAGTTATTTCAATGGTCAGGGAATCTCCAACATACAGGCAAGGCAAGCTTACCGAGAAAAGATAAAGGTCTCATAGTAACTTATTATAGCTATCAAAATAACTTTTATATTCATGGTCCTGGGGTTCTCTAACTTGATATTACCAGATATTAGGCAACCTAACCTTTATTTGCTTATTAAGTTTTGCTGTTCGAGGCTGGACAGTGGGCGAGTTTTTCCACTCCCCCACTCTATTACAATGCCACACCATCAGAGAGAGCATTTTACTACTGTTCTCACTATGTCAGATACATCGTTGGATTCAATATTACGCCGAGATTGAACAGTTGGTAGGAGTTATTTTTAAGTGTGAGATTCACACATCTCCTCACAAATGCACCGTGTTTTTTAAACAGGTTTTGGATACACATTAATTTGGTGTTTCAAGTGAATACAACTAAATCTTTCTGAAATGTACACACACAGGGCAATTACTGGATAAGATACTAGGCATGGTCTTCCCTCCTCAACTGACCTTTTCAGATCCTTGTATAGTTTCCACAACAAGCAAGCAAAAACGTGATGATTTTAGAGGTTCATTGATGGGAAAGCATTTGATCATTCACACTACCAGGCTTAAGGTTAAATCTGTTTACCTTTATCTGGCCATACTTTGGATCAGTGGAAAGGTCTTCACTCATGCAACATTCTATTCCCCCAAACAGGATCTTTTTGATTAGATCAGGAAAGCAACCACTTTAAAAAAAAGTTTTTTTTCCCTGTCCAGACCCACAGTGGCATTAATGTGTGTACGTACGTATGGGGTTTTAATTAGCACACACGACTACAAAGTAAGAACGCACTGTATAAGGGCAGAAGAAGAGGTTGGAAACACAGATCAGAGAAAGAGGATACAGGCAGGAAAGAAATTACATCCGCAAGATTAAGCATTGATTGTGAGTTGCTTGAAGAGAAGAGTCTTCAGTTCCATCCTGAAGAGTAGGAGTGAGAGCTCACTAGGTCAGACCTGGGTGTGATTTGATACTATGAGGACAGCAAGAGAAGCTGTGCCATCTTATTTTCCTCCACCTGTACTTTTTTGTCTTTAGCCTGATTATATTACTGCTTCATGTGCTGCTGTAGGAGAGTAGCTTGTATCTGCCAGAAACACTGGTATAAAAAAGGCCAATGACAGATGAACAGATAATGGCTCTGAGCAAGGCAATGTTTCAGAGGCTGCACATCAAGTTATTTGTGCTTCTAGGAGTAGGAATGTAAAGTATTTAAAAAGAGCAGCAGAAATATTGGCTAGTTAACAAAAACAGAGAGAGTAAATGTTTGTCTATTGCACTCTTTTTTATATATATTTTTTTATTTTAACAGTAAGACAAGAGTAGGCATTACAGATATCAGGTGTCAAACGGTAAAATGCAGAACAGGGACAGGCGGGGGAAAGATTCATACAAAAACCATCGTAAGAAATACGTGGCCCATCACGATTACGCACATTAGAAAGGAGAAATAAACAGTCTATTATACGATCCAAAACAATCCCACCCGCGCGACCCCGTCCTCAATGATATAGGATAATTAAGACCAGTGTAGACACCCGGACAATAAAGGATCCGTGGAGAGTAAACAGCCCACCTCTCATAGAAAGGAAAAGGGAAGACAAAAGGGCCATAGAACAAAACAAAGGCAAAATAAAAAAAAAACCTCCCCTAACCCCCCACCCTGCACCCCTGCAATGGCTACAGCCTAACCCCACTGACAGCGTGCCTGTCGCCCAAGAACTACCCTAAAAGAAAGGGAAGCGAGAGAAAGTGGAGGAGGAGAAACAAACACACTCCCGGTCTCCCGTACCCCCCGCCAACAGCGACCTCCCGAGACGTGGTAAAACCAATAGTCAGCAAAATATACGAACCAGTCGGGGGAGTATAGTCAATAACCACCCAACTCCCGTCACAGTATAGGCACAACCCCGGCATTGCATAAAACTATTATATGAGATCCAAACGATCAAGTTCAGTCCTGGCCAGTACGATCTTTCATGAGAGTCTTCCTCACTCGAGCCGCCATCTTGATGGAAAAGGCAAAGCGGTCATAAAAGTTCATGTCAGTGCAGTAGGATCGAATACCGGATAAAAGTTCACGAATCGAACGAGGAAAGGTGTCCAAGAACAGCGAGTATCTCGAACAGTCACTGAGGAACTTGTTACCACACAGAAGACCATCCATAGATGTGTTAGGTGGCAGCAGAATCGAGCAGGAGATGCTGGCGATAAGCACTGGCTGGCTTGTTGTTGACTGGGGACCGCCAAGGCTCATTAAATCCGGGATCTGCACGGGGACCTCGATTTCAAACGTTCGGTGCACCGCTGGTACCACAGCTAGCTGGAAACTTAACGCAGAGTCGTCCTCCAGTTCCAGGATACCGTTCACTTTCACAATCAGTGTCCGGAACACAGCAATGGTATGCGAATGGAGCGCCCCAATGGCGGCCATAACGGCCTGCAGCGATGGCGTGCCTACCGTCCGCTCCATCCCCTCTCAGTAGGCGACAGAGCAGGACTTGAACCCCGGAGGCCGGCTACTCCGGGGTAACAGGCCACACAAATCTGATGTTGAACAGTGGGCGCTCCTCGTCTAGCAGAACACACCTTCGCCGACAGCGAGGGCCCCAGCCCGTCGACCCCGGGAGGGCAGCAAGGTCTTCGGGCACCAGACCCCCACCCCGACAGCCGGAGTGACACGCTGGTGTGTCCTCGGTGTAGGTCATGCACAGGATCGTCACGAAAAATCAACAATTCACGGCACACTTCGGGAGACCGGGCTCAGTCCAGGTCTCACGGCCGATGTTGATCAATTCCAACCCGGATATGCTAGAAATCGAGGCCCCGGCTTCCACACGGTGTTAGGCCGAGAATGGAAACACGGCATATCTTCGTCAGCCGATGAGGTAGAAAACTCGGGATTGCGCCATGAGAAGCAGAAAAACTTCATGAACAAGGAAATCTGGTGTAAGTTCAGGATGAAAGGCAGGATATTCGAGCTGCTGGCGGAGGTCAGCGGAGCCGGGAGCTTACGCTGCCATCTTGATTGCTAGCGTAGCTCCTCCTCGTCTATTGCACTCTTAAAGGGCTTTCAAAACAACACTGCTTAAAAACAAGCACAAACCTGTTCAACACTGAAAACTTGTGGTCAAGAAATGAGGATACACTGAGAAATCTGTCAGTCAACATATTTCAAACTCCTTTTGTCTTTCTTTTGCGGGAAAGACCTTTTGCCTTGGAGTGAAACTGTTTGCTTTTGGCCACTTCATGAACCGAGATACAAATGCTCCATAGATGAAGAGGATTTGCATTTTAGCACAGCGGTGCAGAGTAGAAAACAGACTAAGAGAAAGAGAATAATATCAACAAGTCCTCAGGGTTCCATGGTTTTCAAGGATTACCTAATGTGTATTTCTATGTAAAAGCAGCCCACATATGTTCTGGTTTGACCTGAATTGCGATCCTGGAAGTAAGCCTGGGTATAGGTTGAGCATTAGTATTCTCAGATACCTTTACCCTGTTTATTAGGACTAGACCTGGAAATCTAACACACCAACAGACAACTGTAACATCCATAATACGCAATCCTGACTTCCAAGGAGGAATATTAGATTTGGTATTTTTTTTTTTTAAATGGGACCACTATAACCACCTCTACATGGAGATCTTTTTACAGACGGACACTTCAATGAAAGAGAGGCAATCAAGAGTCACTCTTGGTTTAATCGAGGAAGAGGAGTTCAGGTTGACACAATTCCTACACAGGACAGGTGGCCATGGTGTTAGAAAATTTGCCAGGTAAAGAGAAGACCCGATTAAAAACTATTTCCTAGAAAACATAGCGACGAAGAGGCATAACATGGCTCTATAGTCACATAGGTAATCTGCGGCAGACACACAAACACAAGTGACTACTAAACTGGAAATAAGATAGGGGAACAAAATACCCTCGGAAACATGGGCTAAAATATAAGCTAGGCAGTCAAATTATTTATCTTTGTACAATACAAGGAAAGTACAAATAAAATCATGAAGGTTGAAAACTATGTTTGGCACCCTAGATCCATTCTGGAAAAAATTCTGGTGAAAGAGGGACTTAAATCCACATATGGTGACAGTGCATCCATATACAAAATTATTGAATAGAGCAATGAATGGGATCACCTTACCACTCCAGCCACTGACACTACTCTTTCAGATGCCAGACGAAGGTGATCTGTGCCCATTAACCAGGCTGATAGGTAAATTGATTACTATCCTGATATTTGGATCCACAATGGCAATGCCCAAGCGTGGAAACTGCCGATTGTCACCCTCCCTTTATAAACGTGGTTTGGGAAGATTTGTAACATTTATGCTATCATGATGGACTACACACATTTGAAAAAGTATGGCTGCCCTTAAAACATGAAAAGAATGCAAATCCTGGGGAGGAGACAGCAGACCCAGCCACAATATCCGATGTATTACGCTGCTCTTTATGGTGGAGTAGGTCCTCTTTACCCGGCAGTGACAATAATAATGACCAGCAATAGGAAGATCCCGATAATGTTTGGAGAACTGTGAAAGAACTACAATAACCTGTTTTTCCTACTTATGAATGCAGCACTACATCACTGAATAAAAATGTGATAAATTAATACTGACCGAAGATGTAGAGATATTGATGACTAATATATTTTTTTTTTTGCATTTCCCTGTTTCCATAAAGTTGTACAAAAAAACTGACTGAAAAGCAGATTAACCAACCTAAGTATGGCCACAGTTCTGGTGGTTGATTTGGAGCTGGAGATACACAGGACCAGTGACTCAGATGAAGCAAATGGCAATTTAGAAGTAATAGGTTGGGGTACTAAAAAAAGCAGACTTCATAAGGTTTGACAGGGTCACGCAGAAAGATTGGATCCATATGAAGTGTGCTTGCTATAGATGCTTACGGTCTTACAAAGCAGAGAGGCAGCTGCTGTCTTCCCCATACAGATTACAACACGAGCCGAATAGAAGATACAACTAAGGATACCAAAAGATAATGAAAATGGAGCGTTGTCCTCTGATCCTTAAAGATATGAGGAAATTGCCTGGCTGCCCCAACATGATGTCCCAAAATAGTGCCCAGAAAGTTTCTCTGGCTTCAGTCAAACTTTAAAGACTTAATTAATACAGCTGGAAAACAAAAGGTGAACCAAGGACTGGGGTATCGTTAAAATAGTTTAGTAGTTTGTGTTTCATAAAAATAACCAGTAGGAATGTCCTTTCTAAAAATGATGTCACAGTGCAACAACTCCTGAAAAGTTCAGAACATGCTTTCAGACCTGATCCAGCTTCAGCGGAGATTTTAAGGTAGATTAGCAAAAGGGCAAGTAATCATATTTTGAATATGCCATGGTATATGTTAACAGAAATTAAAATAAATACAATATACTAATACATTTAGTAGACCTTGGAAACGGAACAGAAAAAAATGAGCCAGAAAGAAAAGTGGGAGAAATCTAAAATGTGTTAAACGAAAAGAACACCCAAGATAAAGCTCCTTCGTTCAACAGTCACAAGTCTCACAAAAGATGGTATCCATTGAGAAATGAGAAGTGGCAAAATGCCAAGGGGTCAGACCAGGAAGCGGGAGAAGCCATCCTCTATTGTTGCACCTGCTAAGCTTTCTAAATTCTTAAATGTCTGTTGCTCCCTGTTCTTGGGCACAGTTCTATGACCGGATGTCTAAATCATAGAAGAATGGACCAGTTGAGAGAATTCAATACAAAAAGATAGGACCATTTTTTCTATTCTCTTCATATTTGATGTAAGGTCACACATCATCATCATCATCATCATCATCATGACATCAGTTTAAAACCCAAATGATTCATTATGTCAAAAACAAACAGTAGATCTTTTATGATCTAGCTGTGAGACTTAGCTGGCATGATCACTCCTCAACAGTGCTTGTGTTCTATGAAAGAGGCAGGGAGTAAATACCTGCACCAAATAGCACCAAATGAGCAAGCCCACATTCTTACATTTTTTCAAAGCACCTTTCCTCTCGTTGGCATTTTTTGACTATCATTTTACCATCAAGAGCCTTACAAGTAGATTATCTTTTATGTGTTGAGACTGAGAAGCCACTTGGAAGGAAGAGGTAGGGTGTCAAAAGACAATTACGCAAATCTCACAATTCCATATTGGTGGGAGCAGAGTTGCTGATTTTACTGGCTAATTCAGCAGTGCCACTGCTCAGATTCGGAGGAATTTACTGGCTCGGACAGAAGGCAGATGACACCAATCTTACAGACTAGAGCCTAAGAAAGCAGTGGAGATTACCACTCAAATTTTAAGTATTTACTATTTATTAGGAAATAGAGCAAATTTGCCTCCAAACAACTGTTACAAGCTTACACACATTTTGCTTTTGCACAGAAGCTTTTAATTTTAGAATAATAAACGCATTTCCCAAATACAAACTTTTTTTTAGTTTCATGAAAAACAAACATGGGTGCCCACAACATGACAAGAGTTACCGCTTCAAAGAAAGTGCTTTAGTGCCTTGTAAGAGGGACGAAGAGCTGCATAGATTTAATTATAACCAATAAAGCCAATGAAACTATTATACCAAAGCTGTGCACAAAATACCCAGACTTAAAATCATTGTTTCAGGATCACCATTAATATTGTGGGTGGCTACACAACCCAGTCCCCCTTGCACACATGCATATACACTCACACACAGGAATATTTGAGATCACTATTTTTTCTATTTATCGGCTGATTTATTCCGCTTTGGGTGCCTTTCACTGTTCATTGCATGAAATCACCATGGTCCTTTTGCTGTTTGGGGACATGCTATTACAGGCGCTACGCTATCAAATGCGCTTTCAGTGTGAAGATAGCCCTACTATTGGCTTATTAGTACAGAGCCCTGCTGTAGGAGATGTGTTGAATCTATTCAACATTGAGCTTGCTGGGTGCTAGTGCAACGACTCTCCAAACAGCACAATACTTGTATGTGTGTTGTGCCATGTATGGACTTTTAGCCAATCACACATGCAGAGTTTGTTAATTCTGCCAATTTGAGGGGCGTGGCCAAGCATGGCTGGCAGGACGTGAGCTCCGCTAGCTCTCGGCCTCGGAACCCATAAATCCTGTCTATTTATCCTGTAAGTGTCTACAACCGGTCCCGGCGGTGGTCGGAGGACCCCCTCCCACTAGGGACCCCCCCTGCAAGCGGCGACAGAGAACGCCGAACCGCTCAGGTTGTTGGGAGTGAGCCCCGGGCCTCTAGCTACACGAGGCCGGGGTCTGCGGCCGAGTTGAGGGAGCCGGAGGTGGAGCGGTCCCGATCAACTGTGGCTCCTGCGGGAACCGGTGCCTTCGTCCCACACCGGAGCCTGCTGCCATCTACGGCCCCTGTTGCGAGCCCTAAAGCCTGCTGGTTGCTTCCGCCCGAGAGCCTTAGTCGAGCCCCGGGCCTCTGACTACGCGAGGCCGGGGTCTGAGGCCTAGTCGAAGCTGACGGAGTGGAGCGGACCCGATCCCCTGTGGCTCCTGCGGGGCCCGGTGCCTTCGGCCCCCGTGCCGGAGCCTGCTGCCGCCTGCGGCCCCTGTGGCGGGCCCTGGAGCCTGGAGTGCCTTGATTGAGTCCTGGGCCGCTACCTACGCGGGGGCGGGGTCTGGGGCCTAGTCGAGGACATTGAAAGTGGCGCGAACCTGATCCCCTGTGGCTCCCCCGGGACCCGGCGCCTTCCTGCCTGCACCGGACCCTGCTGCCATCTACGACTCTTGTGGTGAGCCCAGGGGCCTGTTGACTGCTGCCACGGGAGTGCCATTTGGACCGCGGAGGTGGCCGCCCTGACGGGCCTTTCCCGCTGGTGCTACATTGCAGACTGAGAGGAGGCTGCGGGTGACGCTGGTAGTGACGGCAGGGAGGCCCTGTCGGCCCTGGCGACCCCATCCTCTGAGTACCCGGCGGAGGGACAGAGGCTGCCTGCGGCGGGGGTGGCCTGGCTTGGGGTCTAATGGCCGGCCCTGTCGTGGCGACGTTCCTCCCACTGGCGTCTGGCGGCCATTGAGCGGCCTGCACACGCCGGTCCGACTGCCGGAGAAGGCCCGGAACTCCTGGGAGTGGAGCGGACCCGTGGACATCTCCGCCCTGCTGAGGGAGGATTGAGGGCCCGGAGGGCGCTCTGGTGAGTGACATTCTGAATCCTGACCCCCCCTCCGCGCTGCATTACCTGTTCTGGGGGACGGCATATCGGAGGGGACTGGTGTGTGGTGTGGCTCCACTTCTCCGGACTGAGGCTGATGGGGCCTGGATTTTGACCCATTTCATGCTTTAGGGGCCCGCCCGGCGTCACTACATTCCTGTGCCCGTTGACTGGGTGTCGCCTGGACCTTCGGTTCGGAGGGTGCCCAGTGCTGTTACTACCTGAGGGGCCCCCCCGAGTGGCTGGCGAGCGCTCTGGGCACTAGCCATGCGTAAAGACAAAATGTTGCGTGCCACACAGCCCAACACCATCACCCAATACACCACGCAGCGGCTGCCCTCCCAACGGATTACGAGCCAATCGGGCCAGGACGAGGGAGCGGGAGACCCTGGGGAGCCAACACGGGCGGAATTGTTGAAGGCCATCCAGGGCTCACATACTGCGCTAGAGAGGCAGATCGAAACGGTCTCCATTGACGTCAACCTGCTGCGTACTGACCTTCGTAAGGTTGCCGATAAGGTCACTGATGCTGAAGGGAATATTGCGGAGCTACAGGGTGAGGTGGCCACTCTCAAAAAGACAGTCACGCACCTCACGGCTGCGACGCGGGCTCTGGAGCGGAGGGCTGAGGATGCAGAAGGAAGGGCCCGCCGCAGCAACATTCGTGTTCTTGGGGTGCCGGAACGGCTGGAGGCGGGGAACGCTGAACGCTTTCTAGAAACATGGATCCGTGCAAAGCTGTGCCCGGTGGGCCTCTCAGATGTCTTTGTGATCGAGCGAGCGCACCGCGCTCTGATCCCGCCACCGCGCCCCGGAGAGCCCCCGCGAGCCTGATCTCACCATCGAGAATAGCCGGGTGTCCATCTACCCTGATTACACGCAACAAGTCCAGGAGCAGAGGAAATCCTATTTGGGAGTGAAAAGGAAGCTACACGAGATGAAGCTGCAATATATGCTATTGTATCCCGCAAAACTCAAGGTGCTCTCGCAGGGGAAGGCGCACTTTTTTGAATCTCCAGCGGCGGTTTAGGAATGGCTGGAAATCCGAGGCGACGACCTACCACCTGGAGAACGGGGGGGACCCCGAGAGACCTGGGGAACATGGCCTTCACGGAGACGCCGTAGCAGACGGAGGCGAGGATCTGGGTCGGCTGACGCAGTAGAACCTAGGATTACGGTGGGCAGGGACGGTGCTATGCTTCTGGAGCCTTTGCCAGGTGCGCCTGACTTGGGGGACCCGCATCAGGTGGATACCGAGGAGATCCTGGTCCCCGACACCTTGCAAGCCACGATACAGAACACGCTCCACACTGCTCCTGTGATCCCGGAAACTGGAGGGACTGAGTTGTTGCAGGTACCGGTTTCATCCTGAGGTGATATGGCTCCAGGCTGTTCTATGTCTTTGACCTGCTAGCCTGTGTGTGGGCCGCATTCCTGATTGAGGACTGCTGTTGGCAGCGTTTGACATTTGCGGCCTAACTGCCTTGAAAGGCCTCCTTTGTTTCTTTTTCCATATGAGAGGTCTGTGGAGAGTTGGGGGAGGGTGACTTACCTGCTGGAACGATACTTGCGTTGTGCTGTTCGCACGGGGAAAGTACGACTATTCTTTGTTGGGTTCGCGGGGGGCTGGTTGAGTGTGTGTGTGGTGGGGGTGAATGGGGCGTCTGTGTACGTCCTGGCACTGGCAGGGGGAGGGCGGGGTGGCATGTTTTGTTGTTGCGCTACTCCTGCTCGTGGGTGGGGTAGGGGGGGTTCTTCAAAGTTTGAGTGGTCTGGGACACTGTGGGGTTGGAAGGGGTACTGCGGGGAAACTGTTTTAGGCATCGTGTGTACCATTGTTCGTGCCCCTGGAAGGCTGCTTGCGGATGCTGGACTTGGTTGCCCGGATGGGCATGGCCAATGCTTATGGGATACAAATTTTTAACTTGGAACGTGCGTGGCTTGGGCACTTGCACAAAGCGTCACAGGGTACTGTCCTTTCTCCGCCGCCATGGAGTCTCTATGGCGTGCTTGCAGGAAACGCATCTGAATGAGGAAGGTGCCTTTAAGTTGGTGAAGAAGTGGAGGGGTCAGATGTTCCATTCCTCCTTCTCTACCTATGCTAGGGGGGTCCTTATCTGGGTGGCACCCGGGGTTCCCCTGGCGGTCCAGTTTGTTGAGGCAGATATTGAGGGCAGATATGTCCTGTTACGGGTGAAGCTGGATGGGAGGGACTTCCTGCTGTTGAATTCTTATGCGCCCAATGTAGATGACCCAAATTTCTTTTCCACCTTACAGGAGCTTATAGTGTCAGATTTAGATGCCCCCTCCTCTGGTTTGGAGAATTTAATTGTGTACTGGATCCACTTCTGGACAGGCATCCTCCCCGCGCGGGCACGAAACCACGGATGGCGGCACGTCTCCGGGAGGTGATGGATAACCTGGGTGCGGTCGATGTGTGGCGCCTCGGTAATCCGGGACTGAAACTGTACACTTGTTATACCCCCACGCACAATACTCATAGTAGGCTCGATAGAGTCCTTGCTGCCAATATCGATGCATCCCTGGTCTTGTCGGTCACTCATCAGGCTAGGTTTTTGTCCGATCATTCGCCCGTAACGTGCGTTGTGCAATGGGTAGACCGGTCCTCCCGTCCGCGGATCTGGAGGATGCCGGGGGATCTCCTACAGGATCCGGTAGGACGGGACCATGTGGAGACGACCCTACATACTTATTTGGATCTGAATTGGGGAAATAGCACCATGCCTTATGCAACCAAATGGGACGCTCTTAAGGCAGTTGTGCGGGGCGCATGTATGGGCCTGACTTATGGAGTCCGGAGACAGCTGCTCCGTGAGCTCGAGTGTGCTGAGGAGCGCCTCTGCCACTGTCAATTCTTGTCAGAACCGGATGGGTCGGACCTAGACTCTGAAAGGAGGGCGTTCACGATATCCTCGCCCGGCTGGATAAGTTTACTCTCGGCCGATATCGCCAGCGACTCCACCGTGAAGGAGACAAATCGGGCCGCCTATTGGCCTGGATCCTCCGGAGGGAATCGGCACCTGCACGGATCGTGGCGTTGAGGAACCCCGCTAGGGACCTGGTGCACTCAGAGATGGACCTACTTGCGGTGCTTCGCACGCACCTAAAGACGGTGTATACCGCGGACCCCTTAGTGACGGAGGCATCATATCAGCCATACCTTCGAGGTTTGACTCTCCAGACCCTCTCTGGGGAGGACGCAGAGGAACTGGACGCTGCGTTGACGCTTCAGGAGGTCAGAATGGCGTTGGCCGCCCTACCGACGGCTAAGACACCCGGTGGAGACGGTTTTCCCCCGGAGTTTTATCAGGCATTCGTGGATACCCTCGCTCCCCGTCTCCTCCAGATTTACCATGAGGCGCTGGAGTGTGGCAAGCTCCCAATCACCATGCAACAGGGTGAGGTTTGCATGATTCTGAAGCCGGAAGGGGATGGCTGTGATCCCGCGGCCTACCGGCCTATCACTCTAATTAACACTGATGCCAAAGTCCTCACTAAGATCTTGGCCACGAGACTGGCGCCGCATATGGCGCACTTAGTCCACCAGGATCAGTGCGGGTTTATCCCGGGCCGCAACACCGCCATGAACCTTCGGCGCTTAAATCACGTTCTCCATGAGGTGCGTGATAGGGAGGTTCCTCAGGTACTGGTATCGATAGACCTAGCTAAAGCCTTTGATACTGTCAGCTGGGGGTACCTTTTGCAGGTGCTTCAAATGGCTGGGGTGGGGCCCCTCTTCTGCGCCTGGATCTGACTCCTCTATAGTGCGCCTACGGCCAGGGTCAGACTCGGAGCGGCCCGATCGGAGGAGTGGCAACTGGGCTGGGGCAACCGCCAGGGGTGCCCCCTGTCGCCGCTTCTATTCGCGCTGGCGATTGAGCCCCTGGCGGTGTCGCTCCGAGCGGAGATGGCCCCCTGGGGGATTCGGGTGGGGGATGCAGTGCACTTGGTCTCGTTGTACGCCGATGACGCGCTGTTCTACCTGACCTCCCACCGGGAATCGCTCCCGCTCCTGTTGCAGCACTTGGATCGCTTTGGTGCGGCCTCTAGGCTGTGCCTTAATCCCGCGAAGTCCTTGATCTTCCCTCTTGCGGGATGTGGCGAGGACCCAAGAGTGGGTTTCCCGCCCCTGGGACTTAGATGGGAAACAGAAGCCTTCCGATACCTGGGAATTCAAGTGGCCGTATCTGATGAGCAGTTGCTGGCCCGGAACGCCGACCGAGTCCTCAGTTCCTTACAACAGTCCCTGTCCTTTTGGAATACGCTCCCACTTTCTCTCATGGGACGGTTGGCCGTCTCAAAGATGGTGATGTTGCCCAGAGTGTTGTATACCTTGCAGAATACCCTGTGCCCTCTCCCTCCTCGTATATTCCGCACACTTAATACGCTGCTCACCTCCTTACTTTGGGCGGGCAGGCGCAGCAGAGTTGCATTGCACACGGTGGTCAGACGCTGGGAGGAAGGAGGCCTAGAGGCCCCGAGGTTTGACCTATACTATTATGCGGCCCAGCTGCTACCGGCCGCGCGCTGGCTTGCGGGTACAGACAACTGGGAGTTGCGACTCCCGACGGGTAGAGCGGATGAGAGGGCCCTACAGGTGGCCCTGATGCGAGGTAGGGGAGCGGATCCTTCCCTGCCATATATTGTTCGACACACTGCCGGGCTTTGGCAGCGAGTAGTGGAGAGAGTGCTGAGGCGGCCCCATTTCATAGGGAGCTACCGGTGTGGATATTGGCACCGGTGACGTTGATGGAAGAACACATGTCGTTCCGGGAATGGCGCGATGGCGGCTGTGAAACTTTGGCGGATCTGTACCCCGACGACTCTTTCGTGACCCTGGACAGGGCTACGGAGGCCTTTGGTCTTACTGGGGGTCAGTATCTCCATTATAGAGCCCTACAGGACATGGCGAGGACGACCTGGCCGCAATATCCGGAGGCGCCCCAGGTGTCCCATACTTTGAATATCCTATTGTCATGTGGCAGAGGACGGCGACTGATAACGCTGCTATATACGGCGATGAGATGTGACTCGATCTCCCCCTCCTGGGCAGCATGGGAGGCGGATTTGGGGGTCGCCTTAGACCCCGGACAACGTCAGCGAATAGGGACACTTACCAGGAAGGTGTCGTGTAACGCACGTTTCAAATTGATCCATTTCAATTTTGTACATCGCACTTACATAACCTCAGTTGCTTTACACCGCATTGCCGCGGATAAATTGGATGCCTGTCCTAGATGTGGTGCAGTCAGAGCCGGATTTCTCCATTTGGCTTGGGAGTGCCCGCTTGTCGGAGACTTCTGGAAGACAGTGGTAGTCCACATCCGGAAGATCACGGGCCTACATATTGACCTAACCCCACTTCACTGCTTGTTGGCCCTAGTCCCCAAACCTAGGAAGAAGACCCTCTCCTATAAAATGTTGCAGCTGCTCTTGGTGCCGGCTAGGAGACGGGTGGCTATTACTTGGATGGGACAGAGGGCACCAGACATGTCATTGTGGCTCCGAGATGTTGGGGAATGGACATTGGCTGAGGAGACACACATGCAGCATACGCGTAAGGATGAGCGGCTGCAAGAGGACTTGCTCGCATGGAGAATGATGTGCGCTGTGGGGTCAGGTGGCAGCGATTCCGAGGCAACTAGTGCTGAATTGTTCTCCTCTGCGGAATCGGGACCGGAGGATGGGGAGGCGGGGGGTGGGGAGGGAGAGATGGTGTTGGCGTAACGCCCTAATGACCACGCACAAGGTTCCTTAACGACAGTTGTATATGATTGCTTTGCATCCCAAGGATTTGAATCTTGTATCTACTGTTATATCTGCACCTGCTGGAGCTGTACTGGGACTATGAAATGTGTACACTTGTATCTTCTTTCTATCGATGCCAATTTTGGGGGGGATTATGTTGTTTACTTTCCTGAAAAAATGAAGTATATAAAAAAAAAACAATTCTGCCAATTTGAGAGTCTAGAATCAGTACTGTCTCTAAGAGGAGCAGCACTGCACAGCTTCACACCCTAGGTCACAAGGAATATTTTTTGGTGCGGGATGTCCCAAGCACTTCGTGCCCAGCAAATTAAACACTCACTGCTAACATCTGGCGTGACTTCTAGCTCATGAGCTTAATTGCAGTACAATCACCACAGCCATTCATCCTTCAAAGTCCAACAACCTGAGTACCATTAAACTGGTTAACAGTAACATATTTAAAGCACAGAAAAGCAACAAAACCTGCCGTATTACGTAATATATAAACGGTATTATTTACAGCACAATTACGTATTGAAACTCGGGGAATATCCCTAATATAAAGATCACATCAGCATGGTAAGCCTATTTAAATATGGTTTCTCTAGGGCCACACAAGATTACCACCCCCATGGTGCCCTGGCCAACTATTGCTAGGGTCAGGTGTAATGGTTGATTAATATTAAAGTTTCAATGTAGACCCACCGCACACTTTGGTGTGTGCGCACATTGATGCATGTTAATAGCCTGTCACCAATTTACACAGCAGAATTTCAGGCCCATCAGGATTTACATTAAGGCTTTTCATTCGCTGGGCTTTACGAATACTGCAGACCCTGTGGGGCATTTTTCGCAAGAAACATGGCATCCAATCCGTTGACCAAACAGCTCAAGTGAGCAAGCCCACATTCTTAAATTTTTCAAAGCACCTTTATTCACGTTAGCATTTTTCTATCATTTTACCATTTAGACCCTTCCAAGTAGATTATATGAAATGTGCTGTGACTGAGAAGCTACTTGAAAGGGGCAGGGTGCCAAAACACAATTACACAAATCTCACGATTCCAGATTGTTGGGAGCAGGGCTGAAGATTTCCCTGGCTAATACAGCAGTGCCACTGCTCAGATCCTGAAGAACTTACTGGCTCGGAAAGAAGGCAGATTAAATCAATCTTACATACTAGAGTCTAAAATAGCAGGGGTGATTACCTCTCAAATTTAAAGTATTCACTATATTTTTGGGAAATGCAATAAATTTGCCTCCAAACAACTGCTTTTCATTTTATGAGAATACACACATTTTGCTTTTCCACAGAAGCTGTTACTTTTGGAATAATAAAAAACGCAATTCCCAAATACGAAAGCTTTTCAGTACTATGAAAAACACAATCAGTCAGTAACAAACATGGATGCCCACAACATGCCAAGAATTACTGGTTCAGAGAAAGTGCCTTGTCAGAGGGATGAAGAGCTGTATAGATTTGATTATAACTAATAATGCCAATGCAACTACTCACTAAATATTAGGAAATGCAATTAATTTGCCTACGAACAACTGCTTTTTTATTTTACGACTATATACAAGTTGACTTGTGGGATAATTAGGCCCAGCAAGTGTCCCTTGCCTCTTTTAATATTGTCATGGATTTAGTCATTAACCAATCAACACTGGATTTTGGTTATTCATATACAATCACCCTACCAAATCTAGTTTTGTCATTCTCCTTCAATTTTTTAACTATTGGCCGTCCGTTGAGTCATAGCGACCTACGAACGAAGGGTTTAAAAGGTCTCCAAACTGTTCTCCAGAAGGAGCCAGCTGGTTATTGTACCCTCCACCAAGGTGCAGTACGACCCGATGATGGAGCATGCTACCTGGGTGGCCAAAGATCTGTACATCCTGAAAAAGAATTACCTTTGAACATAAAAATAGTCAACTTTAAAGGCCTCAGATAAACTGTCTTTACCGGAGGATCACTCCTTTTTTAGTAATATATATTAATTCAGACCGTTCAACACTACCCACAAGCAAACATGATTGTAATACATTTCAAATTTAACAGTTGCCTCTAGGATATTCAGCAAATCCCTCAGCACTACCAGTTTTGAAACATGTGCAGTTGGTATTGACTATTGAGAAATGAAAACAATCATGTCAAGTGTACCCATATGAACGTTGCTGTATTTGAGCAACTGAGAGCGAGTATTCCACAACTTAAAAAATTAGAACTTGACAGAACTCACTTTAACGATGAATGAAAGTGTTCCTTTCAGTTTCTGAGGCATGACGATGCTTTGGACTGTGAATACAAACTGAGCTTCGTTTGAGATACCTGCAACAGACAAAGGGATAAGTCAACAGCCCAAAGCATTAATTTCTGCTTTAAAAAAACATCATAAGCAGTTTATTGGCTGTAGTCCATTATATTTCATGACTAGACGTGCAAATTAAAGAAATATCTCTATATCAGATGCTGAGAAAAAACTGCAATTGTGTATAGCGCTTGTGGGTGTTTCAGAGTAGGTTATTTGTCAGCTGTCCTACAATACTATGAGCTACAGTACCTAAATGTGCACAAAGCGAGAGAGGGGCAAACCACATCATTCAAAGGAAAAAGAACATGTTGAAAACCCATAGTCAGTTGACATGATTTGTTTGGCCGAAAAATACATCTGCATGGAGATGGACTTGTACCCCTGCCCTGAGTGCCAAACTGTACTGTTGTCTGGACCCCTAATGCTGATGTTTGTTTTCATACACTGATCATGCGTGTGTGCCATGACACAGGCCGGTCTTGTGGTTTGTCGTCTTTTTGGACTAGGAGGGTAGCCCGAAGCGCTACCCTCATATTGGTGGAAGGGTACTGCCTTCACAAGCAGCATGGGCGCCGTGGGGGCAGCCTACAGAGTAGTGATCAGTAGGAGTGAATAGTCCTTTTCAACCTGTGTCACTCGAGTGAGGCCTACAGGCTCACTCACTTTTTTAAGTTCTACAGATGTGTGTTTAACTCACCCATTGGCCTGCATTAGTTAGATGTGAAGTTCTGTGCAGTGCAGGAGTGGTGATTGTGCACTGGCTGTATGTGTGCCTGGGAAGAGTACAACATAAGGATCGGTCAGTACTATGTGGTACGTGCATTAGGAGTGCGTGTACTGGATGTATGCGTGACTGCGAGGTGCGCAGTACACGAAAGATGTAGTGCTATGCCGTGCAGTGTATGGCGAGTGCATGCACAGGGTGTATATGTACCTGTGTGGAGTACAGTATATGAAGGTTATAGTGTTGTGCTGAGCACACATGATGAATGTGGACGCTGGCTGGAGGTGTGCCTACAAGTGGCACAATACAGAAAGGCTACAGTACTGCTTAGTGCACACAGAGTGAATGTGTCTGCTGAGTGTATGTATGTCAGTGGTGGTATCAGTGCTTCACAGTGTGTGCGCTGTGTACATACAAGGAGTACAAGTGTGCCTGTAATGGTACATTACATGGAGGACAATGGGTTCTATTTAGGGAGGGTCAGACCTGGCTGCTGAAAACATGAGCAGATAGAGGAATCCCCCCCAGTCAGATTAGTGTACTGCTGCATTCATGTAAGCCGGGTGGGACACAGAGGAGGGAGAGCAAGGCACCCCCTGTATACTTCAAAGGGTGCTCTTTTATTCAATGAGAGATCACAAGGAAGGGGCTTGGGCACAACTCAGTGAATTAGATAGTGTTGATAAGGGAATCATAAAGAGTGGGACTGGAAGTCAGAGATTAACCTTGTGATCCACATTTCACTATGGCTGACAATCAAGTGGGAGCTCTAATCACTCCCATGGCCTGTGTAATGAAACTATCAGCTTCGGTGTCTCTCATGCTGTGTTGGTTGGATTTTCAAGAAGTTGAAGAGAAGTTTGGTCTTCAAAAGAAGCAGGACCCCAACATAAAACTTTAAAGACCCAGACCATAAATCACATTTGGTGTCTGAAAATGTACTATAAGGGGAGACTGAATCCTCAAAAATTGTCATCTGCCAAGAAGCCAGACAGGCTGTGTGAGGAGGGGGAAGCTTTGCAAGACTTCTGTCTGTGACCAGGACTAGGGGCTAAGTCTCCCTGCTGGGCGAGGGAACATTACACAGGAAAACCAAGACCACATGCTCTGGTGCCTGGAGCACCAACACCTGCATGCTTGCCAAGACCAGTGTGCCCTGTCAGGAAGAGGAGAACTTTGTCAGGAGAAAAGTCCAGTGGGGAGCCGAGGGGACTCCTGGTGCGAGGAGACGGCTGCTGCACCTGTCGGGTCATTGCCAGAGTGCAGAACTGAATTGGTGAACCCCGTATGCCAGGAGAGCCCCCTGTTGAAAATAGCTGTGTAAAAAGATTAAGGGCGGCAGCCTGTGCAGTACCGTTGCGGCAACCCCGCGAGTCAGAAGAGGCCGCCGTGGAAGATACTGCACTGGGATCAGGGCCGAAGCCTATGCGATCTTAGCAGCGGCCCAGGAGGGGCTATGTATATACCACAACAGCTACGGTACAGGCAGATCTCCCATTATCTCACTCTGTGTTCACAGAGAGACACTGGAATTCAAAAGAGGGGTTTCCTACTTCAAGCAGCTCACAGATCTACATACAGAGGGTGTGATCATAGATGGGCTTCTGTATGTGGACTGACCCTATAACACCAAAACCTTGAGCAGAAGTAAGCTATCTGTCCGCATATCTTGAAGGAGATCTGCACAGAGGGAGAATCTGGGTTAAGTCAGTCTTGCTTTATGGCAGAGCTCAGAAACTGGGCGCAAGGGTAAGACATTGAGAAGGTCTCTCAGGTGCAGTCACTGGGACTGCTCCAAAGAAAAGGAAGTCAGGTTAAAGTTAAACATAGGTAGAAAACACCTTTTTCTGAATCCAGTATGTCCTTGTAGAGGACTCGATTCATACTGCCACACAGTCTCAATGCAGTATATGCTTCCCTGCTACATAGTGCACAGCGGTGGACATTTCACCGGGTGCACTCCACAGAAGGTTACAGGTGGTGAACTATCAGAGTGACACAAAAAGGATAAGAACAGGGTAAAGGGTCAACCTGCGGGAAGGGGGAATGCAAGGGATCTCCGAGCCAGACGTCCACCGCGTGGCACATAAATCAGTGTCTTTCCAATGGTGTAAAATTCCAAGTTCTTCTCGAACAAGGAAGGACGTGCTCCTCGAGAGTACTCAAAAAGCTGCTGTGTAACCAGAGTTGGTGTGGGTCTGACAGCCAGATTTCCCAGAGATGAAGGAACATTACATGAAGTCTTTTGGCTGGAAGAGCTGAGAGTTTACAAGGAGAGTCTAGAAACGTGTTTCCCTGTTGAGAAAGGGAAGGCTTTTTCATAGAGATAAGCACTGAGTTGGCAGTCACGGTCTCTGTTGATTGTTACACTTCAGCTCCAGCCCGCACACTATCTACCCGAGAGGCCTGTAGCGGCTCACCCTCACTATACAGAGAGGCAAGTGCGGAAAGGGTTTTACCTGGCTGATTGCTGAGCCACAGTGGGTTGGAGCACTGAACACTAGTGGCAATTAACTTCAACCACCTGAGTTAGATCTCAGCAGTCCCTTTCTAAAATGTGTCTTCCCCAAACAAGGTTTGATAACTGCGTATCCACAGATGTGCTTTCTGCCTGTACACACCCCTAGAGCAGAGTCTGGAGTGAAAGGTGATAGTGGATAACATGCCTACACACAGGAATGCTGAATCCTCGATAAAAGCACCTTTTCATTTGCTCTCTTTTTGCTTCTGGCATTTCAGGGCAGGGGAACTGAGAAGTAGAGCAAACCCTGGGACACAACTATCTTGTTGGCCCAAATTAAACTTCAAACTGAGCTCAGTGCTAGGAGGGAATTAGAAGGCTACTCTAGATATGTTTGTTCTTGATTTTTCTACAGGAGCTGCGGTAGTCTAGCTATCTGGCAGACACTGAATCAACCTCGGATATAACTTGTAGCAAAATCATATGGAAAGGGTTTAAACTCCTCAGTGTCCTATGTTGGTCAATATAATGAAAGGGGTGACAGCTACCAATAATTATAATTGTGTTGAATCTACAAAATAACTAATCTTTCATTTAGTGAATAACATTTGAGTTGTTCACAGAATAAACCTGGAATATGGCTCTTACTGAACAAGTCAAACCCTGATTATATATTACAAACTTGGTGTAAATCTGGCTTTCAAGAGGTATTCTTGCAAAACTCCTCAGGGGCATGCTGGTCAGCTCACTTCAATTCGAGCTACATTCAATGCAGACGGTCATAGCTGACCAGGTTGTTTTTCAATAAAACCAGAACATCTCTTAAAGTCGGTTTTGTCAGTGAATTTTGCTGGTAGTGCGATATTTTATTTAGGTCGATAATGCCCTATGAAGAGAAGAGGTCTGGATCCTTAGTGTGGTTCACTGCTATGACCTGCTATGATCATGCTTAAAATATATGCCTACAGCAAAGCTGTAATTTGAGGTATACATTACTGAGCACCATCATATCAAACTTTAATTACGCAGTATAAAAAACACACCCCTTCCGGTAACACACTATCGGGACCAAATGCCTTCCGAGAGAAGTGCTTACCAGGAGGCAGCTGGAAAGGGACTGGGATGCCATCATGCACAGAGGCCCCTTCTGGCCGCATCATTTTAGTGTTGAGGGAGTCCAGCACATTCAGTTCCATGCTCTTCAGGAAGCTGCTGCTCTGGTTTTCGAAGATGACGGACACAGTCACCTGACTCTCCTTCTGTAGATCTCCTTGGATGTCGTAAGTCTGAAGTAAAACATGCAAGCACAGAGTTCCATGCATTGTCCAAGAACACAGTGTATAATACAACTTTGAAGTGACTGATTCATATAAGTGTACAATAAAAAGAAACATACAAATTAGTTAAAGCAATTATTGAAAACCCCAATTTATTAATGAATAAGAACAAAGTTTCACATTTGTTAAGTCCTTATCAAACAAAACCGGTCTTAGGTTATAGGTAGGGCCACTAGAATCGTGTGACAGGCAAGGACCTCATTATTCGGCTGGCCACAAAACATTTCAGCATGAAAAATGGTTTAATGCGGGAAATTATGCAGTTTCGTTGCAGCATTATTTTGTTATTCTGTCATTTTCAAACATGTGAACGCTCACTGGGCAAAGGTTTCACCTCGCTAGTGTCAGTTTAAAACACAAATACAGCAATCAGCAAATGATAGGTGACCAGTTTACTTTTCAAATTGCCTGCCAGACGCGACAGCATTTTTAGGAACTTTAGCTCTGTTTGAGCCAGAAACAAAATCTGTAAGGAATGAAGTAAATGATGAACTATGTGCCAAGTGTAGCAAATCCTTAATTATGCCGAAAACTGAGCAGCTGCAGAACCATGACATTACAGTGGCCCTAGCTACTGACTACTTATCCTGCAGAGCAGAATTAAAAATTTACTTAATTAAAAGCAGCTTTATGGAAATACAGAGGTTCAAATATGAGATGCAGGAGCCATAGAGCAGTCTTCTCATTCCTATATGTGACTAAGTATCATGGTGCTTTGAGGGATTCAGGGAAAGCTTAAGAAACAGTCTATACAAGAAGGAGAACTACAAATATTGACAACAGTAGAAGGGGAACTATACACACGGATTTTGGGAGTAGAAAGCATAAGTTATTTGGAGGCACTGCGCCCAATAATCCATCCAGGAAGAAAAGCTGCATAAGCAATAAGCTACACATTTATTCAAACAAACATTCTAATTGTAAATAATGGCTATGTTAACTTTCAAGTCTTTTTAATTCATGCACAGAAGAAGCAACTTGTTGGGCTTTTAATAAAAAACTAAAGAAAATAAAAAAAATCACTTAATGGTTTATGAAATGCGCCTGAAGAAAGCTGCTGAGTGACTTACCACTCTGATGTACTTGTTTTCAGCAAGAAGGTTATAACTAGACATGGGCTGCAGAGATGAAAGAGAGAGATTAAGAGTAAAGCAAAAACACATCAATTCAAATGAAACTGAATATGGACACTGATACTATCTGGCAAATATAAAGGAATGATAGAAGTTTAAAACGCATCAATAAATAGCACCTTCAAGAACATTTAAGAAATCATTAGAATGTATTTCAGTACTCAATGTCTGGCTGGCTACCTCGTTTCCAATTTAGGCAAATTTAAATTGGGGCTTACACAATACTATAACTTACTGGAAGTTAACATGAGCAAAATTCACCATATAGGCTCTTGCAAGATATACAATAGCCCTAATCAGGATGATGCGGCTAATGTAACTAGAGGTGCCGGCTAGCTTCAGGCTTAATAGCTTTGAGGAAAATCTGGTACAAAAGTCCATTATCCTGCACTCTTATCTTTCAAAAATGAAACACAAACTTCCACATTTCCAACCTTAAAAAGTGGCCAAAATGACAGACTGATTTTGACCACTATGCCACAAGAGCAAAAATCATAAAACCATCCCTTCACTTAGCTCAACCCGCTCCACATTTGAATTTGGAATAGGGCCTAATGTTAACATTTTTAAAAGCATTCCCCTTGTGCAGCCACACAATACATTTCAATTACTTTAAGATCTTTTTGAAAGAACAGATTCCGTCCAAGCCTTCTGAAGGAATATGTACAAGCCTCTTACCGGTAGTGGCTCTTCATCCAGGGTGCCATTTGGCACAGCTTCAGTCGTTTCTTCTTCACTGTGATGGTGATGCCGGTGATGGTGGTGCTTCTTCCGAGACTTCTTCTCGTCTTTCGATTTCTCGTCCTTTTCTTTTTTGTGCTTCTTCTTATGCTTGGAAGGTTTCTGTAAAAAACAGGCAAGAGCTCAATTACACACCCAGTGGAACAAATAAAGTGTTGGGCTATTATTAACTTTAAAAAAAGTAAAAACGCTTCTTCCCTTTGTAACTTTTCTCCAAATAAGTGTGGGATTCCCGATCACATTTAAACTGTTATTGAAGAAATATATTTATTTCCACAAATGGGCTGTGTTTGCAATATTAATCCTTTTTTAAAAAGGGGGAAATGTGGTTGGGTGGTTAGTGAAAAAACCTTAATCCCTATTTTTATGTCCTCTACTAGAGAGAAGGTAGCTTTGTTAATTAGTTTAATGAAGATATAAGGACTGGAGAACTAAAATTACCAGAAATAAATTGTTCCCTCCTCCCCTTGGATCCTCATAATACCCCATTCTTAGTGGCAGAAAAGCCAGGAGGAACAGAAATCTTAGGATAAAAAGATAGAAATGTGTCCGTTATACAGGTTTGGGTGACAGGCCTGACCCACATCAGGGAATAATCTGGAGATAGAAGCCATAGGAACCATTTACTTGCCTTTGGTAACAATCTTTTTGGTTGATACTTTATCTAACTGAAGATTCCTCCCCTTAAAAATATCCCTAGGAACCAGAATACTTTAAGTACAATTATCCCGCATGGCGATAGGTGGAACAGCGCAACTCCGCATTTTCTACATTCTGCCACGGAAGGGACGATGGCGCAGAATATGGAACATTGACATTAATTTCTTTCTTGACTCAGTCTGCGCCATCGGACACACAGTCCAATATAAACAGATGTAGCAGAGCGCAGATTCCTAAATAGGGACCTTTGTAAATAGAAAAAGAGAGACCATTCTACAGAAGTGGGCGGTGGGAGGGCAGTGAGGAATCTGTAGTTGGAGTATGCATCAGAAAGATAGTTACTGAAAGGAACTTGTTTTTCCGAAGAATACTTCTAGCCACAGATTGTTCACCTTTTGGAGTTACCTAAGCAGCCCAAGGTGGTAGGTCTATGGAATGGCTCAAACAAAAAATACCCCCAGGAACGAATGGGCGAAACGCCCTCCCTGTTGGAGCTGGCTATTAAGAGAACATGTGTAACTGATGCCCACGTCATGGTCTGACAGATGTCTAGGACATGCACTCTGTGTGCCAGCACAGTGGTAGCAGCCTTGGCCTTGGTGCAAAGGGCTTTCTTTCCCTCTGGAGGTTGCTTCTTTGTCAAATTCTGCTACGCATTGACTAAATCCTTTTCTGCATTGCCTTAATTTATCCCAGAGAACTCCACAAACAATTGATTGGCCATACCATGGTCCAGGTGAGATCGATGTAAAAGCTTAATACCTTTTGTGGTCCAGCCCATGGAGTCTCAACTACTCTTTCAAGGGCTAAGGCAGAGCAAAGAACGTTGGGAAGAGTGATGGATTTCTCAATGTGAAAGCAGTCACAACTTATGGCAAAAAGGCCGCCTCAGTCATGAGCACCACTTTAATTAGCATATGAGATGTCCTCCTAAGTGGCAGAGGACGCCACATGGCTGACAAATGCTTCGGACCTGGAGACACTCCCATGGCATCACTGTTAAGAGACAAATGTAAGAATTATGTTAGGTGGAACCTGACTTTATAGATGAGTGGTAAAAGCTCAAGTGTTAGCCTTTTGAATAAGTCGAAAATAAGGTATCCTCACAAAGTATTAGGACAGAGGCCAAGAAAATCTGCGAAAGATTGTCAGTCAGCATAGCGAACAAGTAGCTGGATGACCATCCAACCCAACCCACCACACACATGCATACACATACCATCTTTAGCCCCTCAGCAAAGGAATTCCAATAAACCACTTTCACCAAGCTGACAACGTTTATGCTGTAGCTAAACCAAAACCATGAGTTGACATGCTAGGTTTCCCAGCTGGTAGAAAGTTTGCTGCATGTGTGGCTGTACCTGTGTACTAATTCTCAATAATGCTTCCCTCAGCTCTCACTCAGTGATTTTGCTGCTTAGGGTTGCATTGGGGATCTCTAAGCGCTTACAATATTGGCAGTCTTAGCTGTGTTTCTTCTGCCCCTATTTTGATGTTAAGTACCTTAGGCAAATATTAGATGGGAAGAAACACTTCTCCAATTCAACCGACGGGAGAGATAATGGTTTGGAGAACAGGCACAGTTACCACAAACATAGATGCAAAAGGGTTCCTCCTGAAACCTCTTGAGCTTCATCAACAAGATTTAAAAACATATTACAAAGAAGCAATAGGAGGTATACTTTCTTTATTATTTTATTTTCTGATGTGGGCCCACCATTTGAGTTAGCCAACGTCCAGGACTAGGATCAAACGAGATCTCAAAAAGCAAGGAAGGGAGAAAAGACAACAAAAAACTTGCCCTACCATTTATTCCTGGCTGCCGCTTCAGCAGCAATAGATTGTGTTCCTCCAAAGCAGCCTGCTAAGTGGTACAAATTCATTACAATTTGATACTCATCAACAACAGCAAAGGATTGTGAATCAATAGCACACCGTGCTATTCAAAAGAAATGAACAAGGAAAGCAACTTTTTGAAAATCAGCGTTTCTGAGAGAATGCTGAGAGGTCAAAAAATAAATACCTTGAGTAGCAGGGTTATACTTTCAATATTTATGATCATCCAGAGAGATTTACCTGAGGGAAGTGAAGAAACCATACTACAAACGTGAATGCAGATAACAGGAGCAGGTGTATAATAAGTCAAGAGAAGAGCAATTGGCGTGAGCAGATCCCTGTATTAAGCTGAACACAATAACAAGAACCAAAAATTGTAGACAGATGAACAGTGGAGCCAGCACATGAGATGGTGAAAAAAAGACTTGCTCACTCAGGAACTGTAAAGAGAAGACAGCTGAATGGGGGTTTGACTGGACACTAGCAGGCAAGCTAGTAAGTACAGAAAAGCAAATAAGAGTGGACAAGTTGTGAACGTCTGGAGTGAATTCTTTTTTTTTTTTTTTTAAAAGCTGTAGCATGAAAAGCAAGCACAGGATGGATTTTATAGATATTATCAATCTGGTACAGACCATTTAGAGTAACACAACAAATGTGTGGTCAAAAAGGCAAAGATAACTCTTAAAACTTGATATTTCCCAATTAGCTTCAATGATCATCATGTAACATCTCCACCTACTGCTGCCAATACTCTGACCAACTCCCATTCTGACCACACCACGGTATAGATACAATCTTGCTCAGACTCTTGTCCATTGCGGTGAACGCTCAACAAACCACAGCTGCACTTCCCGGGGAGACACTTACTCTCTTTGTCTCACTGAGTCTCTTGAGAATAAAGGCCCATTAGTAAGGGGCAGTGGTAGAGTAAATTCCCAACTACGATTATGATCAGAAAAAAAGTGCAAGCCCACTTCATCAATGAAAATCTCAGCTGCTGGCACTGGCTCACTGACCTTTTCCCCATCTTCTGCGTCATCATATTCATCCCGGTCAGGTTCCTTCTTGGGTTCGGGAGGCTCTTCCAGGATTGTGTTTATATTGTTCTGACTCTGGTGATACAACAAAAAGGACTCAGTGTATTTAAATGTCTATTAAACAAGAAAAGAGAGGCCAGTAAGAGTACAAACCCCAGACACCCCAGAACCCACATCAACATTAGGACTAAATACGCTAAAACTCGGGCTCTCCCAGCACATTTTATCTACTAACACTTGATTAAAAAAACTGTGGGCCACCTGCATGAGTGTGAGGTTACATCCTGTGAAAGACTAATGTAGGAGAGTGTGGAAGAAAGAATAGTGGAGAAATGTAGCTATTTCTTGTACGGAAAGACAGTTGCACTTCTGATGTGCAGAGGTCAGAAATAACACAACGAGAACATAAAACAGGTATAACTAAGACAATGCTATGTGTATTGGGCAAAAAGCCTAGCTTGCTATATACAGCATATACTACTCCAAGAAGGTGTAGACGGTCACTGAAAAGCTTTAATGACCAATTACAAGTTGAAAGAGTTGTTAAAACGGCCTTTCCTAATAGTGTGGCATTATCAGGGTCTCTGCTGTTTTATATCACTGCATTAAAAGTGATTTTGCCAGAGACTGACCTACTGCCTCTTTCCTCTATATGGTTATGGAACAACTCAGTAACTTGCAATATCCTTATAATGTATGGCAGCGGGTGCTTTATCCCCTATATCTTTTGCACTATCGTCAGATACTGGAAAACGAGAGAAGAAGTATCGAAGCAGAAGAGGTTATAGAATTGTCATTAATTGGCCTCCTGCTCAAAAGCTGCCTTTTAGTGCACATTTACTGCTTCTAGGAAACCACAAGTCACATAACTAAGTTTTCTGTTACTCACTAGTCACCAAAAGCGGTTGGCCTGAGGATGTTTAACACACACTTGTCTGAGATACAAAGAACATTTCTCAAAGCCTAAGGACTTTGGTGAATGGAGATATGCTGAAGCATATTAAATAGCAGTCGGAAATAGAAAAAAACTATTAAATACTAAACAGCTCTGGGTTTCCGGTTAGGGAGGAATGGAAAAAAGAAGCATAATAACTGGTGTTTCTATGGAACCGCGACATAATTTCTGGTAAAGCCGTCACTATCCAGGCGTGAGGCCTAAAGTGTCACCTAGCACCAGGAACTTTGTGTGTGTTCAGTCTGGGGCCTTGGGTTTAAATTTCTTACAAGGAATCCACAAAAGGGCGGATCCATTAGACATAACTTTCACCAGGAATATGGTGAGGATATAAAAACACGCATCATGTAGATCATCTACCAAGATCTTAGGAGTTATCAACGCCACAGAAAATTATTATGTGCAGCCTCCTTTTAGGTTGCTTAGTAATTTCTGAGTTTAGGAGCATGGAACCAGAAAGTTTCCACTCACTTGTGATGAACTGCCAGGGAGGTTTGCTTCAAATGGTCAAGGCTGACATAAAGCTGTTGCTCCAGCATTACAGTTGAAACTAAGGAACAGCATTGTATAGACTTCTACCAACCAGACAATGCATTTCAAAAGGAAATCCTTGCTCATTTGAAATTCAAAATGCAAAGAGATGGTAAGACATATGATAACATTTCTGAATCTCCGCCAATATCTATCAATGGTGGGGAGGGATAGGTGGTTTTCAGCTATTTGAAAACTTTGGGGAGATGCAAAGGAGGAGATACACGAGAACATCATTTATAAAGTATGATAAATGCATTCAGATGATCCCAAATGCAGGTTTTGAGAGGTGTAACTCTCCTATTTCAAGCACATTTTCTGTCAGTATAAAGAAAATAAGTTGGAGAAATCTCATTACTAAATGGGAAAGGTCAACAGGCATGCACCTGTAGGGTAATATCTATGCAGGTGTACTCAAGTTAGATATACAAGGTAGACCTGGACACAACAAATATTCTTTAGTCCAGCAAACCATTACAAGGACAGAGTTGAAAACTGCACTGCTATTGGAACTCTGGTCTACTATTCTTTACACTGATCCACTAAGACAACAATGTTTAACATCTGACTTCCAATAAATTAATTTTCAACAACATTACTATCACAAGGTCACAATGTTAAATAATATCAACCTACCAGGCTGACTTGCCACCATGTTATTAGAATCAGATTGCATGTTATTAAATCAAGGGGTTCATAAATCATGCTCAACACTAAACTAATAGGATGCTATTTTGTCAGATGATGTGTTCTGATAACGATCAAACTGCTGCTGCTAATATCCATGAAAGGCAGTTGGAGGACCTGTCCACCCAACCCTCCCTCCCCATGAATTCCACCCTCCCTTAACTCCTCCTCCGTGAGTGATGGTTGTTTAGCAACGCAGAAAGTTGACTAATAATTTTCTTACTGACCTGCGACTGATTCGGGAGTGGAGCACTGGTGAGCCAGAAATCGAGGTCAGACGTCTGAAATTAAACAAGGAATGAATATCAAGTCCATAACCTAACAACTGGTTGCAAGCACTAGAGACCAGTCACTTAATGGTACTTTATGACCGTCTATATATTAAGTATACATAGGTCAACCTTATAAAACATGACTGCATTATTAATGCAATTAGAATTCAACAGGTCTTATTTTCAATTAGTTGATAACTAGTTTAGGAGTAGGTGATAAGGGGTCCAGCTAACTGGTGGAAATGACAATGCAGGTCCTTCTAGGCAGTTAACAAAACTACAAAAAAGTCCTGCACAACATTTTCCGTTAGGAAAGCACAAGCTTAAAGAAATATTTAACAGTGGAAAATATATAATATTAATTGCACTAGTCGGACGAGCAGAAAAAATGGGAATTGACAGTCACTTTAACAAAATATGCACTAATAAGTGAAAGCGGTAACTTAAAATAGAAATTCGCAGTTTGGGGATGGGCGAATTACCAGATGATGAAAAAAACAATTTTAAGCAGGTTACCAGCCTTCAAATAAGATTCACCATGGTGGGTATCCTTGACATAAGGACAAGCTGTCAAATATTTCTTCTGACCGATTCTTTTACCTGCAGATTACTCACCTGAAGAACTACCCCAGGTGTCAGACTGGATACAGAGAACCTCAAAGTCCTCATGTTGCAGATATGGGGTGCTGGCTTCATAACCACACGGATGTGGCATTAGGTGACATCACTATATAGTGCCCACCCCAGCACATCAGCAGTTCCTTTTTTTTCCATTCCTTTGATTCGGATCTGCAGCTATGCTCTGAGAGTTTCCTCACAAAAAACAAATGACCTGTGCAGTACTATTTCTCATAAGAAATCAGGGTTTAAACTCTGTAGCAAATGGTGAGGACTGATGTCCATTTCAGACCTCCATTCGATCTGCCTCTGGTGCCTCAGTTTGGACCACAATCCTGTTGCAGTATGTACCCAAAATCAGTAAAAGAGTAATAAGCAAAGCTCTTAATGGCCAAAGGCGAACAAGTGAGTAAGTCAGCGACATTCAAGACCTCTTTTAAGGTCACCTTGATCACACTCTTCTTGGTGGGTGGGGGCGGTGGGTGGGAGGAGAAATCACAAAACACGCCAAAGGCAACTCACCATGTCGCCACTCCATTCCCACAGGACGTTCGTCCTCGAAGCTGGAACTGTTTGACATTGACACAATTCCTCCTCCTAGTGACTCTCCTCTAGCGACTGAACTGGATCTGGTGCCTGAGTGACCTTGATCCACCTCGAGGCCCCAACTACTCGCTCTGGACCTCTCAGCGCCTTCGAAACCAGAGTCTTCAACTCCAATCTAGTAGTGTTTTTAAATGCTATATATTCCATATTTGCCTAAGAATCAATTCTTTTTGCAGTAAATGCAGGCTCCTTGGCTCCACACGGCAGCCAGACATACTTGCCTGTGGCTCAGACGCCATTTAGCGCCGTCCCATCTGAAACTAACAAGACTCCACACTTCTTCAACCCGACTCTTCGTTTTACTTGGACAGTCCTCTTCCACCAGCGGTGTCTCCACGTCCACCTTCACTTACAGAGCCAGAACCAAAGCCACTGGTGCCAGTCTCAAAGTCTTGTGGCAAGCCAGATCACCCAGGGAGGCCCAATGAGTTATAGTAGAGGAGAAATACAGGAGCACAATTCAGGATATTTTTGGGATGACTCAGATCTCCTGGATCCTTACCTTTGTGGGGATAATGGTGGCGATGATGATCGGAGGTAAGACTTCAAGTTGTTTAAACACCTCTCCGGATTTGGCTGTGATTTTCCCCAGTGGGCTTCAAACCCCTGAAATGGTGCCATTCAATAAGGTAATGCAAAAGGTTGCTGAGGAGTTAGACCTCCAACGGACGACAATGGGCATTACAACTAATGTCCTCACAGAGTTTCTCTCACTATTTGTACCAACTGGAGAACCTCTGTTCCCCTTCAATTATGCCACTCTAGATCCAGTAATGGCGGTGTGGGAGAAACATGTTCTACCCTGGCAGTAAAAAGACGGGCACGCCGCCATCGGCCTGCTCCAGGTGACATGCCGAACTCAACCCACCCTTCGACAGAGAGTCTGTTTATACAAACTTCCTGCTCATCTGGTCAACCAGGTGGGTCCAGCCCCACAGCACCTTCTGACAGAGAATTAGAGCGCCTGAAGGCCTGGGGGGAGAAGGCTTTTTCAGGCGGGAGAAGACTTTTTCAGAGTGGAGCATGGCCCTGAAATACGTCAAAGCAAACTGTCTCTTTGCATGCTACACCCATGCATCGTTGAATATGGCACAAATGGTGGGGTCTCATGTACCGGAGGAGACAGAAAATAGGTAACAATACCTACTGCGCCAAACAGGGCTACTAAGTTCAACCTTGGAGTCATCTCCGACAGGACGCCACCTAATGCAGTCCACACTAGCAGACGCGGTTCACTGCTGTGGCTTTTCCAGCTATTAAGCTTCCCTCGAAGGTTGACCTTGATGTGGTGGGTATTACCTATTTTCTGGTCTTCCCCGAATGACAGGATCTCTTGCAGTCAGTATTGAATTCATCTATTGAGGACTTTGCATACATTTGTTTCTCAAAATTGTGACGAGTTGCACCCATTAATGGCCCTCTGCTCATCCTATTTTCTACTGTCCCGATGACCTGCTAATGACATATGTGACAATTGTAGAAACTTGTGGGATCAAGTCAATCTTTGACACATTTTACCATGCACTGACATTGCCACTCTGCACTCACTGTTATGGCTCCATTGCAATGTTTTTATGCGGACTACAAGTACACTTTATTAATCACCTTGTGAGCAAGCACTGGTAGAGCATCAATCACTTCTAGATGCAGCAGTAAATTAATGTGTATGATTGCAAAGAGTGTGTTCTTTTTCTCTTTTCTTCAGCAATTTATTTTGCTTCTGAACAGTATTAAAATCAGGAATGTGTTACCTTTTCAGCAAGGCATTTACACGAACAAGCATCTTTCTTACTGCATGGAACCATTGTTTCTTATGCTTCCAGTGCCCCTGGTTCCAGGTGGTTTTTGATAGGAGTGCACCTGTTCCTCTACAGTCTGCCTGCCAGATCAGCCATCCCTTTCTAAATTCCCCATTGTTTTGCATTTTCTGAAAGGGTGGACTAATATGTATCCTCCAAGCCCATTTGCTTTGCCCAAGTGGGACCTTAATTTGTTTTTGACTTGTTTTTGAGTTATTTACCTGTGGTAACTCTTTCTGGTGGATACTGCATCTACCTGCAGATTCCTCACCGATCTGGCTGCCTCCTAGTTAGATGGATATGTTATAGGGAAAGTTAATAAGATTCCAGTTTGTGTTTTGGTGCTGCATTACACTGTCAAAGTCAGTTAAATCGCTTGCTTGGAAAACCTGGATAGAAACTGATGATGTTGTACCAGGACGGGTGCTATATGGCTTCAGTGATGTCACCGGACACCACTTCCAGCGTTGTTGTAACGTCGTTACCCTCTACTGGCAATGTGACGACTGAAGTTTTTCGGATCCAGTCTAATGCCTGGTGTAGCTCTAGAGGTGAGAAATCTGCAGATAGAGCACCCACCATAAGGAAAATGCTACTTACCAGTATGCATCTGTTCTTGGCATGTAGAGCTGCAGAGTTACACACTGTGCATAGATGGCCACCTAGTTTTGGGCCTGGATGTTGGCAGTTTGTTTTGTTGTAGAAAGTCTTTGGAAGTCACGGGACAGGTGACTCCTCCTTTGGATCATACTACGCATGGGCATCAGCTCCATCCCCAGATTGTTTTTCGTATTAGGGAAGTGATGGAGCTGTACAAGAAGTAGTGATGTCCATGTGACTTGTATCTAATTAAGATAATACTGGAACAGATAAAGGCAGCCGGGGAGGCGTGTGTAACTCTGCAGCTATACATGCCAAGAACAGATGTATACTGGTAAGTAGTATTTTCCGTTCGAGGCATATGAGCTGCAGATTACACACTGTGCATAGATTGTATAGCAGTACCCACCTTTAGCGGTGACTACCCATATTTGTTGCAGTTGTTTGAAACAGAGTTTTTAGTACAGCCTGGCCCACAGTGGCTTGTTGTTTACTTTGCACATCTACACAATAATGTTTTGTGAATGTGTGCGGATTAGACCATGTAGCTGCTTTGCATATATAATCTAGGTGAATGTTCCCTAAGAATGCCATTGAAGTCCCTATTTTCCTTGTAGAATTTTGGAGGAATTATTAACGTACGCTTGGCTTTCTGGTAACATATTTGTATGCATTTAACAATCCACCTAGCTATCCTAGATTTTGATATGGGGTTGCCTTTGTGGTGGTGAAAAAGACACAAAAAGTTGTTTAGTTTTACGTAAAGTTTGTTTTCTTTCGATGTAGTACAGTAATGCTCTTTTGACATCTAAGGTGCGTAGAGCTCTTTCTGCGACTGTTTGTGGCTGCGAGAAAAATACAGGCAGCTCAACAGATTTATTTAGATGGAATGGAGAAATGACGTTTGGAAGGAATTTAGGATTAGTACGTAGAACCACTTTGTTACGATGCATTTGCAGAAAGGGTTCTTGAATGGTAAATGCTTGTAGTTCACTAACTCTTCTGAGAGAGGTAATAGCTACTAGGAAAGCTACTTTCCAAGTTAGGAATTGCAATTCACATTTATGTAATGGTTCAAAGGGAGGTCCCATTAACCGTGTGAGAACAATGTTTAAGTTCCACACTAGTGCAGGTGGCGTTCTGGGAGGGATTATTCTTTTGAGTCCTTCCATGAAAGCCTTTATAGATGGTACACTAAAGAGAGATAGATGTTGTCTATTCTGTAAGTATGCTGCAATGGCAGCCAGGTGTAGTCTGATAGACGTGTAGGCTAAATTACACTTTTGAAGGTGTAATAGGTATCCTATGATGTGTTGAATAGACATATCTAAAGGATTTATGTGGTTGTTTTGACAGTATATCACAAACCGTTTCCACTTAGCAGCATAACATGCTCTAGTAGCGGGACGTCTAGCTTCTTTGATAACATTCATACATTCTGGAGGAAGATTGAGGTAACCAAACTCTAGGACTTCAGGAGCCAGATCGCTAGGTTGAGCTGAGCTGGGTCCGGGTGTCTGATCTCTCCATGGTTCTGTGGTAATAGGCGTGGAGATAGGCTTAGTTTCTGGTGTGGTACCACAGATAGTTGCAGCAGCCTGGTGTACCACGTTTGTTTGGCCCAAGTTGGAGCAACTAGAATGAGTGTTAGGCAATGTTGCTGTAGTTTGCGTACCACTAACGGAAGTAGTGGGAGAGGAGGAAAAGCGTACGCAAATTGTCCTGACCAGTTCATCCACATCGCATTGCCTTTGGACAGCGGGTGTGGAAATCTGGCGGCGAAGTTTGGGCATTTTGCATTTTCGTGGGTGGCGAAGAGGTCTATCTGAGGTTGTCCCCACATTTGAAAGAACGGTTGAAGAACTTGCGGATGAAGTTCCCACTAGTGAATCTGCTGTGTTTGTCGACTTAGCAGACCTGCCATGGTGTTTTGTACTCCTGGACATTGTTCCCAACAACGTGCGCACATGGGCGCGCGCCCACCTCAGTTAGATGAAGCTCGCAGTGCTGTGTGTGGAGTGCGCACATCAAAGAAGGACATTCGCGCTACTGCTTTTAAAAAGCGAGCGGTGCGAAAACCGGGTGTTTCTTTGATGTACAGCACGGCTGCAGTGCATACTGTTGCATACTGTGTGGTTTGTTTAAGTATTCATGTTAATTGCAGCTCCTTCACGAGCTGCAATTAACATGAATACTTTAAACAAAAGCACACAATCTGCCCATCACCCTGCAGCTGCGCTTTATTATGAAAAGAAATTCAGCAAGTCTACAAACAGGGCGTGAAAAGCACATGTCAGGTTTGTAGAGTTGCTGAATTTCTCTTCTTAACTAAGATGGGCTGTGGGGTGATTGTGTGACTTTGAGAACGTTTTCAGGTTAATTACAGCTCCAGACGGGTGCTGTGATTAACCTGAAATCTTTAACAAAGCCCCACAATCACCCCGCAGCCCAGCTCTGTTAAGAAGTCACTGACATCTTTTTATGCTTGTTCTTGGACAGAAACTTTGGGATAAAGAATCGGGAGAAGATGATGAGGAGTAGTGGGGAATAGGTCTGGAGGGCTGTCAACATTTTTGAAAGGTCTAATAAAGTGAGAATGCCTTCAGCTTTCTCAGCAATGCCACGCAGGGCTATGTAAGAACTGTTCCTATGAGATGAAGGGGAAGGAAGCCAGATTGGAGTGGATCAAGAAGCAAACTGGTGTTGAGACGCATTACAATGTGATTATAGATGAGCTGTTGGGATGCATTGGGGATTAAGGAGAAGCTAAAATGAAAGAAATGATTTATAATAACAGCGTGCTTATGTTTATAGACAATAACTAGCCAGCATTGATGAAGAGATTACCACTGAGTGAGAGCGTAGAATAATCAGTTAAAAATGTCCCTAACCTCTCTACACTCATTTAAGAAATTTAGATGCTCTTCATAACAACTCTTCAATGTCTCCTTTGTTCTTCCCTTACTTTATGATAAGCGCTTTGATACCCTTCGGGGTCCTGTTCGCGCTACACAAAACTTTTAAAATAAATAAATCAAAAGAAATACAGCAACTCTACAAACACAGCGTGAAAAGCACACGTCGTGTTTGTAGACTTGCTGAATTTCTCTACTTAATAGAGCGCACCTGTGGGGTGATTTACACTTTTCTGTTCTTGGCATAGTGGGCCACCCTACTTGTATTTTCCTGTTTCTGTCATTGCATCCAGATATGATACAACAAGTAACATCATACCTACAACAAGTCGGACTATTGGCTTTGTCAGTGGTTATTTGCATGAGATAAATAAACAGAAACTATGGCTTTCATATAATATTGAAAAAGCTTCCACTTAAAGCCCTGGTGACACCACGACAATCTTGCTGACCCTGAGTTTAAAAAAGCGAAGGGAAGCAAGTGTTAGTGAAGAGAATACTCCCGACAGATGGATAAGTCATTTAAACACTTGCAGCTGCCATCTGCTCAAACCTGCATCTCGGCAAGATAAAAATCTTGGCAAGGCCTAACCAGCCTTCCACCCTTCTTAGTTCGTTCAGGTGAGCACATTTACATAGAGCAAGTGTTCAGAAATGACAAGATGGCAAAAAAGGCTCCTTATAGAACCCCCCCAACGTCGATACGCAGAGACGCTACTTCAGAAGCATTGCCATACCACACTTGCTGTCTTCTCTGACATATCTTTTGTCCTTTTTTCTTTCGCTCCCCATCTGCTCTCGCAGTCTCCTTTTCTTCTTTTCCTTCTTCCTCATATCTGTCCACTCCACGTTTACCCACTTTCCCCTTCTCCCCATCCCATTCTTGTCTCCATTTCTCTAATTGCCTGTTCTTTGCGCTCTCTCTTATCGGTTTTCCATTCTCCGTTCTCCATCCCAGTTCTCCAAAGCCTCTGGGTGCCTTTCTTTCCATCCATCTCTTACCAATTTCTCCATTACCCCTTCCCATTTCTCGTCTTTGCGCCCTGACTTTTTTTCTACTTTGTTCCTCTCTCCCCCTTTCTCCGACACTAAATCCTATTTCTCACTAATCTCCTCTTCTCTCCTTTTCCTTCGGGCTATGTTGCAATTTTGAAAATACATCCCACTAACCCTGAATATTACATGGAAGCACATTGAGAATTTGGACCAGTGTGCCTCTGCAGTGTCGGTGACCTGGCCAAAATGGACTTGAAAAAGCTGAGATTGGATCATAAATCCAAAGCTGTTCTAATCCGGGACCCCAGAAATAAGTTTGGCCCTGGCACTCAAAATCCTTAAGATACCCCTGTGCATTTGTTAAAGTTTCATGTTAATCGCAGCACCCATCATGAGCTGCAATTAACACGAAATCCTTAACAAATGCATACAATCACCCTGCAGCCCATCCCTATTAAGAAAAGAAATGCAGCAACATAGCTACCAAGGTTTCAAATTGCAATGTGGGATGTTTTCATAATTTCACTGTAATTATTAGTACCATTTGAACAGGGCCGGTTTTCGTGCTGGTGGCGCCTGCTGTGACAATATTTGTTGGCGCCCAATGACCACCTCAGCCACGATACTCTCATTACCAACCTTTAACAGTGACCCCCAAGTCTCCAAAACCCCTCTCTCTCATATTTGTTAGCACCACTCATACCAGTGTAACGTGTTCAGCACTTTACATTGCATACACATTACACAGAGACACTGAATCATAGTGAAAGGGAAATGTTACATCAGACTGAGGAATAAAACGTCTCTTCTTAACAGAGGTAGGCTGCTAGGGTTTTAAGCAAACGTTTGTAGTGGTAGCGCACGGAGACCCTACACTGCCGCACACAGAGGAAATAAATTAGAGGCAACATTGCTCCTGGAACATGTTGGGCTAAGAGGAAGATCTTTAGTGGTGTAGCCCATCTCCATATCTGCTGTGCTAACAGAGCTGCAGAGAGTGTGTTCCCCCTTGTTTGTTTATGTAGTACATGGCTGCTATATTGTCTGTGCGGACTAAGACAGCTTTGCCTGATACTTGTTTCTGAGATGCTTTTAGGGCTAGAAAAACAGCTAGTAACTCCAAGTGGTTGATGTGGAGTAACTTTTGTTGCGGTGTCCACCTGCCTTGCATGGTGTGATGCAGTAGGCGCGCTCCCCAGCCGGAGAGCGACGCATCTGCTGTTATGATTATTTGAGAAACAGGCTCTAGAAACGGTCGGCCCTTTGAAAGGTTT
Source organism: Lissotriton helveticus (assembly GCF_964261635.1). Lineage (NCBI taxonomy): Eukaryota > Metazoa > Chordata > Amphibia > Caudata > Salamandridae > Lissotriton > Lissotriton helveticus. Next base: position 839,899,875 of record NC_136073.1, on the reverse strand, counting down.
TTGGTGCTCCACCATTGCAGAGAGCAATGAGTCAGACTGTCTACCAACACTAGGTCTGTTAATTGACCACGACCCTGGTTCCACTGGTGTGCTAGGCACTCTTGAAGTGGACGCATTTGCAGTCTTGCGTGAGGTACTATAAGTATGCAAGATGCCATCATTCCTTTGAGCTGCATGAACACTTGAGCTGGAAGCGAGAGTTGTAGTTTGAATCTTGTTAGGAGAGTTTGTACACTTGTTATCCTGGCTGGAGAGGGATAGGCTCGTGTTAGTTGGGCGTTTATTGTAGCGCCGAGATATTGTTGTATGTGTGAAGGTTGCAGATGTGACTTGGTGTGATTTATTGTGAATCCCAAGTCGTGGAGCAGTTGAATTGTAGCGGGAGTGTGTTGTACACACTGGCTGTATTAGCTGGCTTTTATGAGCCAGTCGTCTAGGTATGGGAAGACGTGAATATGCTGTCTTCTTAAGTGTGCTGCTACCACTGCTAGGCATTTGGTAAACACCCTTGGTGCTGTTGTGACTCCGAATGGGAGCACTTTGAACTGGTAGTGCTGCCCGTCCAGCACAAATCTGAGATATTTTCTGTACGTTGTGTGGATAGGAATGTGAAAGTAGGCGTCCTTGAGATCTAGAGTGACAAGGAAGTAGTTTCGTAACAGGAGCGGAAAGACCTGTTGGAGTGTGACCATATGAAAATGATCCGACTGTATGTAAATATTTAGAGATCTGAGGTCTAGGATAGGTCTTAGAGATCCGTCCTTCTTTGGGATTAAGAAATATAGGGAGTATACTCCTTTGTTTTGCTGTTGCAGTGGGACTATTTCTATTGCATTTTTGTGCAGGAGGAATATGACTTCCTACCTGAGCAGTGACAAATGTTCCTGTGACATTGGACACTGCCTGGGTGGGTTTGGGGGGGGGTGGATGTTATTTCTAGACAGTAACCTGACTGAATTATTTGAAGGACCCACCTGTCTGATGTGATATTTTCCCAGGCTGGTAAGTGTTGTTGTAGTCTTCCCCGACAGGAGTGGAATGGGGCGGGGAAAGGGGAGGGGAGTCTTTGGACAGGGGTAGAGGCAGAGCGGGGGAGTTGTTTTTACCTCTGCCCTTATTGTTGTTACCTCTGTAACCACCCCTTTGGTAGCCCCTACTATAGGTGGATTGTGTGGGGGCTTTGTACGAGGTAGAAGGTGTGTCTGAATAGTATCCCCTGGTGACGCCTCTGTAAGATGAGCGGCAAAAGGAACGTCTGGGAGCCTGTGACTGCAGGGCTCCCATAGATTTGGCCGTATCTGTATCCTTTTTCATCTTTTCAAGGGATACATCTACATTGGGTCCGAATAAGTGTTGCTCATCGAAGGGTTGGTTAAGTTTAGCACTTTGGACTTCAGGTTTGAACCCTGAAATGCTTAGCCAGGCATGTCTACGCAACAAAACACTGGTGTTAAATGTTCTGGAGGCAGTGTCTGCTGCATCAAGTGCACAACGAATGGAGGTGTTTGTAATATTTTTCCCTTCTTGGATAAGCTCATTTGCTCTATCTTTGTACTTATCAGGGAGGTGCTGCATTAATGATTCTAATTCATCATAGTGTGCCCTGTCATATCTTGCCAATAATGCTTGTGTATTGGCAATACGCCACATGTTTGCTGCTTGAGACGCAATTCTTTTCCCCGATGCGTCAAGGAGCTTAGACTCTTTATCTGGTGGGGGAGCTTGACCTAATGTTTGTGAATTTGCTCTTTTGCATGCATTGGAAACCACAAGCGAGTCTAGTGGTACTGGGCCTTTAATATATGCTGGGTCTGAAGGGGCAGATTTATATTTCTTCTCTATTCGTGGGTTTATGTCCTGAGTTCTAACTGGGTCTTTGAAGACTTCAGGAGCATGCTTAATCACTCCTTTAAGCATGGGTAAAATGGATGAGGATCTTTGTGCATTATCCATTAGGAAGTCTTCATCTAAAGGGTCTGTATGCATGTCCACCCCATTATACTGCGCAGCTCTGTGTACTAATTGATTGAAGCCCATAGTGTCTTCTGGTGGGGAAGGCCTAGAGGGGTATATGTCGTCCTGAGGGATATTTGAGATGTCTGGGGTGTTATAATCATCCCACGGGTCAGGTGAGCCTGGAGGAATTGATGGATCATCTGCATTACCTCCTCCATCATCAGAGCTATCATCCCTGTGGTCAACATCTGGTATGATAGAGGATGTAGGTGAATGTTGTGGTAGGGGAACAGGTGGTGATGGCATAGGTGGAGGAGAAGGGGAAGGAACTCTTAAAGGAGAGGTAGCCATGTCCTTTTTTTGAATAAGGAGCCGGTGCAGGTGTATCCAGTGGTCGTTTTTTTTAACTTAGAATTAATCGACCAGTGGTTGGGGATTGGATCTTTAACTAGAGTCTTTTGTTTAGGGTCTGGGTGAAATAAGTCCTCTGCAGGAGGCCGATCTTTTGGTGCGGAGGGAGGTTTCGGCACCGAAGTAGCTTCTTTTGGTTTTTTGGCAATGTCTTTAAAAGGAGAAGCACGAGTCTTTTTCGGCTCCGATGGTTTTTTCGGCTCCGATGGTTTTCTCGGTTCCGGTGCATTTTTCGGATCCGATGATTTTTTTCGGTTACGGTGGTCTTTTTGAATCCGAAGCGCGTTTGCTTGGTTCCAACCTGGGTTTCGGTGCAGAGGGACTAGCAGGATGCTTCGGCGCCGATTGTTTAGATGCCGGTGTGGTAGGTGATGTGGTCTTTTTCGGTGCCGACAGGTGTGCGCCAGCACCGTGGGGGGTCGACTCGAGCCCGAGTCGCCGAAAGGCTTAGCTAGCTTCTTAGCCGGGCCCGAAGGTGGGGTAGTAGAAGCAGTGTCTCGGTGTGACCGGAGCCTTCTTTGGATGTGTCGGGGAAGGGTCGGGGTCCACGGTCTTACTTACGACCCGCTGTGCTGGAGTGATGTCCTCGACTTCGGAATCTTCTGCCTCGGAGTTGCTGTCGACGCCATGTTGTTCTGGGACGTCGACGCCCTCTGCAAAGATGTCGTCTGGAATCGGAGCTGAAGATCGAGCCATTACTCTCCTTCTTGGGGCGGAAGGAGGCACAAAGGAAACAGTCTCTGGCCTCTTGCTCCGGGGAGAGGTAAAGGTTACACACCTCATGAAGGTCGGTGTGGGGAAACTTCGACCCACATTGAGGACACTTTTTAAATGGCGTCATTTCCATGAGCTGGAGTCGAGGCCTAGTTAGGCCCGAAGGCCGTCGCCGACGACCGGAATCGACATCTTCGATGTTGAAGAGTAGCATCGGCTGGAAACGCGTTCGAAACTAAATTCTGGAAGCTGGTGAGGATTGCGCGTCGAAGGAAATCGGTTCCAACACGGAGCGCTGGAAACACATCCGAGCCCGGTGGCGGAAAAAAACAATCTGGGGATGGAGCCGATGTCCATGCGCAGTATGATCCAAAGGAGGAGTCACCTGTCCGTGACTACCAAATACTTTTCTACAACAAAAACAAACTGCAAACATCCGGGCCCAACACTAGGTGGACATCTATGCACAGTGTGTAATCTGCAGCTCATATGCCTCGAACAGATAGTTACCTATGGTAACTATTTTTCTCCTTTTCTTCCAAGTGTGTGAACCTTCTGGAAGCAACCCTGAGTTTTGCAAGTCTCCTACGGAAAATTATTAGCAACTGTCGAAGGCGTATTGCCTGTTTTATTCCTTTGAATTCTAACTTTTTTTTTTTTTTATTGAACTCAATCCAGACAGGTACATAACAGAGCAATGAAAAGAAAAAGAAGAAAGCATATTAAAAAGAATACAAAGTAAAACATAAACCATCATAATTATAAACAATCATAATGATATTCATATTCAAAGGTTTCTCATTGATAAGAAAGAAGGAACAATAAAATAATAAAATAGAACAAAATTTGATACAATAGGTAATACAAGACCTTGATATATCAGAGATTTATACCAATAATTCACAAAATATATTATATCGAATAACAATTTTTTTTTTTAGATAATAACCTATTACATATATTGTAGTTTATATGTTACCTTCCGTCCCATCAAAGTAAATCTAGATAAATGTATTTAATCCTGCTTTCCAGCTCAACACTGGAGACCAAATTGATTCTCCCATTCTTTTCCATTTAAGCCCTCTTGTAGAATATATTGCTCTCTCGAACCTGAAAACAGCTAAAAAACGAGCCAGCCACATCTGGAAGCTTGGTGGTTCAGTTTCTTTCCAGCGGGCCGATAAAATAATTCTAAGTACCGCCGTACCTATAAATAATAAATTTTGCTCATTCTTTGATAGAGCGATCGATGAATCATGTCCTAAAATAAACAATGAATCTGTTTCTGGAAGTTTATGGCCAAACAGCACCTCCCAGTAATCCGCAATCATATGTTTGATTTGAACAAGTTTGGGGCAACTGCTAAGCATATGTATTAGATTAGCTGGTCCTTGTGTACATCTTGGGCATGAAATCTTGTTTTGTGTAGATTCTAAGAATTGTATGAATAAAGTAAATAAAGTAAGCAACTGCATGATGAAGAAATCAAAGATCCTTGATAACTACAATGAAAGAAATAGAGAGTTTTCTATACATACCGATTCATTGACTAATGGCTAGATTGAAAATCCAAACCTGGAATATTGGGGATCTATTGAACAGGGAAAAACAACGCCGATTGTGTGAATTAATAAAGCTTAATCCTGTAGACATTCTATGTCTACAAGAGACGCATGTTTCATGGGACAAAAGATCACAATTGAGGCTAAGAGGGTATAATCTGTTAGCCGTCTCTACCCAAACATCAAATGTAAGAGGGGTGGCGATTCTCGCCAAAACTTATCTTGGTCAACCAATACGTGCTGCCTCTGATTCACATGGTAGATGGGCAATAGTGAAATTACCAAACGGTTTGGTTATCTGCACGATCTATGGTTCTCATCAGGACGATCCGACAGTATTTTCACTACTCGAAGTTGAGCTTGCAACCTGGCAAGGCTCACTAGTGATCTGTGGAGACTTTAATATTTCATTAAAAACATTTGTTTAACGACCACAACAACCATAACCATAATCTGCAGAGCTATATGGGACGCAAACCCAAACTATATAAGGCTATCAGGAGACTCGCAAATAGTTTGGGACTAATAGATATATGGGGTGTTAAGAATCAGCAGGACTCAGGATGTACATACTTTTCCCACCCACATCAAAAACATGTCCGTATAGATTATTTTTTTTCTACTAGGGATTTAGTGGCTCAGGCGGTAATTACAAAACATCCTAAGATTTTATCTGAAAATAATGCTCTGGTTCTCACACTGACAGTTGGCAATCAAAGGCAGCTGAGACTGTGGTCGTTTGATCGAAAACTGTTGGTCGATAATGAATACATTAAACACATTAAAAAATGGACGGAGGAATTCTTTGATATCAACCGCTTCAGTGCCTCCAGAAACACAGTATGGGATTCCTTTAAATCTGCTCTTAGGGGCGAGACCATTAGCTACCAAGCTAGAGCGAGAGAACTAAATAAGAATGATTTTAATGCTAAAGTAATAGCCTTGGCTAAGGCAGAGGAAGAGCATACTACAGCTATTTCCCATGGGGCAGATGCTACACAATCAATGTATTTAGTTACTCTATTAAAAAATGAGCTAAACAATAGTCTTAGTCAGAAAGCAGCACAGATTTACAGTGCTCATAGGAGAGATATTTATGAAAATGGGGAAAAAGTGGGGAGGCAGTTGGCGTTACACACACGTCAAAGGAATGTTTCCAATCAGATCAAATTGATAACTGACAATGGTAAATCATATACGCAGGCAGATGAGATCATTTCGTTATTCCAGTAGTATTATCAGAATCTATATACGGAAGATTCTACCGTTTTATCAAATACAGAATATGAATTTTTTAATAACTGTCAACAACACCGAGGGTATAAAAGAATTAGACGATACTACACGTCAGGACTTGGAAAGAGAAATCACCCTAGATGAGGTATTACTATCTCTAACCTCACTTACATCGGGCAAAGCAGCAGGTCCTGATAAACTACCTATAGACCTATATAAAATTCTGAGCCCTCAGCTGGGACCAATACTTCATGATCTGTTTTTAGGTATTCAGTGGAATGGGCTAACCCCGGATTCCTGGAATAACACAAATATAATTGTTTTCCCCAAAAAAGAGAAATCACCTCAGCAATTAACATCATACCGTCCCATATCATTAATCAACGCGGATTCAAAAATATACGCCAAGGTGTTAGCCACGAGACTTAGCAATGTTATTGAGCAAATCGTCTCCCCGTGGCAACATGGCTTTGTTCCTGGCAAAGGAACAGCGGACCATACATCTAGAGTAATTGCCTTGTTTGATGCCATGACGGTCACGGGGGGCCGAATGTCAATGATACTATTAGATGCCGAGAAGGCATTTGACCGCGTCTCGTGGAAATTCCTGTGGGCAATTATGCAACTAAATAATTTTGGCCCCAAATTTATTAAGGCGACAAGATCAATGTACCAGTCTCCCAAAGCTAAAATACAACTGATGGGATTGGAATCTGATGATATCAGTATAACTAGGAGGTACAAGGCAAGGTTGTCCCTGCTCCCCCTTATTATTTGCTTTATATATTAACCCTTTGATTTTAAAACTTATTGAGAGCCCTAGTATTAACCCAATTGTTCTTGGCCCGTTTTCTACTAAAGTATTAGCATATGCTGATGATATCGCAATCTTAACATCAAATCCGACTGAGGCTATGGAGGAAATTGAGGCTATAACTACAGAATATGGCATCTATTCTGGATACTCTTTAAATAAAAGTAAGACAATTGTATTATGTACTGACAACATCAACTTTAATGATCAAAGGAGAGCTGCAAATGCTACCTATTTAGGAATTGTTATTGCTCCTAATGTTAAAACCTTAATTAACCATAACTTTATCCCATTGATTCAAAAAATTACAAAAGATCTGGATAGAGTAAATGGGCTCAACTTGTCTATTATAGGGCGGGCTAATTTCCTTAAAATGAATATACTTCCTAAATGCCTTTACTTGTTTCGAGCAATTCCACTCGCTATAGATCCTAAGATCTTAAAAACTCTTGAATCCCTTATGATTAAGTTTGTTTGGCTGCAGTTTTTAATAAATTAATTTTTTATTACTACTCTTACAGTCTGGGTTTGCCTATCCCATTGAGCTTAGTATTATCCTAAAGGTACTGCCCTCACTCCCATATTGGCTTGCTAACCTGTAATGAATCTGTGTGTACCTCAGCAATAATTCTCTTAATTGTGCAATACTACTCCTACAGTCGGGGTCTGCCACCTTAGCAAACACTAAGCCTGCATGACCTGAGTGGCGGTGTTTCACTTGATCATTGCTGTGGCATTGTCTAGATGAGCACTGGGTACCCCGTAATCAGCTCTCTATGCTCGGTCTATTCAGATGTAAGATCCATGTAGCGGTTACATTCCTTCTCTGATCCATTGTGATCTGGGGTGTATTTCTTTGCCAGCGTCCCACTTCTAGACTTTTGGCACTAGCGCGGGTGTGTACATTTCTTTTCCGCTCCCGCAGCATCACTGCATCAAGGGGTCCACTGTGAGAGTTTGACGGCAACCAAGCCTCACTCTCACTACGGACAAAACCTTCCAGGGGGGCGGGTGCGTTCCAAGCCTCGCTCTGTGGCGGAACACGCCCACCCGGAAACAGCGCGCAGACGCGATTGTTTTTCCTTTAAGATCCGCTTTGCCGGCCCCGTTTTTCCATCTTCGGGGTCCGGTATGCGAGGCCACAACTAGGTTTCCGGTGGATCGAGAGCACTGAGGGCGTGAGTAGACGCTATCGAGGTCGCAGCCCTTCTTCTACCATATGAGCTAAGTGTCCACATTTGCATAGGTTACTGCAATGGTTCTTCCTTTTCTCCTAGGATGTGCCAGGTTCGCTCCGATCCCCTCCCGAGACCCATGGTGCTAATAGCGCCCCTTTTGAAAGTGAGATTTCTATCTTGAGATACCAGCTTGAGGGGCACAGACCGCTGAGGTCCATTGATCCCTTCATAAGGAGTTCACGCAATTGTTTTTATATCCCTCGATTCTATTATGCATCTTGTAAATAGCACACCCTTAGCACTGCACTTCCCAGAGTTAGTCGCTATCTCCCTATAGGGGCTATCTGGATGGTGCTGTAAATTCATTGTTTACTTTGGGAAAACCACTTCTAGCCACATATCATGGAGCACGATGACAATTCAGAAGGGCTCTTATCAATTATGTTGATGTTTGTCTTCTGTTTGTTTGTTCCTTTTCTTTACAGGTGCTGTGACACTCCAAAATTTAAGGAGTATTTTTGGAATGAGTAACTTACTCTTCCCCCGTTTTTAAGCACTTTTTTCACCTTTTTAATTTTCACTTTCACGTCCCCAGGTTAGGGTGGGTGATTAGAGAGCCCATACCGCCGGGGTTTAGTCCTGACGAATGCCTTGGTAATAAACAACCACCCTTATGGCAGAAACATGTTGACTAATAAATTTATTTTGAGTATATTCTGTATTTAACCAACCATAAACCTTGGCAACTAAATCCAGACACTTAATACTCTTTGTGCCTTAGGGATCACTCATTAAATTTTGTTTTTGATACCCTTTCTAAGGCACTTTTAATTACTTCACTGTAATTTAGAGCACGCCCTCCCCACAATAACCAGCTCCGCAGTCTTTCTGGCGTCGTAGCACACCAAAGAGGCACTCGGCCTCTTTGGTGGGGCCCGATGATGAAGCATGACACCGACTAGGTCGGTGTGTGAGGGCTTTCTTTATCACCCAAATCGGGTGTGCTAACCTTATTCTGACTCCGTTTAATGTGGTCCTTACAAATCCCTGTAAGTGTGATCAGTGATTGATCTGACCTCTCTCTTTTTGTTCAAGTAAGTTTGTTTGGCAACATGGAAAAATCCGAAGGTCTCATAAGTTAATGTCTCTACCTAGTGAAAGAGGTGGGTTGGCAATACCTAATATTAGTATGTATCACTGGGCCGCACTTCTTAAACAAATGACCCCACTGATTAGCTCCAATGTAAGGGTACTAACCCCATATAATATTCCACCATCAATATATGAGCTATTATTAGGGGATAAGGCCAATGGATTGTTTTTACAACAGATTGAGGCACGAGATTACAACATTGATCGGAAATATGAAATCATAAATGGGGCATTAAAGGTTTGGGGCAAAGTTACCAAACACTTGCACATTACTAAATGGAATAGGTATACCTCTTTGTGGTATACGAAGGCTACCCTGCCATTTTCAAATGATATTATAGCAAGGAAATGGCAGAGACTTGGAATTCTGCGTGTTAAAGATTTTCTTGTACATGAGTTACAAACTACTTTCTTAGATGTTAAGGATAAATATCATCTCTCTAATGGGGACTATATTAAATATGTGCAAATATATACAATCCTCAAGGCTAAGAGACCCACCCTCGAGCTACAGAAAATAGATCTTTTTGAGGCTATCAATAGATCCTATACAAGAATTGGTGTTATATATAATCTTGTTAATATACAAGATGATCTGGAAAAAACAGAATCTAGCTGGGCAGCCAAACTTCGCAATCCCAATGTTGATATATATAAAAGTTTAGAGTTGAGCCAAAGACTTTTTAGGGCTAGCAACCTTAAAGCTCAAACATATAAAACCATTTTTGGTCTCTATTATACACCCGCTAAACTGTATTCCTGGGGTAGAAGGGAAAATGATTTATGCCCATGAATTCTAACTCTCAATCATATTTAAATGATGGCATCACCTTTTTGTTTTAAATTGTTGATTAAATTGCTGCTCAAACTGTTGCTAACATTGATCAACTAATAAGAGAAGGGACTTGTGACATACGACTATCACTATGCTCAAATCATCCCCCAAGTGGAAAATGAAGATTGTATTTGCGTTTTTTAATAAAGCCAGAAGAAATATAATTGTTAGGGATAGAACTCCATGTTTTGACAAAACAGAGGTAAAGGAGTATACTCTGGTATTTTAAATGGTTTTCAAAAAGTCATGTCATGATCGTGATGAGCTTTGACAATAACAGTGATGTCTAGAAAGAACGGATAGGATTAGCGTGGTTTAGTATAGCCCCATTGGAAAGGGGTAGCATGGGGCTGATGGAGTAAATGACAATCCATGCCAAGCCTGCAAGATACTGCACTACCAGGCCGTGACCATGAGTAGTCTCTATTCCAGTGAAACAAAACATAGAACTAGGACTCAAAAACTGGTGAGTAGTTCTTGCGTTTGTTACTCAAATTGGGACTTGAATAGAACGCCAATAAAATAACTTTTCCCCAGGACCTACAAGGTTAGTAGTGAGAGTTTAGCGGGAATTCGAACTTTGAAAGAAGTTTGTTTTTATTGATTTATTCAATTTTTTTCTCAGAAAATGCAGTTGCTGAATTTAAAGAAACTACAAATTAATACAAACAATTTAATATTAATTTGGGATTTAATGTTAAGTGGGGTATTTGGGGAGGAGAAGGCAATAACACATGTGGCTATTTTGTTTCTCCAGAGGAATATAAAGCAGTTACTAACAAAGAAATTGATTAATGGCATGTATTCTACTAAATGAATTTGGTATCAGTTTATGAATTGAATGGGAGATGGTATGATGGCAGTCTAAATTTCAGAACAAGCTTGCATTTTATGGGCTCCTAAAGGGTACTGTACCTCATACAGACATCTGGGAATTTGTACTCAACCAGACAATGTATGGCAAATATGCATATATGCAGAGCCCAACGGTCCACTAACACAGTGGGGAATAATTCTAACATTTATGACAATCAGTGAAGATGCTACAATGCAGTACCCATGTTACATTGCTCACACTGGGAGAGAACGTTCACCAATTAAGCTTAATCATCTGCAGATATGAGCATGTGACCTACAACGCTCATGTTTTCTAAGGAGTACATTTATGTATTAGAAATGGGTATGTGCATTATTAAAATGTATTAGGCATTCAAGAAAAAACATCCTTTTATCAGTTAGATATATGCAGAAATATAAAAGTTGCAGTCTCATTTTTTCACAGAAACCCAAATAAATATGGACGAGACACAGGATATGTAAAACCGGGAGCCCTAATTATCAAGAAAAAAGATTGCTTATAAAATGGTAGCTCTTTCTAGCAATATTCTATACAGGGAGATTGACACCTAGATTAGGTCTCGCCCAGGAAACTTCGGTGGACAGAAAGAGGACAAGAAACTCTCAATGCTGTGCTCAATGGAACTGGAGTACTGAATTTGCAATTCTAAAAGCACTGCAGTGTTGTTCATTGCATTGACACCAGGAAACTAAATGGCATTCTCCCTGGCACCATGACATAGAGGAAGAGGTTTCTATGATTGGGGCTTGACATGTGGAAATATTTCACAAAATGAACTGTGTAAGGAACCATAGATAATTTTGCTCCCTTGTAATATTCAACAACTTTGTGAAGTATAATTTCAAGGATACCTTCTTCTATATCTTATAAAGAGGTAAATATACTTACATCTGATGGCAAGTTATCTTTCCCACCTATTTCTGGCTCCACTTTAGCAGATAACTCTTCGGCTTCGATGCTCGCGGAGGACTTTTTATGCTTCCGTGCTTCATCCTTCTCTTTGCTTTTCTAAATGGCAGCAGAAAAGTAAAGCGAGATAAAACCCATTAGTTCATCGAAATGAAATACAGCATGATGGTGCCCTTCACTGCCATTTCCTGCTAATTCAAATAACCTAGAAAACCCAGATACATACAGATGCCTAATGAAATACAAATTCTCTTAATGGTCCTTATTCTAATATATTAATAATGATGAAAGAACCTGGGAACTTCACAAACTCAGTTGAGCAGAGGATTGTTTTTTTTGCATGTTGGTAAAGTATATCTTTTTATATTATATTTTCTATACAAAGCTATGTACCTGAAGTTTGAACTCAAATACATCAATTGTGAAACACAATTAAAAGTGACAATTTGAAACAAAACTAAGAAATCTGACAACTAGATCAAACTAGAAAACTTTTCTGGACCTCATATTTCAGACACTGACAGTGACTCAGGATGTGGTGAGTAACTGAGGATTGTGAGGAGGGAGGGTGGTTTGGGGCAAAGCAAGAGGGTAGAATAGTAAACATCACGTACAGAAACAAAAATATATACACAGCACAAACTGATGTTAAATGAAATTTTGGAGTAGCACTATTCCGCCTGCCTTGCTTCGTCCCCAGAGTGCCAAATAGCTTACCTTTTTATCTCTCTTCTTTTCTTTTTCCTTGTGCTTCTTCTCTTTTTTGATTGGCTTATTACTTTTGATATCTGCTGGGGCAGCCTCTGTCTCTGGCGTTTTCAGGACTTCTGAGTTTCTGTGCCTCTGCACTGGAAGCTTGTCTACATCTGCTAATGGCCTTTAAAAAGGATTATTGTGTAAGTGGCAGATCAGGCATGTCCATCGCCAGACATGGAGCATGGACAACCAATTTTTTCATTAAATACCCACCACAGACATGCATGGACAAACTACAAAAATAATCAGAAGTCAGAGACAGACAGATGGGATTCACAAGATGTCCTAAATCTACTCAGAAGCACCATTATCTACAAAGTAGGAATGTTGTCTTAAGCTACTTAAGAGAAAACAAAGAAGGGAGCAATATATGCACATTGTTAGGATAAACTATTAATTCTAGGAGGATATCTATAAACAAAGGATGCACGCTGAACCCTCTGTAAGAATATTTAATGGACATGCTCTGTCCAGCAATGGGGAGTTCTAAGCACCAAGATGGAACTGCTTGTAACACACTGTTTGAAGGTAACATATTAGGTGGTGCCGAGTGTATGCCTTCTAGTTATGTGGCACTTAAACTCCCTATATCATTGTTTTAGAGAAACCTGCTTGTTAGCATGGGAGGTGAAATATTTGGACATCCAAGAAGGTTTAAAAAAACAAAGGACCTATGGAAACACGAACAAAGCCAGCAGGGTCCGAGCTTACCTTGGAGTCTTCCCTGTAATTAGACTTTGCATGTATGTGACAGACAAGGAATTGCAAAGAGAGAAAAAAGAGAGAGAAGGTTTGAAAAGGAGGGAGAACCACAGTGCAAGAGAAAGTTGGAGAGAAAAGAATGTGGCTGTAACAGCAACTACAATGCCTTCGGTCTGAGTCTCTCCAACTTATTAAGAGGAGCTACCAACCAGCCCTCAGGATGACAGGGTCATACATAAGGGTAGATCACTGCAATAAACTCAGTGTAGGCACCTATGCACAAGCAACAACTAGACAAGTTTAAGAGATACAGTTGCTGGCAGAACATTGAGTAAATAAGAGTTTGAAGTGGGCTGTTAACAGCTTAACCGCGGTGGTAATTCCGCTGCGGTGGTTTAGCGGAGTGGGCGGGGCCCCGTGGGGCAACAGACGTGCGCAGCACTACGGAGGTAGTACTCGCGACGGCCGTTGGCCGACGAACGCACAGAAGGGGTTAAAGAGGGTGTTGAAGACAGGTAACAACCAAATAACCTGCCAGGTAATAGAAAGCAGGTCAGGAATTGAAAGCCACTCAAGACTAACCTTTGCATCTAAGCAGAGGAAGCAATAACAACTGTCCGGGAACAGAGTGACTTTTTAAAATTGTTTTTCTATCATTTCACAGATCAGATGATACTGTTTTTATCTACAGTGGCAGTAGGAACTATTTGCTAGGGGAACTCACTCATGCTGAGTGTAAATAAGAAATGGAAGAGGAAGCATACTTATGTTCAGGTCAATTTCAAATGTGCATATCAAGTAAAGCCACAGTACTAAAATAATATATAGCTGACAATATTAGCATAGATTTAATGACATGGCAAAGAAACATCAGCAGAGCACACACAGTGTAGATCCTAAAAACTAACTGTTCTAGAAATAGCCAGTAACACTATACACAATTTTCACATCTTTACCCTGTTCAAGCGGTATTGAAGCAAAACCATAAAGTACGCCACACAAGCTAACAAAAAAGGAAAAAGTGTACAACTATGGGGCAATGCCCTTAATTTTATGTTAGTGGCTCCCAACAGCAAGCAAAAGAAGACTTATGGCCTGATTCCGAGTTTGGCGGTCCGTGGACTGCCAAAAGTGGGGGGTGGGGGTGGGGGGGGGGGGGGGGATACACCCAGCAATTCGACCGCCACATTACAACTTTGGTCGTCGAACCGCCATGGGACCGCCGCAGCTGCCAGGGATCAGCGATACCTGGCGCTGGCAAAGGTGTCTTGAGGCAGCAATATGCTTGGAAGTTCAGCTGCGGCAACGCCAAGCACATTACAAGTTTCTTCACTGCGGCCCTAACCACGGTGCTGAGGCCCTATTGGAAAAGGGTGTCGGTTAGGAAACAAAGGAGGCCTACAGGGGCCCCTCTTTCCTCAGATTTATGAGATGCATGCAGTGGGAAACGTGATATGCCCCTCCTGTCTGCATGCGCCCCCTTTCACAGTCCATGCCGTGCAGGAAAAGACTTTGATATTACCATTGCGATGCCTTTTTGAAAGGCACCAGTGTGGGAATGCCAATGGACCGCCCGCCAGACTATGAGGAAACTCGTAATCTGGTGGGCGCACGGTGGCCCCGTTTGGTGGTGTGGGAGCATGGTGGCCTGCTCCCACACCGCCAAACTCATAATCAGGCCATTAGACTTTGACTATAAGAAGTGGGGAAACAATTCTGAGCTACACATAATCTTAAAGCCATATGCTGCTTTCAATAAATGCTTCAAATAAACATGCTAACATTGTTTCATACTGGTATTTGTACTGCTCTTTCCTCCCCCTTGCATAAGGTACATCGTTTTTTGAGCTGTGAAGTCGCAATTCTGTTGGTAGGATTTATATAGCATTTGATACTACTGAAGCGTTCTTAAAGCATTCCGATTTCATTGGCATTTGGGGTGCTCTTCGAGATAAGGGTCGAAAAGTTGTGTTGGTTGTAGTTCAACCTTTGTGGCAAGAGCTGGGTGAGGTGTGTGATATTTGAGGATAAGCATGGTCTGTGGAGACATCACTCCCTATAAGCATGGAGTATTGCGGAAAGCGTGAGAATAAACACAGTCATACGTATTTACCATCTTGAGAAGATTCTTTCCCAAATAGAAACTGACGTCGAAGAGCACCAGTGGGTCCACAGATATATACTTTAAGGAGTCCAGCTGGTCGCCGACAAAACCTCCATTATGTGGTGTCCACTTGGCTCAACAAACTAGAAGCACAGTAAAAGCCTACAAAGAATCACTATATGGAGTCTGTCTAGTAGAGACAGTAACAAACAGCAGAGAAGAACTTGCAATAGGCAATATTAGGTTGATCCGGATTTTTAGAGAATGTAGACTCTGTGGGGTTGCATTTTAGTTTAGAGAACTAAATATTTGTAGATTTTCTGAAATTTAGATGGATGACAATTACTCTTATTTACTTGAGTAGTTTGTTCTATAGCTTACAGGTCTATACAGAGAAAGGAAAATCCCTAGACAGGTTATATTGAAGTGAGTGGACTGATGAGGAACTGCCATTCTGTGACCTGAGGTGTCTAAGTTGGATGTAGGATGAGGACTAGGATGTGGCCTAATGGCTAGTGCGGTCAACCAGGATGCTGGGAAACCGGTTTTGGGTCTTGGCAAGGTTACTCATTCTGTGATTCTGGGCAAATCACTTAATCTCTTCGTGCCTAACAAAATTAATGTGCCCATCTGGAACCCAACTGGTGCTCATGTAAAGCGATCGGATAACTTTAGATCGAGTTTGCGCTATATAACACCCCTACCCCCCATAAAAAGGGAAGTTAGGGATGTAGAAAGAATAGGCAAGTTCCATGGATTGCTCACTATGCGATGGAGAGAGCTCTGAAAGAATCTTTTTACCAAGAGTAACCAATGCAGGGTCTTACGTGCAGGTGTAATTGGTTACATTGCTCCAGGCTGAGAACTTTCCTAGCAGTTGTATTCTGAATTTGTTGACGGTTTATGGTTAGGCATTTTGTGAGCCTGATGTATAGCCTATTAGAGTAATCAATGTGTGACAGTACAATGAATGTTGTGCCCCAGATCCTGTGGGGAGTTATGTACCATTGCAGTGTTTTCATAGTTTTGATGACACGTTTGATTACATTACTTATCTGACTTTGGAGTACTTAATTTCCACCAAGTTAATTACTTCCATTGAGGTGACACGGGGAAAGCCAATCTCCTAAAGGTCAGGGTCTTTTCGGGTCATAGTTTTCCATAATTTGTGGATGAATTTTTGATGGGTTGAGAATCCAGGTACCTTCCGCCTATTGACACAGCACGAGTACAGATCAGTATAGCACTGAATGAGTTTCAATTTTAGAACAATCTAGGTATTGTTGGTGTGGTTATAACAGGTAAACTGAAAGAACAGATAAGTTCAACGAGTGGGGACAGGCAAACAATGATGAGAATTTGGGTCAATGTTAGTTTCTTGGAGGACACATACTGGTTGCAAGAATGGAACTATGCAGAAGGGTAAAGGATTACCGTATGTGCTCAGCGTATGAGGCAGGACTTAGTCCAATTTAGGGGCTATGCCGTTTAGTCTTTGAAGCAGTAGTTGATGCTTGGTCAACTGTGTCAGACTAATGATAGATAAAGTAGGAGGCATGCAGCGACTCCTGTTCTAAATGAGAAACCACAGTCTGTCTGCTACAGTGGCAGGAGATTAGCTTGTAGAAGCCAAAGATCTGAGTGAATACTTTATTTTTTATATAGCATACCCTGAAACTGTCCATTTGATACAAGTTTATAGACTGTAGGGCCACATGATTGAGTCCTTGCAAAGTTGCCTTTATGTAGGATGTTTTCATTTACTGGGGAACTCTCTAGTCGAAATAGATGCATTAATAAATACTCTGACCTATATGCACACAGAAAATGCTAGGAAGATGTTCTTTATTTTATTTGTCTGGCACAGGTAGCTGGGTGATCCAGTGACGCGGACTGCTTTCATGAGGTTATTAGTTTCTTTTTCGAAAAGCAATTTAAATCGGCATCGTTTTGGTCATGTAGTAACACAACCCAGTCTGGCAGTGCAATATGGTTGCTGAGCTCCTTTATGAAGAAATTTCAGAATTCTTTAGTCCAACTTCTGCGGTCAGTGTAATCTGGGTTTCAAAATTTTGAAATAATTTTTTAGAGTTCAATGGCTGAATATGAAACATC
Source organism: Lissotriton helveticus (assembly GCF_964261635.1). Classification (NCBI taxonomy): domain Eukaryota; kingdom Metazoa; phylum Chordata; class Amphibia; order Caudata; family Salamandridae; genus Lissotriton; species Lissotriton helveticus. The sequence goes on along the minus strand of NC_136073.1, from coordinate 839,882,572 downwards.
TGAGTGAATAATAAGATTGCTTGCTTTTTGTATTCTGGCTTTGTAGATTCCATTTGACACTATCTTTGAAGTATCTTTCTTTTAAAGTGTACCCCTCTCCCCATCCTTAAAAGCTTCTAATTTTGCTTTATTATATTTGTCTGAATTAAACCTACCACGCTTCTGACATGGCGGTTGGTTTTGTGAAGCTTTCATTGCTGTAACTTCTTTTAACGCCTCAGTAATCCAAAGGTGAAATTGACTATCTTATAGAGATGTCTAGCTGCAGATTCCTTACCTTAGAATTATTCTCAGGTCCTAAACTGGTTCCAGAAACTTTTCTACAGCAGTACCTCTGTGCTTCGGTAGAGGGCATCAAGCGACTCCGTAACCACGTCGCACACCGGATGTGACGTCTGCAGAGTCCATATAAGCCCTCCACTGATGCGATGGCGTCAGTTTCTTCCTTCTGTGTTTTCACGCAGATCCGGTGAGTGGTACCTCTTGCCATTTTTGGGCTATCTCAACGTTGTTGACGAAACAGTGTGCTTATTTCTGAATATTTTCAGGGTCCCGTAGACTACAATGTTGACCCTGCACCCTCATTCTATCTACATGTGGTGTCTGGGCGTGCACCCTGATTCCAAATGGTGCGGATCAGGTCTTCAATTTCAGTCGTTGAAGGAGGGCCGCACGACAATGTTAGCGGAGGTCGATGTTCCCTCGTCTGTTGCGGTCCTCTTCTCCCTCTGAGGCCCGCTCAAGGGCCAGCTCCTGTAGTCATTTGACCTTGCTGTCGGTTGATAAATCACGGCTGAGGCAGTATGTGCGGTGCCCCTGACACCTACTATCTCTCCGATTTCAGGGTCGGATCGAGAATCTGTCCTGTGCCTGGCTGTTCCTCAGATGGGCCTACTGCCCCTTTTGAGGTTTATAGCCATTTTTCATCTTTCGCCTCTTCTGGAACATAGATTCTTTACCCTCCCACTCTAGGTTGGTTCGTACAGAGGTTGGTGATCCCAGGGGGTTCTTTACCAGGGTCTTTTTCCCTCGCTTCTCGATAGCTCAGATACTGTCTGACCCCTTGGGTGGTTCACTCTCCCAAGGAGTATATCAATTATGATTTGTGTTTTGATGTCAGGACCCATACCCATGATGTCACATGGCATGTTTTCAGGGCACATATTGTCCCATGCACCCGCACCTTTCCTCTTCTTCTAGACCACATCCTCGTTAGGCTGTAGGCACTAGCTCTCCATTGTTAATGTTGATATTTACGTTGGTTCCTTGTTTTGGACCTTCATTTGTGACATTGGATTCCATGCTATTTTCTATACCTTGTCCACTGCTTCAGCCAGGTCCGTTCCCTGTTTGGTATTCTTCCCGCAGACGGGAGCTAGTTATATGTGTAGGCCTCCCTGTGCGGGCCTTGTAACTTGACCCTTTTACAGTCCCCTATAGTGGGTTTCTTTTTCTATTCTAGCAAGGTTGTCTTTCTTTTCACCGGTCTCTCAGCCGCCTGCTTATCACCACTCGGTCGTTGTTGTTGTTTTCTTCTTCTCTTCCTTTTATATAAGGCCATGCGGTTAGTTGCCAGCTCGCTGTTGCTCCACCTTGGCCCGTGCTGACATGGTGGCTGTTTCTATGTGCCCTTCTTGGACACCTATTGTTATATAGTTTTTTTCTTCTGTATCTCTATAGTGAGTGACCTTCTCCTGCCGCTCTTACGGAGGAGTGTGTTTCTGCTTACATTGTTGCGCTCTCCCTCGTCCCCTGAGAAAGCCTTCATCTTTTATTGCTTGGGTCTTTCCTCTGCCCTCTCCCTCCATTCCCCTTAAGGAGTTTACGTTGAACAGTCCCAGAGAGCTCTTTTCCCTCTTTGAGTGTTCCCTTTGACCACATGTGGTCTGTGGCTTTAATTGTTATTGCCCCCAATCCATTTCCTTTACTTTAGTGGTGCTCTCTGCATTCCTTGCTTCTATGGCTAGGATTTTCAATCGTTTTAGCTTCTCTCCTTGGCTTTCCGATCAGTTTTCTTGGATCGGTTGACTTTAAGGGAACAATGTAGTATCATGTTTCTATGGACTGTTCTTTCCAACTCTTCCTTATTTTTCTTACCATGTCTTTGCCAAGGTTGCGGACTCAGTTCCGTACGGGCTTCTCCTCCATGTTTCTGGTGAGATTTCTCTCTGTCTCACCTCCCTTCCTGGCAGCTGGTCTCTCTTTTTCAGACTGGTTAGCCTGGTCGGGGATTTTTCCAATGATCCAGTTAGCAGGCCCGCCTACGGGGATGGTATTGCCTGGGTATCTCATTTTAAGATAAAGCATCAGCGGCTAGACGTCTCTATCCGATGAATAAGTTACCTCCCTTCAGTAACACCTTATCTGGTAGAGACAAGAACTAGCCTCAGATTCCTTATTGACCCATCCATCCTCTCAGCTCTGCGACATGATTCTCTCTCTTCCTTAAAATAATAAATAAAAAGGGGAAGTAATAACATATATATTTAATGCCAAAACAAATATGATGATTTTCCAATTAGAAGATTCCTTTTAGACACACTGTTTCCGTTGCAGTTTCTGTATGTGGCTCAGCGTACTAGCGTGGAAAGTAGTTGCAGAAGAAAATCCTGTCAATGCGTCAGAGGCGGGCTTATAAGGAGTCTACGGACGTCACATTCGGTGGACAACGTTGCTACAGAGTCACATGATGCCTTCTACTGACACGCACTCTCGAAAGGTTTCTGGATACAGCCTGGCGTCTGGGGATAATTCTAAGGTGAGGAATCTGCAGTCAGATCTTCTATCTACCAGATAGGGCGTCACCGAAGGTGAATAACTTATTCGACAAAAGATAAGTCAGTTCACTGGCAAATTTGCCAGGTGTTCCAACTAGACAAAAGATGACTTTGAAGCTTTTCATGATCTGCTAAAGAATATTTAGTTATGTGCTGCTTACAATGGTGAATTCAAATGTGCATTGCATGAGACTCGTGTAATGTCCCTTTGCGCACTCTTGCAATAATTCTTCTTACTCTTTTTTCATCGACAAATGATTTTTATTTTCATGGTAGTTTTTCTTTTTTCATATATGCTTCTTTAATACATTATTTTTCGTTTCCAAGCAACCCGCTATTGCTTTGTTTGCAAGCATTCACGGCTATTCATAAAGTTCTTTGTTCAAAATCAGGACGCCTTCAGGTATCCCAATACTACCATAAACGAATCACTAGACCGATTACAACATCGTTCACCACGTGACCGAAATCACCCTATTACAACTCACGTAGTTTCTTTAAGAAACACATACACGAACACCATGCGTTTCCCGATCGCACACCTCCGGACGCCGTACCTAAACCTTGAATGCTAAGAACTATCAGGTAAGCTGTTAACCAGCAACCTCATTCACGTTACGAGTTTTTCCCGTTAAACTATGCCAGTTGCGGTTTAATTGACCGCTAACCAATCTCACTATCCCATTATAGATACCACGCGAACGCTATCTCCGAAGCTAGACCCCTGTTCAAGCTTCAGGTTGGTAGATTTATAAACTTAGGCATGTAACCTTTGAGTTTTGGGCACTTCTGAATAAGAATAACGTACACACTATTTCACGCTACATTAATACGCACAAACCGTCGTTTGGTTTATGCATGGTTCATCACCTCTCCGAATTTCTGAATCTCGCACACAGTGCACGCGTAAGATACAAGCTTTTCACGCCCTTTAAGGCTACATCATACAGTCCAGTTGAATAGAATTTCACTGCATGCATGATTCATCACATTGTCTTTGTAGACCTACACCGCACGTTCCTCTGAAGGCACTGAAATGTGAAGACATGTTGTAACAATTGACATTTTCAATCAGTACTATTATACCAAAGTTATGTTTGCACAATTCTGGATTAATTTGTAGGATTGCATTTGGGCAAAAAATCGATATGTTATGAATAATGTATTGAAGAAGCATATATGAAAAGAAAAGAAAAACTACCATGAAAATAAAAATCATTTGTCGATGAAAAAAGAGTAAGAAGAATTATTGCAAGAGTGCGCCAAAGGGACATTACACGAGTCTCGTGCAATGCACATTTGAATTCACTCACACCTTGGGCCCAGAAGGTTTACTTTGGCGGCACCAACCACATTTTACGAAATCACGAAAACACAGAAAAATCAGAACCACAAACGAGTGCGATTACCACTAACCACTTGTTGGACTTTCACTGCTTACAATGGTGTAAGGGTTGAGCCAAAGGTGATGAAGTTGTTATTTATTTATTTATTGAAGTTTTGTATAGCGCTAGCCTGACCCGGAGGTATCAGAGCGCTTCACAGCAAATACAGATAAAACAACAACAAGCAGGAAATAGAGTCTGTGCGACAGTAACTTGAGCGGAATAAGGGACGGAGACCTGGAGTGAATCAACCGGTTCTGGGTTCAGATAGAAAGTGGACTTCCACCGTCACGCATGAGGTTCTCCTTAGGCACCAGTGTTCAAGGAAGAAGGCTTTGAGTAGCGATTTGAATTGCGGGAAGGAGGCAGTCATTCTGATATGGGGGGGATGGAGTTCCAGATCCTGGGGGCATTCCCCGCAAAGGATTTATTTGAGGTTTTTCGTTTCTGTGATTTCAGAGGGATGAGTAAAAGTGTGTTGGAGCTTCTGAGGTTCCTGGACTGACCCGCCCTTTTTAGTTTGGAAGCCAGGTATTCCGGTTTGCCTGTATGCAGGGCTTTATGGGTGAGGCAAGCTGTGCGGAAGTTGGCTCGTTGATCATTCGGGAGCCATTTCAGTTCTTTGAGTGCTGGGGAGATGTGGTCAAATTTCTTTGTTCCTGTGACCATTCTTGCTGCTGCGTTGAGGGTGGAGGTGAGAGGTCCCAGGTGCGCCTTGGCAGTTCCCGACAGCACTGCGATGCCATAGTCAATTCTGGAAAGCACAAGTACCTGGGTGGCCTGTTTCAGGTCTTGGGGGGGGGGGGGGGGGGGGGAGGAAGGGTTTAATTTTGTATAGAAGTTTCAGGTTCAGGAACGCGCTTTTGGCAGTTTTAGAAATGTGTTTGTTCATGTCCAGTTTGGAGTCGAGGGTGATTCCTAGAGATTTTGTGGAGTTTGTTGGTGTCAGAGAGACATTGAGAGCATTTAAGGCTTTGAGCCATTCCACTATTTGTGGGTTTTCATCTTTGTTCGATATTAGGAGAACTTCAGTTTTTTCTTCATTCAGTTTGAGGTGGTTGGCTGTGAGCCACTGTTGGACCTCCATGAGTGTCGCGTTTAGTCTGTGAATGTCTGCTATCGAGGTGGTTTTCAAATATAGTTGTGTGTCATCTGCGTAGAGGTGGAAGGGGATGTTGGAGTTCCTTAGAAGTGAGGTGAGGGGTTCCATGTAGATGTTGAAGAGTTGTGGAGAGAGTACTGACCCTTGGGGGACTCCTCTGCTGACGGGGAGGGGGTCAGATTCGAACCTGTTGATCTTTATTATTTGGGTGAGGTTGTTAAGAAAAGAGGAGAACCATTTTAAGACTGTTTTTTCGATGCCCGCTCTCTCTCGGAGGGCATTAAGTAGGAGGGTATGATCCACAGAGTCGAACGCAGCCGAGAGGTCAAGGAGGATGAGGAGGATGAGAAGGCTGCATTGGCTGGAGTCGAGTGAAACTTTAGGTGATTAGTTTGGTTCCTCTCGAGCACATAACATTTTCTGAGACAAAGACAGTATCAAGGTTATGTCCTGAATTATGTGTAAACCCAGTGACTAGTTTGTGGCAACTGAGTGCTTCAAAAGTAACAAGGAGGCATGCACTGAATGGCAACCAGTTTTGTCAAACCAAGTGTTAATATAGACCAGGATGCATTGGCTTAAGTGGTCAACTGGTCCAGGAGGATGGCAGCAAGGGATGCTTTAGATTGAGGTGGTAAGCAGCTGAGAAGAAATGACGCAGAACCATTATGGAGTAGTGAGCAGTGACAAGTAAAGATTCCTTAATTGGGTGGTCTTTGATGATGGTAGTTGCCAGGTTGTTGTTGGAGGCTGCACCTAGTCTCAGACTGCACTAGTTGTTTTGACAGGTTCTTTAGCGGACTGGGTAGCCATCCAAGATGGCTATGTAAAATATAGCTGAGGCGTAGACATCCCACAAGTTTCTATGACGAAGTACAGGTGCAGCCTGGAACCACTTGAGTATGTGGACCTTTTTCTTCCTCCATTACTGCAAAACCACAATGTGATACAGCTTTGTCACAGAGAGCATGCACTCAGTGCAGTAAGAACACTCATTGATGTCTAAGTTGTTACCAGTGGATTGCAGGAAAGAAAGGTAGATTTATCTTTACTGTTGGATGTTTGTCCAATTAGCCTCCTTGGAGGTTATTGTTCTACTTGTCATATTGAGACTGTTTACAATGAGGTGCAGTAAGGCAGAGCCAGCAAACAGCTGTTGGTCCAAGGTGAGGTATTAAGTATGTTATTCAGTAGGACATATGGCTTCTAGATTTCAATGAGAAAGGTTCCACTAAGCAAGGCAATCGTCAGATAGGTGTTTCGTGAATTTAGAGCAAATATGCTTGCAGAAAAACACAGCAGCTAACTTAACTCCACACATGGGCAGTATGCCATCTATAGTAGAGCAGTAATTAAATGAATTAAATAAACTTGTGCAATCAATGAGCAGAAAATCAAAACAGCAAAAAACAAAATACAAACACGGGAATATCTTATAATCAAAATATATTTTCAATTGTGAATCACAATTAGCAGGGTACAGTCCAAACTGAAGTCAATTCAATGCATACACATGAAAAAGGTATAGTGCCATTTAACCTAATGGGTTAAAATGATATATATTTTTATTATAAGATATTCCTGTGTTTGTATTTTGTTTTTTGCTGTTTTGATTTTCTGTGCATTGATTGCACAAGTTATTTAATTCATTTCATTACTGGTTCAAAAATTGTTAATATTGAACTATCAAAGAAGTTGCTTTAAAAATAATTCATAAGTGATTTTATTCTCTGAATGAAATCCCTTGTTGGCACACTTTACCTGACAATATCAGATTTGCCCAAGCCTCCAAGGGTGTATTGGGTTTCCCACTCTACCACTGTATTTATAGTGGAGGGCAGTTTGCTGTATACATTGATACCACATATGGTAGCTGCAGTGGATCTCCTCCCTTTTTAGATTGAATAATTAAGTTGTCATTTTCTCAAGGGAAGGTGCTGGACAAAGGAATCCTTTTTCCAATAGTGTTTTCCTAGAGTGGCTAGGCGAGCGAGATTCCTTGGTTGGCGATGACAGTGTCCCAAGCCAATCCAAATAATGTTATTTGTCTACAGAAACCATGGGGTGACCAGGTCTAGACTCAAATGGCAGGACGAAGACTGGCCACTGTGGAATGATGGTCTACCTTGGCAGGAATGTTTCCTAGGTTTCATCATCAAACTATGCAACTTGCACAGAATGCTCTTGGCAGTTATATTTCTCACACTAGAAGGTTTAGAAAATATCAGATCTTAACATCACAAAATAAATAAATTTAACATATTCAATGTGACCTCTCTCCCTCCCTCCCCAAGAACACAGGATACTTCTAAACATGGCACAAGAACCAGACTCAACTAGATGGGCAAACCATGCAAAGTTTAAATAGAGTAATAAATCCTTAGGGTTTCAAGGCACTGGGGGCTGTCGGGAGATTAGGTGAGCTATTGCCCAGAGTCACATGGTACTAAGCTAAGCTGCCACAGGGGATCGAACCGTGAGCCCTGCGCTGCAGAGTCAGCAGCTCTGTCTGCTGCGCCACACCTCTCCCAAAGAGTAAATTAGAGCTTTCAAATAACTTCAGAAAAAAAAATATTCTGTGTTCGATAAGTTAAGCAAGTGTGGAACATCAGCAACACAGGGCACATATATATATATATATATATAAAAATGAATAGTGGCGCTTAGCATCATGGAGTGCACTGAAACAGTCCTATGACCACTAACCCTGAAACCTCTGATATCTCAACTTGAAATGCCAATCTCAACATTACCACTAAATTTTAAGCGAAGGTAATCATGCCACCTATCACCACACAAACTAAAGAGCAGAAAACCAGAGTCAAAAAATGAAAAGATATGTTCCCTGTAGTTTTGCATAATAAACTACTGCTGGTGTCAATCAACTTTTTCTTTTCACATTAACCAAACATATACTCACTTATCTAAATCGATGTCCAGTGCTCTGTACGGGTCATTAGGGTCCTTCTCATCGTCATCACTAGGCAAAGCATTCTGAATTGGGAAAAAACAAAAAGTAAATTTAAATGTACTGAAATTTATTATTTATTTATGTGTTTTATAGAGCGCAAATTTGACCCGTCAGGGTATCAGAGCGCTTTACAGGAGAGCAAAGCAATATACTGACAGACTTAGGATCAAGCCAGTACCAGCTCGAGTAGTAAGGGGAGGGATGTAGGATACATAGGGGAAGAGGAGCACATATTTACAGTTTACTTAACCAATTACTCAAGGTGAGACACCAAATTTACAGAACACTTTTACAATTATTCGAGCCAGGCCCCCGGTTTCTGATGGGGTGATACAGTAGTCCGAAGGGGAAGTAGTGGATGGCCCTAGGTCGGGCTAGGGTGGTGGTTGAGGCAATATTTACCAGAGAAATTTGCCCATAAGGAAGGTTTTGGCATCCTTTTTGAAGCGAGACAGTGAGGGTATTCTTCTGATGTCTGGTGGGAGAGAGTTCCATATTCTTGGAGCAGCCCCTGAGAAGGCCCGGTTGTACGTTTTCATTTTCCAGAAGCGGGCAGGTTGGCGCAAGAGGTCTCTGGCAGATTGGGAGATTCTGGTTCCTCCAAGTTTCTGTGTCAGATATGCAGGGGAGTTAGAGTATAAGGCTTTGTGCGTGATGCATGCTAGTTTGAGCTGTATTCTTGCCTCCAGGGGAGCCAGTTGAGAGCTTTTAGGTGTGAGGAAATAGGATTGTATTTCCTAGAGCCGGTAAGTAGTCTGGCGGCCGCATTGAGGCAGGCTTTAAGAGTGCTTTAAGAAATAAATGCAATGTATAGCTTTGCAACTCTTATATAAAGCTAGGTCCCAGAGGACTTTTGTTTGATGCACAGCCATCTCTCACCCAGAAGGGTAGGATTGAGTCGCACTTCCCCTTCAGCTTGGAGGTCAATGCATCCAAGAAGAAAGCAAACACTAGGAAGGATAACAATTTACCAGCTCCAAAAAATAGCTTTGCCAGATCGGTACCACTGGAAGTACAACTGAGATGAGTGTGGTCGCAACAGTGATAGCCTTCCCACACAAAGGGAAAACCAAATGAGAACTTAGAACAGAAACGGTATACTAGGACAAGTTGCAAGTAGTGATTGAGTACTGGAGAGCTCGTCAACTTCCTGCAGATTGATCAATTTGGTAAATGGGAAGGACAGGCTTCGTCACTGTGCGCTCCTCACACTTCCAGTCATACTTAGCACATCACCCGCAGATCAATCAGCTGAGAGGTAGTATCAAAATCATTGAACAAATCAGCACCCTTAATGTCTTTTTGTGATGAAGCACCTCGCTCACTAACTAGCAGAGCAGGATTTATAACTATCTCCTCTACTGGATGAGTGTGAAGTCTGCCTGTTAGGGTGGAGGGGGGAAGACCTATAGAGCGGGACAGATCTTGCCTGGCTGGCCTGGAGAGTCGTTACGAACAGGCAGGTTTGATCCCATCTGCAAACCCCAGTATCACTTAAACTGGGAAAGCCTTTGAGTGACAGCTGGTCCTCCCTGAATCCCACTCAGGGGTTGAGTGCTTAATGGCTCTACGCAATGCATCAGTGCTACAGCAGACAGAAGGAAAGTGAAGCTCGATCCCACAGTGCAACCGCGGACTGGAATCATAGCATCTACACAGGAAGTCAGGCTAGCCACAACTGTGGTAAAAAATCTATTGTGCAAAAGAAGGCTTCGCACCTAAAAGCCCATCCGCTACAGGCCAGCAAATACCCAGTCAATGGACCTAGCCGACTGGTTCAGGAAGCAACTAGTCGACACAGTCTCAGCAAAAGATGGTTGTGCAACCGGGTGTTTTATCCTACCAGAGATATTAGTTTTTGTTATGTTTGAACAGGAAGGGGACCTCAACATGGAATGGGATGGCCCTGAATCCTATGCCTCACTTTCTCAAGATGTGCTTAGTTCCTTCTCAAGCTTTCAAAGTCCCTGTTCTGATTTCTAAAAAAAACAAACTTATTTTTGGGCCCATATACACAACTGACAAAAAACAAAGAGGCAAAGATTATTATGACAAAATATCCTGGCATGTGCAATTGGAACTACTAGAATCTACCTATAGGTAGAAAACAAAGGAAACACAGTTCAACGGGTTAATGCACTTTTTTCGGTCACTGGATTGTATTGTAATTGTATTGTAATTGCATTTATATAGCGCTTACTACCCCTGACGAGGCGTCGAAGCGCTTTTTCGGCGGGTAGCACGCTACTCCGGGACCAACAGAGGATTAGTGTTGAATTAGTATAGTGAAACATGCAAGTAAATTTTAAGTGGTGGATAGGTTAATCAGTGATTTGGAATGATAGCAGAAGGATAGAGTAGGACAAAGGTTTGCATTTATCTATCGCTCGCTTGTTGACGCATGCTATTCAGGGAGCCTATAGAGGATTAGTGGTGAATTAATATGGTGAAATAGGAGGTAATTTCAGTGGTGGATATTAGTCTGTTACTTGGAGTGAGAAGGATAGCGGATGGATAAAAGGGGAAGAAAGATTTGCATTCATATAGCACTTGTTACCCCTGATGGGCGTTGAAGCGCTTTTCTGGCGAGTAGCACGCCACTCCGGAACCCATAAAGGATTAGTGTTGAAAATTAGTATAGTATAAATATGAAGTAATTTGAGTAGTAGATATGTTATTCAGTTATTTGGGCAGTATATTAGTATAGTTGAATATGGAATATGGAATTTGAGAAGTGAAACATGTTAGTCTGTTAATTTTTATTGAAAAAGGATAGTGGAGGGATAAAAGTGATTTTTTTTTATATAGTCATTAGTAGTAGGAAGAGGCTTTTGGATGAGTAAAAATGAGTTTTGGAGGGAAGGAGTCAGAGGGGAGAGTTTAGAAATGTTTGTTTTAGGGGATAGGTGTAGTAAAAAGAGGTGTCAGATGATGCAAGGAGGGGTAGAGCAGGAGAGAGTCTAGAAAAGGTTATTTTGGTGATCATAGTAGTGGTATGGGGTTTGGGATAAATGAGAGAGTGGATGTAGAGGATATATTGATAGATCTATAGGATGCGAGATAGGGTAGTGCATTAGAAGGAGTAGTAGAAAGAAGTTTGAGAGGAGTCAGAAGGTTGGGCTAGAAGATATATTGAGTGAAGTATAGGCTGAGAAATAGGCTAGTGCATTGGAAATGCTAAATTAGAAGAAAGAGATAAGTATATAGATCCATAAGTACATTAAAAGTATATAGATACATAAAAAAGTAAGTATATTTAGATTAAATATTTTGATAGAGGCACAGGATGAGAGATAGGGTAGTGCATTGGATATGCTTTTTTTCAGGAGAAAAGTAACAGACACACAGATCCAAGTACATGGAAGGTACATAGATGTACAATGGAAGTATGTACATGTAGACCAAAAATGATTTTTATTTATTGATGATGATTATTATTATTATTTTTTTCTTCTCTTAACATAATTGTTTTACATGTTTTATAAAGTAATACACAAAGATAGGTACATATCTATAGTGAAAACAAATGCTTATATACAGAGGGATATGCTGTAAATTTCTATTTCCGTATGGTGCTTATGTGGGGAAGAGCCAGATCTTGAGTAGTTTTCTGAAGATAAGGTGGTTGTCGGTGGATCTTATGTTGGGGGGTAAAGAGTTCCATAGTTTGGCTGCTTGAACAGAGAAGGATGTGCCACCCATTGTTTTTTTCTTGTATGGTGGGATTTTGAGGCGAGATGCTCCTTTAGAGCGTAGGTTCCTTTGTTGAATGTGTTTGGTGATTTTATTCCTGATGAAGAGTGGTCCTATTCCATGTATTGCTTTGTGGGTAATACAAAGCAGCTTGAACGTGGATCTTCTGGCAACCGGTAACCAATGCAGGGCTTTCAGGGGAGATGTGGTCTCGTGGTTTGATATGCAAGAGTAGTCTGGCAGCCGAATTCTGATCCGTTGTAGTCTTTTCATGGTCGTTAAAGGTGATCCGTGGTAGAGGCTATTGGCGTAATCGAATTTGGATAGAACAAGGGAGATGGTAGCTTGGACCTTGTGTGGAAATCCCAAATGAGGGAAAATTCGTCGCAGCGTTTTTATAGTAGCAAAGCTTGATCTTGATAGTTTATTTACTTGGACATTCATCGACAGCTTGGAGTCCATGGTCATTCCGAGGTTTCTTACTTCCTTCGATACTTTAGGCAGTGATCCCAGTTCATCAGGCCATGCGGCAAGCGGGTTGTAATTTTTTTTAATCGCCACACGTGAGTATTTCAGTTTTTGAAGCATTCAATTTGAGATGTCTCCAAGTCATCCACTGATCCACGGCTCTGAGACAGCTGAAAATTGGTGATTTTCCAATGTCTTTGGGGCATTCCAGTTGAAGGAGTATTTGCGTGTCATCTGCATAGTTGTAGCACGTGAGGTGAAATTTATTGATCAGTACTGGTAAAGACTTCATGTAGATGTTGAAAAGCATGGGCGAGATGATAGAACCTTGAGGGACCCCTGCTTTTGTGGGGTACGGTTTGGACGAGAAAGGTGGGGTGTGGATGACATTAGTTCTGTTTCGAAGGTAGGAAGCGATCCAGTCTAGAGCAGTTCCCTCTATGCCGGCTTCATAAAGTCTTTGTTTCAGAGTGTCATGGTCAACCGTGTCAAAGGCTGCTGAGAGGTCCAAGAGGAGTAGCGCAGCAACCCCGTTGCGGTCAACTGTATTCTTTAGGTCATCCCAGATGGCAAGGAGGGAAGATTCAGTGCCTCTTCCCGGACGGAATCCTGTTTGGAATTCTGAAAGTATGTCATTCTCTTCAATGAATTGGGACATCTGGGCGAACGCTGCTCTTTCTATCAGTTTGCCCAGGAAAGGTCCATTTGTAATGGGTCTGTAGTTTTCGGGGTTCAGCGGGTCCAAGTTTGTTTTCTTCAGTAAAGGGCGTATGTATGACTTTTTGAGTTCTTCTGGAAATATTCCAGTAGTTAAGGAATCGTTGATGATTCTTCTTACTGGAATGGCAGCAGAGGTTGATAAAAGAATTGTCTTGAAAGTTTGTGGCGGACAGGGGTCAGAAGGGCTGCCGGCAGTCCATAAATTTACATGCTTAAATTATTCCCAGTAATCAAGCTGAGAACCATGGGAAAACTATGTTAGCGCAGCAGTGCAGATTGACCCTCAGTAACTCTGAACTTTACATAGATCAAAAACATCACTATAAATTACCCAAACTCCTCCCACTCAGAGACCAGCACTATCAGCTGGTACCTTGTCAGAAGCTTCCAGCTGCCAGATATTCTACTGCATGTTCATTGTGAAGATCCCTGAAGAGAGCTCTCTTGTTCTCAGAATTGAATGTATATGGAAGAAGGCGAGGAATAAGAACATTGAAGAAAAACGATGGCAGATATTATGGAGAAGAAATTACTCTATAAAGCTATTAAAATATGTGAAAAAATAAAGATCTAAGGGTATAATCCACATACCAAATATGACAACTGTAACATCTGTTCTACAAAGACTCTCAAAGACCGAAGGCAAAAACTGGCTAGTTTGGAGAAGAAAGTGGATGCTTCTACTTCAAGAGTACAAGGTAAGCGAGACAAAAAAGCTGAGAAGAAACAATCAAAACCTTTCGAAATGCAATCCCCATAGACTTTGAGTGTACAACACTGCATCAACACCAAATAAATACTTGGATCCTGTCACTCCGTTGACAAGATTGTTCTCAACGAACAATTCAGCAACACCACAGTCAATATCGACGAAGAGAAGCCTTTCATTGACAAGAACCCTCCTTAGACTGACCGCAGTGTCGTCACCAACAAATCAACAGTCACCGAGACACCCAGCGATGGCTCCTAGCAGGGTTGGACAGGGACAGAAAATAGGCCCGGGAAGAAAAATAAAAAGTGAATCAGGGCCGTTTTTAACTTGTAAAGACAATATGTATACATGTTTTTCAAGATATGGGAGACTGCATGCATTTGTGCTTGCTGCAGGCAATCTTTGGGGTAATACCAGATAAGGAGCGAGGGGAATCAGACCACCTGACCACAAGAGAGGCCCACAAATCAGCAACAAGCATCGCAAATGCAATAGGTCTCGCATTTGTTCGAGTTATTGCCATTATAAATGCCAATGTTTTTTTAACTAGCTATGTTGCAGGGTGCAGTACCATATGCCGCCATGAAGTCCATGGGACCTATTTTGGCCACATCTAGTACTGCAAATGGCTAGGTTAAAAAAAAAAAAACATTGGCATTTATAATGTCAATAACTCCAACTCTGGCAAATGGCAGTCCTACTGCACAGACTTTGGAGGGACGGGCTGATGAAAAGAATGGCGCGGTTCACCAAAGTCTATTTTTTCATTAGTGTAAGCTTTTGGTAAGCAGCGCAGCAGCCTGAACCTGTGCCGCGCTGCTTATTAAAAGCATAAAATATTGAAGAAAAAAAAAAATACTTTGGCGAGTTGCGCCTTTGTTTTCTTCGGCGCAGCATGCTGCCTGTGTCGCGCTGCAAAGTTGAAAGTTGGGTGAGTCGCAATCACCAGCGTTTGTTTCAACTCCTCAACCAAAAGCCTTATAGTAGGTTCCTGTGACACCTCAAGATAAGGATTCAACTTGCTACAAAGAAGTCTTCGCTGTAAATACTAACTATGCTCAGATGGAGATGTGTAGGGCTCAGACGGAAAAAATCATGGGACTGAGGTCCCCCAAAAAGATCTTGATAATGGCGATGATGATAAAGGCAATTTCGGTTCATCTGTTTTCTATGACGGCAACAACACTGATATGTCAGGAGATGATTGACAGCAACTCCTTAGTAAGGAATTCAGAATGGAACCAATGTATAACTCCACATGATGCCAGTCCTGAACCAACATCATGGGACTCTCCACTGGAAGACAGAGGAATTTCATGCGTAAATAGGGAAAGCCTCCCAGTGTCGCAGTCTCAATGCATTCCAACATTAGCTGTCTGATTGTAATGAAAAATACTTAGAAGTGTCCAAGCTATTCCCATCTTCGATTATCTAGGGGAGGAAGCAAAGTTGATGATGCAGAATCCGGCTACTTCTACAGTTAACCTGTTGTATAGAGAAGAACTACAAAGCAACATCATCAGCTCATGCATGCATACTGGATCAGGTCAAAACAGAGTCTGCAGTCTCAGCTGCAGTACAAAGGAGATCTCAGAAACCATCGCCTACATGCATAGCATTAACAGATGCCAGACCTGCTCATCCAAACTGGCTCCTTGAATCTTCACAAAATGGCTCCAGTAAAAGCATTTTTAGGAAGAGAAGTAAACGTAGCATACTCCTAATTTACCCGACTGGCACATTAGAGAAAAAATGCATCAAGACTGTCAGAATATGTCAAGAAGGAAACTTTGGCTTTCTCTGGTGCCAGGATTCATACGAGAAGGAATGGAGATTCCACCCCAAGACAGAGTAGACAAGCTAATTTGCCACGTTTTCTTGCTAACCTTACAAAATGACACAATAAGCACATCAAAGCAATACTTGAGACTATGTCTTCATGTATTCTGCAGATTCTTCAGGCTAATAATGAAAAACAGTCAGGAGCATTTGAACTTTGAATGGCAGCAAACAGAAGACGACTAGAGTGATGCAATACAAACCACCACTCAAATGAGAGAACAATGCAATCATGGTTAAGAAAGAGAATGTTTTCAAAGGTCAATATTTAGTACCATCAAAGTCTCAAATGTTCTCGACTGTAGACGCTATCCTAAAAGGATAGGGAACAGACATAAGGGGCATGAGCATCAATGGATTATCGTCTAAAAAGAAGTTGAAGCGCCACATCAATCTTCTGGTAATTAGGTTGGTCAGGCTGACACTAAAGGATATCAAAATAAAATGTATAGTATTAAGATACAATGGTACTTCGGAGAGGCTCAATGTTATATCACTCACGTCAAAGAATGTGCCTAACAAAAAATGAATGTGCTCTTATGTAACGCAACTGATGCTCATGTAAAGTGCTCTGATACCTTTGAATCAAGTTTGTGCTATATAAAACTCGGTGAAAAAAAAGAATGAGCAACAACTATTACAGTTAAACAGACTTGTATTATGTACAACACAGTATTAGACACACCAAAACCTTGGTTTGGAACCATATGCTCTAAGTGAAGGTGCAGTGCAAGTACACAGTGAAAATTGACAGGTGCACGGAAAATACATGTAAAACTTTCTCCCAATGGTGCATAACACCCATGTTCCAATCAGAACAGAAACTACTATTGGCATGTATTTTATACTCAAACAGGAGTGAATAAGATCTCTAGTCTGTCAATGGACTTACTTTGGATAACGGCAATCAACAACAACATTGAATTGTCACAGCATGCATCCGAATTAATATTCACTCCTTGGTCATTAAATCCTCCGGATACGGGATCCGTGTCTGCAACAGCTTGCTTACTCCTTCACACTTCCAATCACAGCACGTGAAGGAGGAAGGATGCTGTTAGAGAGAGACGTGGATCCTGCATCATCAGGGGGATTTAATAGCCAGGGAGTGAATATTAATTCAGATTCATGCTGTGCTACAACATTTTTGAATCCAGATGATTTGATAACATATGGTGCAGAATATGGTGATTCTGAAGAAAACAAGTTACTTACCTGTAACTGTAGTTCTCAAGTATTGGAAGCTTTCATAGATTCACATGCCTGAATCATTCCCTGTCGTCGAGACGGGAATGATTCAGGCATGTGAATCTATGAAAGCTCCAATACTTGAGTGACATCAAATTCCAATGATTCTACAAGATGGAGGAATAGACCAAGTTCATTTATTTGAAAAAGCATTATTTAGAAGATGGTAATACTTTGAGCCCAGACAACAGATTTGAGTTTTTTTTAAATTAGATACGCAGAGAGAAAGAAGCATAAATCCAAAGCCCTGAAGAAGTGCAGTGGGCGCGAGACACGTGTTGGCTGTAGTTGCTGTATAAAGAGACGCAACAAGTGGCCCAATTAAGAAGGAATAAAAGAATAACTACGAAAGAATGCACATTGTGTGATTTTATCAAGATCTCAGTACTGTTTGTAGGAAGGTGGAATCCAACTGCATGATTACCCCCTCTTTTTGCCTGGTGTTTTGATGGTGTTTGACTTAGTTTGGCTGGGATCCCGCTATCCAGGGTCCCAGCCTATCTGTTTCCCTCTCTAAATTGATTGCATGTACATTAGGTGGACTCCAGATTGGTTACTGGGTTACCCTTGTGAGTCCCTAGTATATGGTACCTTAGGTACCAAGGGCATAGGTACCCCCGAGGTCTATCAGGGGCGGAAGCATGTATTATGCCACCTCTGGGAAGCCTTCCAAAATGGCACCACAGGTCTCCTCTTGCAGCCTGGGTAAGGTGGTGTAAAATATATATATATATATATATATATATATATACACATATATATATATACACATATATATATATATACACACACACATATATATATATATATATATATACACACATATATATATATATACACACATATATATACACACACACACACACACACACATATACATTACGCTCCATGGGGTTGTCCATACCAACTAACGCTTTGGGGAAGGCGCACGCAGGCTCGGGTGCTACCCGCTACTTGGACAACCCCATGGAGCGTAATACATTAGCGGCGGTCCTGCCGCTGGGTAGCACCACCCCGAAGAAACGGGGGCCACGAGACTCGTTATCCAAGGAGTCTCGTATGTGGAGCTGCGCGATGGATGAGGACAGGAGTGATGTTTGGGGCTCATGGTAGAGCCTTTGGAACGAGCAGTAATTTGAAAGTGCATCCATCCAGGATATATGGACTACATCTCCCACAAGCACAATGTGTGTTTTCATATAGGGAGATGGTAGACGTCGTGCACATTACTGCTGGCCCCTGATGAGGAAAATAAATTTCCGAAACGCGTCGGGCCTATTTCAAACACGCAACTGCCCATACCAACTAACGCTTTGGGGAAGGCGCACGCAGGCTCGGGTGCTACCCGCTACTTGGACAACCCCATGGAGCGTAATACATTAGCGGCGGTCCTGCCGCTGGGTTGCACCACCCCGAAGAAACGGGGGCCACGAGACTCGTTATCCAAGGAGTCTCGTATGTGGTGCTGCGCGATGGATGAGGACAGGAGTGATGTTTGGGGCTCATGGTAGAGCCTTTGGAACGAGCAGTAATTTGAAAGTGCATCCATCCAGGATATATGGACTACATCTCCCACAAGCACAATGTGTATTTTCATATATGGAGATGGTAGACGTCGTGCACTTCACTGCTGGCCCCTGATGAGGAAAATAAATTTCCGAAACGCGTCGGGCCTATTTCAAACACGCAACTGCCCATACCAACTAACGCTTTGGGGAAGGCGCACGCAGGCTCGGGTGCTACCCGCTACTTGAACAACCCCGTGAAGCGTAATACATTAGCGGCGGTCCTGCCGCTGGGTTGCACCACCCCGAAGAAACGGGGGCCACGAGACTCGTTATCCAAGGAGTCTCGTATGTGGAGCTGCGCGATGGATGAGGACAGGAGTGATGTTTGGGGCTCATGGTAGAGCCTTTGGAACGAGCAGTAATTTGAAAGTGCATCCATCCAGGATATATGGACTACATCTCCCACAAGCACAATGTGTGTTTTCATATAGGGAGATGGTAGACGTTGTGCACTTTACTGCTGGCCCCTGATGAGAAAAATAAATTTCCGAAACGCGTCGGGCCTATTTCAAACACGCAACTGCCCATACCAACTAACGCTTTGGGGAAGGCGCACGCAGGCTCGGGTGCTACCCGCTACTTGGACAACCCCATGGAGCGTAATATACATATACATATAAACCTATAAGTCACTCCTATTGCAGGCCTTGACAATCCTGAAGGCACAGTGCTATTTCAAACACGCAACTGCCCATACCAACTAATGCTTTGGGGAAGGCGCACGCAGGCTCGGGTGCTACCCGCTACTTGGACAACCCCATGGAGCGTAATATACATATAAACCTATAAGTCACTCCTATTGCAGGCCTTGACAATCCTGAAGGCACAGTGCTTGGGTTTGTGTGAGAGGGTGCCCAAGCATGAGCTGAGCCCCTCTGCAGCTTTCAGAATCCCTACCTTATAGCTGTTCTATGATACAGCCATACCATATACTCTTAAGTGCATTATAACCTCGCGGTTAATGCCAACTTTGGAATGGCTGCATCAAAACATGTGTTTGGTGTCAAACACTTTGGAATACTACCGCCCCCCGCCAGTTCTGGCGGCAGGGCTAGCATCCACCCTTATAGAGGGAGAAGATATGGACACACTTACTTACCCGGTAATAGTTCGAAAGAGCCCCAGCATCACAAAATGGATGCTGCTGCCACAGACATGAGTCTGACCTCCTGCTGCTAGACGAAACTCCGGCAGGGGAGGCCTGAACAATAGGTTTTCTGTCCAGGGAGGTGCCAGCACCTCCCCAGACAGGCTTTAGTGTATTGGGGCAGGGTGGGTGCATTCAGTGAATGCTTTTTAGACAGTGCCTGGGGCACACAAGGTGTCCCCGTGCATTTCCCAGTTCAAACAGGTTGATGGGGCACTCAGCCCCAGCTCTGGCGCGAAACTGGACAAAGGGGAAGGGGTGTGACCACCCCCTCCCCAGGTCCTCCCATAGGACTGACCTTAGAGTCAGTCCATCCCCTAAACTTAGTATAAGTATAGGACCCCAGTCCCTAGGACTTTAGGTTACCCTGGACGAAACTGCAACATATATCTTGAACCTTCGACATTCCATTTCGACTGGAAGACGGAAGAAATCTCCCTTGGGGTCAAGGAGTGACCCCCCCCCTGTTCAAACAGGCACCAAAGAAGCATCTTACCGGTCTGCATTTTCGAGGCTCCTGCCGGATACCGAAGAATCTGCGACACAGGACACAGACTTCCAGACAGCTCCGATGCCGACACGAGTCCCCAGTGAAGCTGAGACCTGTAGCCATCACGAGAGACGTGAGACCGAAACTCCTGGACATCCAACACATTTGCTAGTGCATCGACTTCCCGAGCTTTCCCGAAGTTGTGCATTGGGCTACTTGTAGTCCAAGCCCGGAGCACCTTTTGCACCGAAGTTGGTGGGCCTACACTCCACTAGAGTCCCATGGGAGCGCTTCCTGCTCAAGGCCCCTTCGCGATCCCTGGTCCGTTGACTGGTGGGTCCCCACGAAGGAATCTTCTTTGTTTCTTGGGCTTCCCTTGTTGCACCTGGCGTGCCCTGACTCCCCTCCAAAGGGTGAGTCCCGCAGACCTTGCTGGTCTGCACCGAAGCCTATCTTTCTATTCTGCGTGGGTTGCTGCTGCCAAGGCTTGTTGGGTCCAATCCGGATACCGACGCTGCAGCACTCGACATCCGACATGGGAAAGCTCAAATCCAGCTCTTGGTTGTCGTCAACGCCTCCTGGTCCTTGTGGCTGAAGAGTCAAGCTTCACCTACATCACCTGAAATCACCCGACATTGGCTGGCATCTTCTTGTCGCCTCCCTGGTCACTGGCTAGTGATCCAGACTCTGTCCCCTCTGCTTTCAGGTTCTTCAGATCTCTGAACCACCCTTGGATCCATCCGGACACTCTTCCTCTGGTCGCCTGCAGCACTTCTTTGCAGCTAGAAACGACGACAAAACCCGACACGAAAAGACACCTATGCAACCAGCTTCCCTGGGTGAGGTAACACGAGTATTTCGGTGCTCCCGTGGGTCTTGACTCTCGAAGTGTCCAGTATTGAAGGGGTTTGTTACTAGTCCACTCCTAAGTGTCCTTATTCTTAAAAAATTCTAACATCAACTTTCTCCACAAGAGTCAATGGTGATTCGCGGCTGTGTTTAGACACTGCACGCGTCCCCTGTGGGTCTCCTGCGTCCCTACCATGGGTGGTTCCTGGTTGCCCCAGCGGTTCTGCAGGCCCTACGCCTTGTCTCCATGTTCACTGCGGTACTTATACCACTTTCTTAGTATATGGTTTGTGAGCCCTTTAGGGCAAAACGTATACTGTGCTAATTTATTGTGTGCTATTTACGTAATTGTATTGTACTTTTGCCTCTAGCCTCAAACGGAGACTAGAGGGGTGTGTTTAGAATAAATACATATATTTCATATATATACCTGGTGTGGTTCTTCTTTCATTTGGTCATTCATTAGATTATAGACTGGTAAAACAAGCTGCTTTACATTCCTTCAAGACTTAGCCTGAAGACTGCTCTCCACAGCTACCACTAGGATAGCTTTCTATAAAGGTTGTCTAAACCTACCATCAATAAGGGTTGTTTGGTCTGGTGCACGGTGCACACTAGAATAGTGGACATCATATGCCAGGCCAATTTCTCACACAGTTACTTTTGTATTAATTACTATACTGGTGTAGACCAGTACACTGATATTTTAGCGCCGGGCAATATTCCCAATACCCAATTACTATTTACGATTGAATTGTCAGTATAGCATGTCCTGAAAGTGCAGAACTATGTGGAGGATAACTTAAGCAGGCAGTATTCAAACTCTCACGAGTGGGAATGAAACCTCAGGAAACTATTTCTAGTATTCCAAAGGTGAGGTACTTCAAGGTGGGACATTTTCACAACAGATCAAAACAAGTATCATCTCAGGTTTGTGAGCAGATGGATAGGATTAACATGAAATGTGTTCTCAATCAATTGAACATGAACATTTCAGTATTCATTCCCACCAATTCCTCTGATACGAGTGCTGTTAAAGACCTAGAGGGGAAAGTACATAATCCTAGGAAGCCAGGCATTTATTCTCAAGATTTATGGGACCTCTCAGATGAAACTATGAATCCAATCCAATCCAAAAATTCTTTATTTCGGCCGTTGAGACCATAAAAGATTCATTAAAAACATTAAAACATTTAAAAAAACATTTAAAAGACATCCACATACAATAAAAACCTGACTTGGTACGTCCCATAGATAGTTCATTTCCCTAGAGTGTCTAAACACGAGTACAATTTCATTACAATTCATATCAGTATTCAGTCTTTTAGTATTTTCCTCCTTGTCTGCCACATGGCCATTATAAACTTTGCAACTGCAAAGACAATGTGGGCCAGGGTACTTGTCTTCAGTATTCTGTATGAATGTAAGTAATTTCTTATGCCCAAGTTCCTACACAGAGGCACTAGCCAGTATTTCCTCGGTCTGGTGTAGGCCGGGCAAAAGAACAGAACGTGAATTTCTTCCTCATCATGACTATTGCACCCAGGACAGGTTTTTTCATCCTGCGTTGTCCATTTGCAAGTAAAAGTTTTCAGGGGCAGGGTGCCTAGCCTCCATTGAATGAACAATTTCCTTGCTAAAATGGGGAATATGATATCCATAAAACCTTCAAAATGATAAGAATTTTTGGAATCCAGGAAATGTTCGGTCAGGGTGCCGTTATTAGGTGCACACACCAGAGAGACTAGACTTTTCTCCTTGAATGTTTCCACCAGCCTTTTACGAGGGACCCTTTGACAGCTTCTTTCAGGGTCCACCCATAACTCAGGGAGTCCCAGGCGATGTAGTTCTCTCTTAATGAAGGTCAACCACGGGATTCTATCACGCTGGTTGAGCTTCATGACATGCTTGAGGTCTTCCCTGTAATGTGCAAGTTCACCAGTGGACCAGAGCCTGTGCCAAAACCTCAGCGGTTTACGTTCCAATTCGTCCCCTATTGTGGGGAGCCCCAGATCTAGTCTTAGTGGTAGCAGGGGTGTGCCTTGGGGAAGAAGCAAAAGGCGTCTGAGGAAGTTATTTTCTACTCTGACTAGTTCTGCCCCAGCTTTGTGACCCCACAACTCACTACCATATAATGCAGCCGCTTTGGCTTGGGTTTTGTACATCTCCACGGCTGGACTAATGGGTTTAAAGGTTGATGTATTTGCGACCTTTAGGATTGCGCCCGATAATTGGGACAATTTTAACCGAGATGTAGCTATCTGAGGGGCCCATGATAATTTCTCGTATAGAGTTACCCCCAGATACTGAAACGTTTTTACCCTTTCCAGCCTTGCAGAGCCCAGTGTTGGATTAGGCCTAGTTGTAGAGGAGGGGTTGAATATCAAGAGTTTGGTTTTCTCTGTATTGATCTCCAGACCATGTTGCCTGCAGAAAACGCCAAACCCATCTAATATCCGTTGAATCCCCATCGGGGATTTGGAAAGCAGGAGGGTGTCGTTGGCAAAAATGATAGCCGGTACCCTCCTGCCTGCCAACAGGGGTGTGTCATTGTCCCTAAGATTGTCAAGATGAAGTATGACACTGTTAACAAAGAGGCAAAACAGGGTTGGCGCAAGAACGCAACCCTGTCTTACCCCTCTGAGAACTGGGAACCTAGAGGACAGCGCTCCATCCCTCCGTCACCTAACCTGGGCAAAATTGCCCTCATGGAGCCTAATTATAGCATGCAATAGTTGGGAAGGAACACCCAGTTTTTTTAGGACCTCCCATAGTTTCTTGCGGGGGACCAAGTCGAATGCGGACCTCAGGTCAACAAACCCCATGTACAGGCTTCCCCCCCCCTCGATCCTCACTGTTTTCCAGTAGAGGAGAACGAGGCGGAAAATCTGATCCACGATGGACGTGTTTTTCCTGAAGCCCGAAACTATGAATCAATTTAAGACAGGTGCCAGATAACTTTCAAGGCGCAAGGGATGAGTATTTCACCAAAAGCCTCAGTCCCCTTAAGCGAACAGCCTGGCTCCTCAAGACCTAGAAAGTGATCATTTACCAATGCTGGAGAATTGAACTAAGATCACTGTACAGCCCCTCCAACCATTGAAATGTAGATTGTTAAGTGAAACAAAGTTGTTTTATGGGCAGAGACGGGTAAATCCTCTTCAAATGTCCCTTCATCAGTTCTAATGTGACTGTTGACTTTAGGCGAGTCTGGTCTACCTTTTGCAACTATTAAAGTTATTCTGGCTGCAATTCCGCTGCAATTCTGCGGTTACTTAAATCCACATATACAACTTCATTGTATTGTAAAGGGATAATTAAGGAATTCACGAGAGGTCTATTTAGAGCTTCACTTCTAAAGGTAAATTATGACAGGGATAGAAGCGCAATGCAGTCCTAACAGCATTATTTGAACCAAGACACAAAGCTACCATAAAAACACTGTTTGGAAGACTGATGTTACTAGAAATTACTTCCGCTAGGAGAGTGGTAGGGATCCTTATCTCTGCTTTTCCAGAGACAAGGTGGCATGGAGTACAAACCCTAAATCCATCCCTAAAAGTGCCTACAATGTTTTACATTAATTAAAATATTTCACTTCCAATATTTTTTTCCAACTCCAACCATACCAGTAGAAATAGTGTTGCACTCCCCGGATGGCATCACAAGATGTGTCAAATGCTATTGTCACAGCACTAAAAAAAAATTGCCAAACAGATCAGCTATTTGACCTTTTGGTCCTTTGAACAAAGGCAGGTCTATTACAAACTTTGACAAGAAAGATTGTGGCTTGCATTTCCTTAGCTCATACTTCTGTGAACAGACCACATTTGAAAGCAGTCGGAGCACAATCAACTAGGGCAATGGCTTCTATAACAGCAAAGGACATTTGTAAAGTAGCAATGTGGAAGACAATGCATGTGTTCACAAAGCGCTACTGCATCAAAGTTAACACGGACTAGGAAAGAACCATAGAACGAGCAGCACTTAGAAGTCTTTTGACTTAAGGTAAATCTCATGCCGGCTTTCTGTGATTCTCAATACACTGCATGGGTAATATAAATTCAAGCATGTGACTGTATGAATGATCCACTAGTGGTGAAGGAATAAAGTTTCTTACCAATAGCTTTGGTTCTCCAGCAATGGCATCTTCTATAGATTCAAGTACAATCCACCGACTTCTCTTTCATAAAGCTTTAACTAGTAGGGCTAACTCTTAAACTAAAAAACATTGCCAGTTGGAAGCCTCTAATAGAAAAGCAGCTCAAGGTGCTGGCCTCCAACTGGTTGTAGTTTGGGTCATTCACAGTGATGTGAATAGTATGTAAATGGTCTATGCAAAGTCCAATATTTTTGAGTAAATATACACTGCTGTGGTAGCACTGTTTACCGAGGGTTTCCAGACAGACTACAAGGAATATTTCAAACATGTGAATCTATTAAAGTAGCCCCTGCTGGAGAACCCGGTGTTACAGGTAAGTAAAGTGTTTCCTTATGCATATCTAAACATCTGCAAGTCACAGGGTTGATTCCTGGCTAACTGACTGAGAATGTAATCATTCAGATGCTGATATTATGAACACACTTAAGATGATTAAAGGTAAGGAATATGCTACTTACCAGTATGCATCTGTTCTTGGCATGTAGGGCTGCTGACATTTATATCTGTGCATAGATCGCCGCCTAGTGTTGGGTCCGGATGATTGCACATTGTTGTCCTGGAAGAGTCTTGGAAGTATCACGAGATAGGTGGCTCCTCCCTTGGACTACAGTCCGCATGGGGATCCTCTCCACTCTTCAGATTGTTTTTCGCCATTGTGGCAGAGATGGAGTGCAATACAATAAGTGATGACCATGCCTGAGAATGATTCTGAGTGCGACAGCTGCGACAGGCACTGAGGAGGAGGGCGGGCGATATAAATGTCAGCAGCCCTACATGCCAAGAACAGATGCATACTGGTAAGTAGCATATTCCGGTCGAGGCATGTGGGCTGCTGAATTTATATCTCTGGAAAAAATAGTCGCCCCCCATGGTATCAAACTCCTAACCTATGCGGACGACACCCAGCTGGTCGTCTCTCTTTCTCAGCAGGAAAATCCTAACATCAACTTCTACTCCTGTCTGAGAGACATAGTGAGCTGGATGGACAGATCTCACTTGAAGCTAAACAGCGACAACACGGAGATAATGGTGATGGGGAATCAGTCCCATTTTTGTCCGGATTCTCTTTGGCCCGCATGCATGGGTAAGCCCCCCACCCCCAAATCCGAGATCAAAAGCCTCGGAGTATGGCTGGACCAAAACCTTACCATGCACACCCAGGCAAGGAAAACAGCCGGAGTTTGTTATGGCCTCATGCGATCCGCCCGGAAAATTCTACCACTGCTCCCATTCCCTTCAAGGAAACTCCTGATCCAGGGCCTCATTTTGTCACGGCTGGACTATGGAAACGCATTATACCTGGGCGCCCCGCGGAAAGTAACCTCTAAACTTCAGGTTGTACAAAACGCGGCAGCACGGATTCTTACCAACACCAAAAACCGCTGCTCAGCCAAGCCAGCCATTAAAACGCTTCACTGGCTTCCAGTTATGGAAAGAGTGCAGATTAAGGCGCTCTGCCTAACGCACAAGATCCTCAACGGGAATGCCCCTCCTATCTTCAGAGAGCTGGTGACTCCTTACACCACCTCCAGACCCCTCCAATCCTCCAATGCCCATTTAACGCGGATACCTAAGATCAAGAGAGCTCGATCAGGAGGTCGGCATTTCTCCTACAACGCCTACAAACTGTGGAACTCCCTCCCTCCTGATATTCGCGCACAACCCAATTTGATGTCATTTCGAAAAGCTCTGAAAACCTGGCTGTTCCCCTAAAGCTTCCCCCTCGGACTCCACCTGTACTTACTCAGCGCTGGGACGCTCACGGGCAGCCATGCGCTCTAGAAATCTTTAACATTTAACAATAAATAGCAGTATCCTCCTTAGCGGCGGATGCCCGTGCCAGCTGCAGCAGTCTGAAAAAGAGTTCTGAGAACAGCCTGACCTACAGCAGCTTGCTGTTTGGAGTGTACATCCACGCAGTAGTGTTTGGTGAATGTGTGTATGGTGTTCCATGTGGCTGCTCTACATACATCCTCTAGAGGTATGTTACCTAGGAAAGCCATGGATGCCCCTAACTTGCGTGTGGAATGCGCTCTTGGGGGAACTGTTAATGTGCGTTTAGCTTTCTGATAACAGATTTGTATGCACTTAACAATCCATCTGGCTATACCTGACTTGGAAATGGGGTTGCCTTTGTGTTGTGGAGAGAAGGCAACAAACAGGTGCTTAGTTTTCCTGAAATCCTTCGTCCTGTCTATGTAATACAGGAGAGCTCTTTTAACATCTAGCGTGTGCAGTGCTCTGTCTGCCACCGAGTCTGGATTTGGGAAGAAAACGGGCAGTTCTATGGTTTGGTTAATGTGGAACTGCGACACCACCTTAGGCATGAATTTCGGGTTGGTACGCAGCACCACCCGATTAGCATGAATCTGTACGAATGGCTCTTGAATAGTTAAGGCTTGAAGCTCACTAACTCTCCTTAGCGATGTGATTGCCACTAGAAAAGCCACTTTCCATGTTAGAAACTGTATCTCACAAGAGTGAAGAGGTTCAAATGGTGGTCCAATTAGTCTGGTGAGAACTATGTTTAGATTCCAGACAGGTGAAGGAGGGTGTCTGGGAGGAATCACTCTTGAGTCCTTCCATAAAAGCTTTAATGGCTGGCACTCTAAAAAGAGAAAGATGCTGTCTGTTCTGAAGATAAGCTGCCATTGCGGCCAAATGTATCCTAATGGAACTATATGCCAGATTGCATCTGTATAGGTGCAACAAGTAACACAATGTTTTGCGTGGATGCATCTAGCGGATTTATGTCATTATGAGAACAGTAAATGACAAATCGCTTCTATTTGGCCGCATAGCATGCCCTGGTTGTAGGTCTTCTTGCCTCCTTGATGATGTTCATACAGTCAGGGGGCAGGTTGAGGTAGCTAAACTATTACCTCAGGAGCCATATTGCAAGGCTCAACTGTTGCGGATCTGGGTGCTGAATGTCTCCACGGTTCTGAGTGAGGAGACAGGGCTTGAGTCGCAGCCGTTGGTGAGGCACCACTGAAAGTTCTAGGAATGTGGTGTACCACGCTTGCCGTGCCCACGTTGGAGCAACTAGGATGAGCGTCATGGAGTGCTGTCGCAGTTTGCGTGCCACTAGCGGTATGAGCGGTGCTGGAGGAAAAGCGTACGCAAATCTGCCTGACCAGTTCACCCATATCGCATTGCCCTGAGACTGCGGGTGTGGGAACCTGGCGGCGAAGGTTTGGCATTTTGCATTTTCCTTTGTGGCGAATAGGTCCATCTCTGGATGACCCCACTGCTGGAAATATGGTTGGAGCACTGAGGGGTGTATCTCCCACTCGTGCATCTGGTGGCTGTGCCTGCTGAGCAGGTCCGCCATCTGGTTATCTTTGCCTGGGAGATGTTCCGCCATGAGGAACATGTTCCTTTGAATGGCCCACTTCCACATGCTCTGGGCTAGATGAGACTATTGTGGAGAGTGTGTGCCTCCCTGCTTCTGGATGTAATACATGGCAGTCATGTTGTCCGTCCGGATCAGCACAACTTTGTTGCACAGATGCAGTCTGAAGGCCTTCATTGCCATGAAAATTGCCAGGAGCTCCAATAGGTTGATATGCATCTTTTGCTGCTGCGCTGTCCATAGTCCCTGCACTGTACAATGGAGGACATGCGCTCCCCAACCCTGGTGAGATGCGTCCGTTGTCAGCACTATCTGCGGTACAGGCTCTTGGAACGGTCGTCCCCTGCAAAGGTTTTGTGTGTTCCACCAATGCAGAGTTGTATGCACGACCGGTCACCAACACTAGGTCTTTCAGATGTCCTTGAGCCTGGTTCCACTGTCGTGCTAAGCACTCCTGAAGCAGACGCATGTGTAGCCTTGCGTGAGGGACTATAAAGATGCAGGAGGCCATCATACCTATTAGCTGCATGAATACCTGCGCTGGGAGCGAGTGTTGGGGCCTGAATTTTTGAATGAGCAATTGCATGCTGTTGACTCTGGCAGAGTTTGGGTGCGCTGTCGCTGTCAGAGTATTGATTGTCGCACCCAGGTACTGTTGTACATGTGCGGGTTGAAGGTGTGATTTTGGGTAATTTAGTGAAAATCCTAGACTGTGTAGGAGATGAATTGTGCGGGACATGTGGCTGGCACATTGCTGGGCTGGCTTTGCCTGAACAAGCCAGTCGTCCAGATAAGGATAGACATGGATGTGTTGTCTCCGAAGATGCGCCGCCACTGTCGCTAAGCACTTGGTGAACACCCTGGGGGCAGTAGTGACCCCGAAAGGCAGGACCTTGAACTGGTAATGCTGGTTGTTTATGGTGAACCTGAGATATTTCCTATGTCCTGGGTGAATGGGAATGTGGAAGTATGCGTCTTTGAGGTCTAGGGTTGCTAGGAAGTCCCCCTGAGTGAGCAATGGTAGAACTTGATGTAAAGTCAGCATGTACAAATGTTCTGACAAGATGTACTGGTTCAGGGGTCTGAGGTCTAGAATGGGCCTGAGAGACCCGTCCTTTTTTGGGATTAAGAAGTACAGTGAGTACACCCCTGTACCCTGCTGATTTAAAGGCACGAGTTCTATGGCCCCTTTTTTGCAGCATGCAGAGTACTTCTTGCTGCAATAAGTGCATGTGCTCTGCGGACATAGGACGGTGCCTTGGGGGTATGTTGGGTGGAGTGGAGGTTAGTTCTAGACAATAGCCGTATTGGATAAGGTCTCTCACACACCTGTCTGTGGTTATGCCTTCCCAGACTGGCAGGAACTGCTGAAGTCTCCCCCCGACTGGTGTTATATGGTCGGGGGGCAGTGACAAGACGTCACTGTTTATTGGTGGCGGAGGATCTGGTATTATTATTTCCGCGTCCTCTGCCTTTGGTGCTGTTCCCACGATAGCCACCTCTATTGTTTTTGTTATAGGTGGTCTGCGAGCCCCCTCTGTTGTATTGGGCTTGCTGTGATGCTTGACCTCTGGCGGCTCCCCTGTTACCGGAGCGACGAAAGGAACCGCCCCTGAACTGTTGTGACTGCAGAGCCCCCATGGATTTTGCTGTTTCAGTGTCTTTTTTAATTTTCTCAAGGGTGGTGTCTACATCAGGACCAAAGAGAAAATTTGGGTTAACCGTCTGGTTGAGTAAAGTAGTTTGTATCTCTGGCTTAAAACCAGAGATGCGTAGCCAGGCATGCCTTCTAAGCATCACACTTGTGTTTATGGCTCTAGCTGCCGTGTCTGCTGCATCTAGTGCACACTTGATGAATGCATTTGAAATTAATTTTCCCTCCTGTATCAGCATTTCTGCTCCCTCCTTATAAGCCTCAGGCAGGTGTTGCAGTAGCTGCTCTAACGTGTCGTAGTGCGCCCTATCATATCTGGCTAACAGGGCCTGTGTATTGGAGATCCTCCAAATATTTGCTGCTTGAGCCGCTACTCGCTTGCCAGATGCTTCAAAGATTTTGGATTCTTTGTCCAGAGGGGGAGCATCACCACTGGTTTGAGAGTTTGCCCTTTTACGAGCATTAGCCACCACGAGGGAGTCCAACGGGAGCTGGCCTTTGATGTACGTAGGGTCTACAGGTGCAGGCCGGTACTTCTTTTCAATCCTTGGGTTTACAACCCGTGCAATTGTGGTCTCCTTGAAGATGTCAGTAGCATGTTTAAGGACACCCTTCAGAATAGGCAATGTCTTTACTGATCTTTCACAAGTCAAGAAAGTATCAAACAAAAAGTCCTCCTCTACTGGGTCAGCATGCATGTCCACATCATGGTTTTTGGCTGCCCTTTCAATCAAAGCGTTAAACGCAGCAGTATCTTCAGTAGGCGAGGTTTTGATGGTATAGGACTGGGTGTCAGGCGTGGTGTGTGGCTCACCAGGGTCAACAGGGTCAACAGGGTCAGTCCAGGTTTGCTGTTCATCCTGATCTGTGTCAGCAGGATAATTGAACTCATCTTCATTGTATCCCTCCCCTATGTCCTCATAGGTGCGTGTGGGCGAATAGGAATAGTCTTGTTCATAGGACTCCACAGGCTCAGAAAGAACAGGTGAGGTTGCCGAGTCTTTTCCTTTTTAGAGGGATTTTGTAGGACTCCAAAGGAGTTTCTGGAACTATTTTCCGTTTGTAAATGGTGAGTCTACCCGAATCAGAGTCGATGAACAGTTTTGACTGATTGTCATAGGAGGGTGGTTGGAACATCACATCCTCTTCAGCGGACTGACGCCTTGAAACTGCCGACACTTTCTTGGTAGTGTCGGTGCCCTTTTGTGGCTCGAAGGCTTTTGGCCAAGCGGTCGGGGGCAGTCCATATTTAATAGGTTGTGTAAGCAGTGGAGACGAGCCGACCGTTTTTGAGGGTGTTGCCGTCGATCCGACCAACTTGCGTCAATTCGAGCTGTCGGTGCGCAACAGGTACGCCTTTCTGCTTCGACGCGACGTGCTCTTTCGGGTCGGGTGCACTTTTCGACTCAAAGGCCTTGCTGGATATCTGCGCCGAGGCTGGAAGTTTCGGATCGACAGTCTTCCTAGCCTTGAGTCCTTTGCCAGTGTCGCCATCTTTGGGCGTGGACGTCGACAGCGTCAGCGCGATATGCTTGACGGAAGAGACAGGTTTCGGCGTCCCGTGTTTCGGGTCGACGCCCCCTTGTGACCCCGAAGGGTTGATGACACTTTTAGATTGGGCTGGAGCCGACGAATCCGAGGCTGTCGATCCGAGGGCTGTCTTCAGCAGTTTCTGTTTCAAAACAGTTGCTGTCGGTGTCGGTTTCGATTTTGCCGCCGAAAGTGGCTGATTGACCGATGGCTCTGTATAAGTATTCTTAGCCGGGCATGGACGCGGGGCTATAGAATGCGGGTAAAGATCTTGGCTAAGGCCTTCCGGCGATGCCTCGACCTGAGCCTTAGAGAGTATAGTGTCAGTATTGGGCCCGCGATTGCGGACGGGCCTTGCTCATCGCTTGATTCGTCATCGACGGCTCCGATGGCTTCTGCGTAGTCTCCTACCTCGACGATGTCTTCCTCATGGACGTAGTCTTGTTGTTCGTCCACACTATAATGTGAGTCGTGCTCCGATGCAGGGTCCGACTGCTGTTCAGGATCCTCCTGATCGGCTCCCTCGATGTCGTCTGCCTCGAAGATATCTTCTGGGTCTGGCGCTGTCTGCTGGGCCGACTGTCGCGCGGCGCGCCGAAGCGTTTTCTTCGACCGGAACTTGGAACAGGCCATACAGCTGGCCTCGTCGTGGTCCGGGGATAGGCACTTATTGCACACCGGGTGCACATCGATGTGAGGGTATTTGGAGTTGCAGACGGGGCATCTCTTGAACGGGCTCCGTTCCATCGTCGACGCTCATCGGGGCCTAGATGTCGAAAAGGCAATCCGCTTCTGCTTTGTGCTGCCCCAGCAAACTTCTAGTCACTACTGCCAAGCAGGCATCCGATCTTACATCCGATAAAGGTACACATCCACACGTGAACCGTGAAGATGTTACTCGCTAAACTGGCAGTTTTCTGCCTGTTGGCGTTTCCCAAACCTTGAAGATTGCAGCTAAATGATACAGTTAAGATTTTTTATTCTCAAAATTCATAAACTCTTGCAGGAAGACACTTTTCATTTTCAAAAACCATGGAGGCTGATTCTCCTTCCAGCCCATATATTTTCCATGTATGTTGGTGGTTTTATGCCCATGAGGCTTTGAAGGAATTTAGAGAGTGAGAAAAACCTACCAAAAGAACATCTGTCAACAAGAAGGTTTGCAGCCCTTTTGCAGTTATGAATATCAGCTTATGCAATAAATCTCTACAGAGAAAAGTGTTAACAAACAAAGAAACCTAGGAAACAGACAAAAAAAGACTGGAGGAAAATCAATCAAAGGAATACCTCTGGCATCTCCTCTGTGATGATGTCCACTTGCTGTGCAGGTGCAATGTCCTCATCACTTTCTGTGTGGAGTGAATTGTGACGTCTATTTTTCACGCCCTTTTTCTCTTTTTTCTGCTTTTTCTTCTTCTTGTCTTTTTCTATTTTCTGCTTGTGCCTACGTTCTTCCTCTAGTTTTACATACTGTTCGGACATTGGCAATCCTGCATGGAAGAATCATGTAAAAATGTCAAACAGGATAAGAAAATATTTTTATGATTAACAGAAAACCACAAATCAAATTCTGAATTTGAACTTGCGGCATGACATTCTAGAGCAGAATTGGAGCTCTCACATTTCAGAGATATTTAGGAGGAAGATTGGGAAAGCGGTGGTCATGGGTCCAGGACCCTCGTTGGCCTTGGTTTGTTGCTTGCCAAACATGACGCTGTAAGAAGATGGAGGAACACTGACCCCGGATCCCCAACCATCAAGGAGCGGTGTTGGATAAAAACTGGTTGAGATGGAGCCATTTGGACGGAGTTGATGGTCCTTCATGAAAAGATTCACTTGGGTACTGGTGGAGATCGCCTCGGTTCTCCAATTGACTTTGGGGTGTTGAATTTTTGTTAACATGGGTGGGGCTGGGTTGTGTGAATTAGATATTTAAATTGACAATTGATGTATAACCCGCTCAGTGTCAGGAGCCGCTTTTTATTGCTAAAAGGTTTGAAAACTGCAAATAAACCTCTTTACTTAAATTTGTTTTAAAGATGTTTGGGATAAGAGTGTGCATAAAAATGAGACTCGTAGGTTTGTTAGAAGAACAGAAAAGGCATCGTTTTGCATTTTATTAGTTGCTCAAAACTATAAGTTAGCTGTTATGAGAAGGTCCTCTTGGAGCAATAATAATCCTTTGATTGAATTAAAAGAAGCATGCCAATATTCCGTATTCTTACGTGGCAGATAATAGCGCCTTTTTATTTCAATGTTTCTTCGCTCATAGGCACTGGCAGGTCATACAGACCCTGCATTTACAGCATAGACACAGCTCTCATCTTTATGCAGATCTATCACTGGAAGTGTATGGATAAAATTATTGATTTGTATGCATCGTTTTTTTAAAACAAATGGCTTAACAGCACAATTATAGCACTACGGAGGTTATTCATTTATCATTAAGGTTTATTTAATAAGAGTAGTTCTTGATTTCCAGAGTGGGGTTAGGCATGCTCAAGACTTTATTGCCCATTTGGTTCACCTTCCACACAGACCAAATTGGCTCGAATGAGATGGGCCAAGGTTTACCTGGATGCTGTACACAATGTAGTGATGTAGGAAGCTGCCTCTTTATGATATATTAAAACGGGATATATGGTGTAAAGAGTCCAGGGGTTCCCTTATGAGTGGGTAGGGGGCCTGCTATGACAACCCGAAAGTGTTCTACTAGGGGGTAGTGTGATTTATAAGCCTTAGGCTTAA
Organism: Lissotriton helveticus; assembly: GCF_964261635.1. NCBI lineage: Eukaryota > Metazoa > Chordata > Amphibia > Caudata > Salamandridae > Lissotriton > Lissotriton helveticus. Next base: position 839,848,154 of record NC_136073.1, on the reverse strand, counting down.
CAGAGGAGTGTAAGACCTCTGAAAATGCACACAATGGTCAATAAATGAGACGCAGAACTCAAGGAGGAGATCCACACTAATTTATAAAAAATATTATCGGAACTAAATCTCTCACAAGCATGCACACAACCAACTCACTGGAAAGGAGCTACTCTGGACTGGGTAATTAAAAAAAAAAAAAGATAATACGTCAGTCCTCTCAATAGAGCCGTGTGACTGGTCAGATCATCATGCCATAACCTTCCTGATACCCACATGGAGGAAGATAAAAACAACACAACCTATGAGAAGCAGAAGATGGATGCGAGATTCCAGAGATGCAAATATGGAACTACTAATTGAAAGATGTGAGAAAGACCTAAACCTACCTCACAACTTGCAGAATGTGAGTGATCTAACTAATCTCTACTCTACTACAGGAACAAAAATAGTCGACGACATCATGCCACTAAAACAGAAAAGAGTTACAGAGAAGGTTAAAAACCCTTGGTTCAATGGAACATTGAATGAAGACAGGCAAATATTGAGATTGGCAGAAAGAAAATGGAGACAACACACATCATCCCCGGAACTGAAAACCCTCAGAAAAATTAGAAATGAATACAACAAAAAGATCCTTAACTCCAAGAAGGAATTCATTAGATCCGAATTAGACAACGCCAAAAACAGACCACGGAAATTATTTGAGATCTTAAAACAGCAATCAAATAAGCTGGCCAAAACTGCCCAAGAAATCACAAAAACGCAACTAAACTGCGAAGAATTCTCAAACTTTTTCACCGACAAAGCTAACACTCTGGAAAGAGAACTCAAGAATGCAGCAGACAACCTGGAACTCCATACACCATAATTGGACATTAACACAGCGAAAACTGTGGATAATTTGATAAAAAACAAGGCACAATGGGACACTTTCAAAATATTGGATCAGAATAGCATTGCCAAAACGCTATCAGACATCAAACCCAATAATCACTACAATGACCCACTACCTTCAAAATGCCTGAAAGAAATCTGCCATACAGTGATTCCAATAAGGACAGAAATTGTAAATGCCTCCCTATCCCAGGGGAGCCTTCCAGAATGTCTAAAAACAGGACAAGTAGTACCGATCATCAAAAAACCTATGGCGAACCCAGCAGATCCAAATAACTACCGCCCAGTAACCAACATTCCTCTTCTTGCCAAGCTAATAGAGAAATGTGTGCAAAATCAATTGAGCCAACACATCGACAATTTCTCACTATTGGATGAATGCCAATCGGGATTTAGAACTGGACGCAGCACGGAAACGGCGATTTTACACATAGTCGATGATGCACTTCAGGCATTAGATCACAATCAATCTTGTCTGCTTATCCTACTTGACTTGTCTTCTGCATTTGACACGGTTAATCATGAAAAACTATTGAACAGACTCTGTGAAAGGATGGGAGTATATGGCAAGGTGCTAAGTTGGTTTGAATCCTTCCTACAGAATAGAACCCAAAGATTTCTGATCAACCAAACTCTGTCACCTTAAAGCCCTAACGCAATTGGAGTTCCAAAGGATCTACATTATCTCCCTCATTGTTTAACCTGTATATCGAACCCTTAACAGAAATTCTCAGAAATTCCAAAATATCCTACCACATGTACGCGGATGACACGCAGATATAATACATTAAGATCACATCCCTGGAAGACATCAACGTAATGAACGAGGCCCTAAAAATGACTCTAAAATGGCTAACTATTAATCATCTGAAGCTAAACGCACATAAAACAGAATTCTTACTTATCTCGCCACAAAAGAATCAATCAGCAGTGAAGGAATGGTCCAAATTGATCACGGCACTAAATTGCACACCCACCCTAGTTGACTCAGCGAAATCACTAGGGATCACATTGGATGAAAACCTCGACATGAAAGCCCACATCAAAGCAACGGCAAAAAGCGCCCGTTTTCATCTGAACTACTTAAGAAAAATGAAACCATATTTAACGGACGTGGATTTAAAACAAGCTGTGCAATCACTGATCATTTCGAGGATTGAATATGGAAGCACAACATTGGCAGGGCTACCAAAAATATCCACGGCACCTTTAAAAGCATGCCTCAATGCAGCAGCAAGACATATCACAGGATCGAGGAAATTCGAACACATCACCCCTCACCTGAAAGCCTTAAACTGGCTACCTTACGAAGCCAGGATACAGCTAAAGATGGCGTGTATCACCCACAAAGCACTTCATCACAATACTCCCAGATATCTTGCTCAAAAAATTGAAATATCTGGAGGAAGCAGACCAGCTAAGAGCGCCAAAGAACTGGTGCTGAGACCACCCATTTTCAGGAAGAAAAACCCTATGATAGAGCATTCTCAGGAGCAGCCCCTAGGATCTGGAACTCACTTCCCCCGAACATCAGAAATATTCCAAACTTAGCAATTTTTAAGAGAGAAACCAAGATATTTCTAATGAGTAAGTTCCTTCCATAATCATTTTCTCTACGCGCTAACTCTTCAACTCAGAGACGTCTAAGATGTTCCATTGACTGGAGAACATAGAAGACAAAGGAAAATACACTTTAAACAAGCATATAGAGGAAGATTGAATACTCCTAGAATAACTATTATCTAACCTACCACAAGACACTTTTTTTTTTTTAATGACCTTGTAATCCTTGTCAACCATTATGATAGTATTCCTAACTAAAACTGTTTATTGTAATCTCGTTCATGTAATTGTGAAGCGCCCCGATACCCAAGGGTCTTGTTCGCGCTATAGAAAACTGTATAATAAATAAATAAATAAAATATATGTTTAGGCAGCAGAAGAAAATCGTTCAGATAAAAAAGTTTTTAAATAAGAATATTTTTCAGTTCAAAAAGTCAGCACTTAGTGCAATTTCTGAGTTCTGCAATATCAACCTATGGGCGGAAAATCAAATGCGGTTTATCGGTTCTTGTCAGCGATTTCCGGGACCCTTTCCCAGGAGTTAAAGTGAGTGGTGGGCAAGGCCCAAGGCAGAACCAGCGACTTCCGGGACCCTTTCCCAGGAGTTAAAGTGAGTGGTGGGCAAGGCCCAAGGCAGAACCAACAGAACACAACCAGCGGCACTAGGGTGGCTGGGTGCAGAGGTGCAAAACAGCATTGGGGGCCCAATGTTTTCCAATGGAGAACGGTTGCGGTAGAAAGAAGCTGCAGGAGGGGGCTGGGGGAACAGTCCGGTGAAACCAATGAGTGGCTTCGGTTCTTTCAATGTTGGGAGACGTGGGGACACCTTTGGTCCTCTTATCTTCGGGACGGGGCTTCCAGGTGCAGAGGGTATTTGGGGTGTTGGGTGTTTCCGTCCGGAAAATCTCGCGGTTGAGGGAGCATTCCAACAGAGGCTGCAGTTGACATCAGGGAATCCACGAGGAGGCACTCCGCAGAGGACTCAGTATATTGAGGGTTTTGGGACCACACTGACAGAATTGGCACACTTTGGCATGGGCTGAGGAGGGGGCAGAGGGAGGGCTTTGGTGCAGTGGTGCTTGGCGGTTTCGGGTTTTGGTGGAGTTCTCTTGGTCTTTTTTTGGTTGTATGCAGGGTGCAGAGTACAGTTCTGCTGTTACTCTGGAGGTCTTAGTTCCTGGGCTAAGGCTGGCAGGTCTCCCCGGTTTTGGAGACTCAGCAGCTGCAGGACAAGTCTGCTTTTGGTGCAAAAGGCGAAGTCAGCAGGCAGGCGGGCAGGGTTGGCGCCAGGTCAGTTGCTGGGCCTTCTGTTCTTGCTGTGCAACTTGTTTTGTCCGTCTTCTTTCTTCAGGTCTATAGGAGCTGCTCTTCTGGTGCCAGGGGTTTCCCTAAATTATGGGGTGTTAGGGGATGTAGGGTAGTAGGCAATAGGCTACAGACCCTTGTGGTTCACTACGCCCCCTAGATAACTAATAATCGAAAGTTTAGAAAAGGTCAACCTCGAAGCTGGGGCACCGGGTTCGAGTCTCGGCATGGATGCTCAACATCCTGTGATTCTGGGCAAATCACTTAATCTCCCTGTGCCTAACAAAATGAATGTTTCCATCTGTAATGCAACTAGTGCTCATGTAAAACGCTCTGATACCTTCGGGTTGAGTTCGCGCTATATAACCCCACCCCCAAAAATAACCCCTGTCCTAGAATTCCTAACTATGCCACCACCAAGATGGTTACTTCTGAAAAATCGTGTCCACCTCAGTTTAGCTCACCTTAGGGGTACAAGCCTGGAGGTGGTACGCCTACTGGACTAGCTAATGTTCCTGCCTGTCCAGGTGCCTAAGGGGCTCTGGACAAGTGGATTGGCTTCCTCTCCTGTAAGGGGAGCCAGATTTGCATTTCAAAGGCAGCAGCTCTTTGAAGTTGGCTGGCCTAGGAAGGCTAGCAGCAGGTCATCCTGTGGGAGGGGGTGTTACAACTTCTTCCCTGACAGGCTTTTGTTCTGGGCCTCCTGAAGCAGAGGCTCTCACCCTAGGAGGTCAGAACAGTGTCTTGAGTGGCAGGCTGGCAGAAACCAGTGAAGGAGCACATTAGAGGCTGGTAAGTTTTCAGGGGCACCTCCAAGTTGCCCTCTGGGTGCGTGTATTGGCAACTCAATCACTGGAATCAGTGTAGGTTTACCAATATGAGATTTTTGATACCAAACATCCTCATCTTAAGTGAAGCCATATGTAGCTGGGGAACTCGTTTTTAACAGTGTTCAGTGTACAGCACATGTTTTAAAATAGCTTCCCTGGTCACTTATACTAGCAGCAATAGGAATGACCAGCACACGGGCATGTCTGCTCATGCAGGTAAGCCCTCACATGTAATATTCAATAACCTGTCTTTGGGCTGTCAAGCCTGCTGTAGGGGTGACTTACAAATGTACGAGTTACTTACCTTCGGTAACAATGTATCTGGTAGAGACTATTCTAGCAGCAGATTCCTTAACGTAGAATTATCTCCAAGCATGAGACTGGATCCGGAAACTTTTTTGCCACAGCATCCCTGCGCGCCGGGGGGACGGTACCACGTGACTCCGCCCTGGCGTCGTCCGCGTCCGTGACATTAGCGAGGATACATAAGTCCCACCCCGGAAAGACTACGTCACTTTTCTTCTGAGAACTTTTCCGCGCCACAAAGCGGAGCCATCACAAACAAAACTGTGAGAATACTGGAACGTCCACAAAAAATCCTCCCTAGGCCATTATGCTTTTGTGAAATCACCTGACTGTGCAAATGGTCCGGTCCCTATCCTGATCACGACACAGGCAGACATTCATCAGCCACTAGTAGCAATGCCACTTACACCCAAGGGGGGGCACTTACCTCCATCCACCGATATTCTAAGTCTCCCATTAGATGGGGCACTTGGGCCGGCTATTGCGGGTGATAGGGCCCTTTTTGAAACATCCTCAATTCCCAAACCTATGGAATTGGGTGGGGGGAATTCTCAGCCCCCACAAAAATGGCAAATCAACAAAAGAAAGCGCAACAACACTTCGGCGTATTTTAAGAAAAAAGCAAAGGTAGCAGAGGCCCAATTTCCCACTCAGGCACCATTTAATGCACCATTAGAATCCTCCTTAGTAAATAGTACAAACCCTCCCGATTTAAGACTAGAATCAAGTACCGCACAAACGGCGAGTAAAGATAATCTTGTAATAGAAAGCGAGAACGGGGAGGCTCCACTCTGTACTATAAAAGGGAGGGACGTAGAATTTCTGTCAATTGTGTGGGAAACACTAAAAAAACTTTTAACCCCCCTTGAAGTAAGGCTTGCCCGCATCGAATCTCAGCTCCTCGAGACTGAAAAAAGCATCCTGAATCTAGCAACCCTTAGCACCCATGTTAATAAACCTACCTGTCCATCCGATATTATTAATTCCACACTACAACCTGCTGATAAAATAGTAGCTGTTGCCATTTCATCTGATGCCCCTAAGGATAAACCTATTCCAAAACCTCGGCACAGGGGTACTATAGACATCTACAAAAAGGCAGCGGTGGCCACAAACCAGCTGGCGGCACAGTCTGTACCACCTTTGCCAGCCACGGCAGGTCATCTTGCACCACCCCTGGAAGCTATGACTAAACCGAAGGTTAGAGATTTTAACTTCAAACAATTCACTACCCAACAACCTACCACCCAGAGAGTTAACGCCAATAAAGATCGTCCTAGGGGCTATGTTGATCTTCCCCCTGACGTTAGACCCTATGTTGTTGTACTAACAGGGGTCCCGGAACTGCAATACCACCAGCAGGAAGACTCTGGTTCATTAAAGAACAAAGTAATCCATTGGCTTAACACCAACAGGCCAATACCAAACCACCTGAGGAGTAAAATCCTCATGGTGCGCCTGGTCCCCTGGATAGGCACTTCGTATAAGTCCATTACCGGCGATTGCGTAGTGGTTTCATTTGAAAATCCTAACACTGCGCAATCTGTACACTCCTGGTATCAAACCAGCGTAAATTCACCTATAGCATCTAGACCACTCACTTATTTTTACCCTCCGCGACCACAACTGAACACAGGAGGGAATTGGAGCTGGATTCCGGAGAGAAAAGGCGGGTGGGGCAGGCCACCCAATCACTGGTCAGACACACACGGTGGGTGGACCGGGGCCCCGACTTATAACAGATTCGGGTGCCTCGAGGAAGTGGATTGACTCACATGTAGGTCAACTGACATTCTACCAGTAGTTGACTCGTTCTGTCGCTCTGTTTACCCTTTGGGCCGATCAGCTTCTCCTAGTCCCCAACCCAAACTGGATCGATCTGCTTCTCCCTTACTACAATTTCACTTGGGGAGCCATAATTTAAACTCAGGCGACACTAGATATATAGAACGGGCACCCGCTGAACTTCCTGAGGGCAACATAACTCATAAGTCAACTAATGACAATAAGAATGATATAGACAAGCCCAGAATAGACCCAAGTAACGAGGACAATCCCCCCCCTGAGACCAGGTTAAAAACAAAGCTAGTGGTAATGGACGGTGTGTCCTTCACCCAGCAAGGACAGTTTGGGCCACGCAAGTGCTCTCCGGCACTCATTGCCACTGATACCCAGGCGGCTCCTGGAGTGGTATCTATACTCTCCTGGAATGTCGCCGGGCTGGCCAATAAATTAGACTCCCCCGAGTGGGTAGAACTTATTGAAGGGCATGACATATGCCTACTACAAGAAACATGGGCCAGGGATAACCATTCCCGTACGGGATATGTGTCATTTGAGATACAGGCAAAATGGGGTGGAAAGGGACGACCATCAGGGGGCCTTTTGATTTGGGTGGGATCCCACCTTGGCTGCAGGGCTACAAAACTGGAAACAAACTCAGCCGATTTCCAATGTGTATCTTTGGAGTGGCCCGGTGGTGTCACTGTAACACTGATCAATGTATACTCGAGATCAGTAGGGATAGCAGCTATCTCGAGTACAATTAATGACCTAGCGTTGTTTCTTGATTCTACCTACCACTCCTTGTTCCACACTGATAGTCGGTGGAGATTTCAATACTCAGTACGAGCCCCTTCCGGTCCATCTGACAGATTTAACAAGTGAAGAGGATGAACCTTGGGATATTCCCACCTTGGCGGGTCCCCCTATAAAGGCCTGGACGCCACTTGCCTCTCAAATAACATCTTTTACGCTTCGTCACTCGTTGAGGGCTTGTAATGGGCGGATCCAAGGGGACATCCCTCCAAAACATACCTTTAATAGACCCGGATATGAGTCACGTATTGACTATATCCTGGTCTCTGTGAGGGATTGGGCTAAAATAAGGGACTTCTGTATAGTAGACAGAGCTGATAGTGACCATAATCTACTGTCACTGAGATTTGCGATCCAGGGGTCTCAAATGAGTCGGCCACAAGAAAATTTGGTAGACCCAGCCGACTTAGTTCTAACTAGTAATAGACGTAGAATTAAATGGACAAAGCTGCTGGAGAACCCATCCAATATCCAAAGGCTGTATGCGACAGTCGTCCCCGTACTGGAAAAGGTCGAGGCCCTTAGTCACTGCCTAGTTAACGACACCGAACTCTTTTTTGCAAAGCTCAATGAGCTAGGGGCCATCCACTCTGAGCTATGTACCAATTTGGCAGATGTGCTGAACCCGGTAGCCAGGGTAAAGAAGCTCAAGAAGAAAAGAGCCTCATGGTTCAATGCCTCATGTAGGAGGGCAAAGACCGATCTACTAGAGTCCCTCAAAATACGTGAACCCCAGAACAAGATTAGGGTAAAGCGGCTTGCTTATAAGTCCATCCTCCTTAGTGCCAAAAAAGAATGGGATGAGGAAAATTGGTCCGAAATGATAGCTGCCCTCACATTGCGCGATCCCAAAAAATTCTGGCAAATCGTTAAACATGGCTCAGCTGAACCATTAGTGGCAGTAGTAGCAAACATAGCAGCCCCCGTTTGGGAGGAACACTTCAAAATCCTGTATAAACCACACAATCAGGACCAACTGGAGAACCTACAAGAAGACACAATGCACCAACCTAATGGAAGCGTAGCTCCTATGAACGAATTTACCTTGGCAGAGGTTAGTTCGGCAATCAAGGCTCTGGCTCCCGGAAAGGCGCCAGGCCTAGATAGGTTGCCAGGGGACCTTTATAAACACGAAGTCACAATCTGGGCCCCGTACCTCAGGGCGCTGTTCAATGCAATTCTGAATGGCATGACGATCCCCCCAACTTGGCTGGGGGCAGAGATAGTCCCAATTTTTAAGAAGGGATCACCTCTGCTCCCAGCCAACTACAGGCCAATAAGCTTGATAGACGTCTCCCAAAAATTGTTCGCCAGGCTGCTGTTGGACCGCCTGTCGGAATGGATGAGGGAATATAACAACCTGAGTCCCTTCCAAGCAGGCTTTAGGGAGAAGGTCTCAACCATAGATCAGGTCTTTCGGTTCGTCCTCATTTTCTGGAAAACGGTGCAGTTGGAGGGTGGCAGCCTCTATACTGTATTCGTGGACCTGAGGGCGGCCTTCGACCTGGTTCCCCGTAAAAAGCTTTGGGATGTGCTGGCCAAACTGGGGGTACCTGAGGGTTTGCTGGAGATGATTGTTCGTCTCCACACTGCTAAATTCGCACAGGTTAGGTGTGGCAAGGAGGGAGCCCTGTCAAATAGGTTCCCCGTTGGCAGGGGGGTGAGACAGGGCTGTGTGCTCGCACCAACCCTGTTCTGCCTCTACGTCAACGGGGTTATCTCCTACCTAAATGGGGTCGCCAACTCTGACGCGCCCAAGTTGGCGGGCGCAAGGGTGCCGGCGATTATGTTCGCCGACGACACCCTGTTGCTTTCCAAGTCCGCAATGGGCATTCAGCGCGTTCTTGATGGCTTCACTGACTTTTGCAGGGTATATGGTCTAGAAATCAATACCTTAAAGACTAAATTTATGGTGTTTAACCCCCCCCCAAAATTTAGCTTTAGACCTAACATCGGGCAGAGTAGGCTCGAAAGGGTGAAAACTTTCGAGTACCTCGGAGTGTGGTAAATAAATAAATAATACCCTATTTTTGAATGTATAAATGAATAACAGATAGCTCAATAAATAAGAGTCAAAATTCGAGGTAGTAGGAGTTTCGCAGGTTTATTACAGCATAAAGGACAGGAACAGGACAACCTGCATAGGAATAGGATGGCAGGGCCCAGCAGCTGCTGGGGCTGGATCTGGGATGAGCGCGCTAGCATTTAATAACAATACACAAGCATATATAGTAAAACAGTTGCATTACAGTACATATGATAGGCGGAGCAGTGGGTGGAGCAAAGGGTGTGACGCGTAGCAGTCGCGAAAGATAAGGGTGAAAAGAGGTGTAACAGGGCGTATACATGGACATGTTATGCAAACGTAACAGAATATGTCATGAATGGGGCGGAAACCATGGAGGGGGCTACCTGAGGAGCCGGGACCTCTAACCTGATGGTGCGCGCAAACTAGCAATGACGTATCACTAGGAGAAACTGGGGGCTATGAACTCTGTGCTAGGAACAGAGACTGAAGTCTGGAGAGTCAGGGCGACATGTACCTAAGCAGTACCTAGTATCTGATGTTTAGAGAACATGTTGATATAAACTAGAAGTTAGGAGGGGAAAGGCTGACTTGATTCTAAGACTGGACCATGCATTATTCTACATGTAGTACGTGATGAAGAATATTAAATGACCATTAATACAGTATTTCTCTAACGTGGAGACGTGAAGGCTAGACAATGACGGAAACTATTGATGCGATTCAGTAGCTTAGGAATGCAGAGAAGGAGGACTGAACTGATAACTGGAACTATAACATACTTTTGGCAGACTCAGAGGCAGAGCCAGGCTGAACCGGGCACTGTGAGGCAGGAAGTAAGTGAAGGGTCGAGGATACAGGTGGGGGCTGTATCGCTCCTCAGCGAGGTTTCAGGAGACAGGAGCTGAATCTGGTGTCCAGGCCCTTTTGAGGCCTAGAAACGGGGACTTTATAATGGAATAACGTACACACTGAGAAACGTGGCAACGTAGCTTTACATAGGCCTGATATTCGTAGTATTCACGAGAACTGGAAACTGGCATATTAGAGATGGACACAACTATAATTGCGTCATTAATCGAACATGGGGAATGCATATGCATATTTAATCATGCACACATAACATATGATGGATGACACGTAGGGACACAGAACATGGCAAAATTTACTTTTCCACAGGAGTCATGCTAAATGACAGACTGACATGGAGCACGCACCAGGAGAAAGCACTCCTTAAATTGACCCAATACGCAGGGGCCACCTTGAATCTTCTGGGCAATAATAAATCAACTATTCGGCCCGTCGGTCCTCCCATACAGATTTACAAAACACAGGCTAGGGGGGCAGCCATGTATGGGTGTGAGCTTTGGGGGCATGCAGTAACATCGGATCTGGTAAAGGAGGAGAACAAATTTATTCGGAGGGTTGTAGGACTCCCCTCCAGTTCCCCTCTAGTCCCCCTAAGGTTAGACCTAGGGATGCGACCATTAGATGAAGAATTGGCTTTCCGTCCCTTGGCTTTCTGGCGTAGGCTGTGGGTAACTCCTGAATTGGCCAGCTATAGACAGGGACGACAGGAGGTGCTTGCTATGCCCAATGCTGGGAAAATTAATTGGCTGAAATTTATTAAATCAGAGTTGGGTCTGGGACTTTCAAAGATGTGGTATGATCCTCTAACCAATTGCCCACTTTTGCCCAAAAAGAGACTAGCAAAGATATATCATGATAGCAAACTGTCGAAACTTTTACAGCACCAAAAACTTGGCCCACTAACAGAGCTTTTTTTATGTATTAAGGACACGTATAGATTTGAACCAGTTCTAGACAAACTGTACCCTCCCCTGCTTAGGAAATTATATTTGCAATGGAGGCATGGGTCACTCCCACTTCGAGTATTTACAAGTAAGTGGAGTGAACAATCATCCAGCATGTGCCCAGCTTGCAGAATGTCTGATGAGTCCGAACTCCACATACTCTTTTTCTGCCCCATTTACCAAGGGATGCGTAAGAAATGGATAGTTCCTTTATGCAGAAACTTGGGATTTGGAGAGTGTTTGGTCGCATTTAGAGTCCTAAAAACAAATCTGACGGACCACATTGTTTTTGCAGTGGCCAAATATTTGGGTGCCATATGGTCTCTGAGAAGAAAACATCTCAATGCTGGTAATTGATTCCAACGTACTAAGGTTATGCATTGTACTGTGAAATACTGTTTTTTAACGATTACGGACAATTTTACAAAGTATACTTTTATTTTTTTAACAATATTATGGATGTACTAAATGTCTTTTATGGTGAAAAATTTCACCGAAATAAAGATTTATAAAATAAAGTAAATACTGGAACAGTGTGCGAAAACCCAGCTAAACAGAAGAGACAAACGAATAGTGAGGAACAGAACCATCCAGAACAGTGCCAGGCACTATGGCACCAAAAGTCATGGAGGGAAAGAACAGAGCACAGCTACTGCAAGGCAAGTCTGCAAATAAATACAACAGCCTCCTTGGGGGCAGAACGCATATGAAAAAGAGCACAGCAGATGAAGAAGTCTGCAACCACAGTCCAGAACAGAGAAGGGCACCAAGGCCAGAACGGAAGGGTAACAACACTTCTCCCCCAGACAACACCAGCAGGGAGACCAATCTCCTGAAAGAGCTATGGGTCGAGGCCCAGCCAAGGGACCTCAACCCCAAGGAGTGCAAAGGAGACAGAAGTGCAAGCAACGAAAGGAAGAAGAGCAAGAGCAACCCCCACACTGGAGACCAGAGTGCAGGGGCATAGAAGCACCCATGAAACATCAAGCAAGCACCAGAAGGAAGGAATGGAGCAAACAAACAGACTAGCATCCCCTAGGGAGGGATAAGAAAAAAGGGCACTCGCAGAAGACCACCACCCTGAGGCAGGCGCGTGCAGAAGACCAAGAAGGGTCCTTGCAGAACGGAGAGGAAGGGCGGGTCATGAAGGAATCTGCAGCTAGAATCATCTCTACCAGATACATCGTTATCGAAGGTAAGTAACTCGTACATCTAATAAAGACTACTAGCCGCAGATTCCTTAACGTAGAATAGATACCCTAGCCATACCCAAGTGGGAGGAGGGTCTGCGAGAGGACCTCTCCAGCCAGGACGCACACAGGGCCCCAATAGGGGATGAGTCACAGGGAGAGGGAGAATAGCCCAGTCCCCCGGGCAGAAGAGAACCTCGTCATCCCTGAAGAACACCAGCCCCAGAGGGGGTGCGTGATGACGACAAAGGGAGGCCGCCCAACCCTCATCAAAAAGGAGGAAGCAAGGACAAGGCGAAAGGAGGCCAGTGCACCTCAAGCCCAGACAAGGAACCAGGGATCTCCACCAGAAGTCCCAGAGGTACAGGCAACACAGAGGAGTACCGAGGAAGAAGAGCCACCCACAGACTCCAAGGAGAAGAAGAAAACAAGTTACTTACCTGTAACTTTGGTTCCCCAGTATTGGTAACTTTCATAGATTCCCAAAGCTTGTATCATTCCCCGTCGTCGGAATGGGAGTCTCGGTAAACAAAATAACACAGCAGTAGGTACAAAACAGAAAGAAAAAGGCCTAGGCCTCATTCTCTTTTGTAGCATATCCGCCTCTTTTTGCAAGAGACCAAAGTAAAGCAACAACCAATCAGATTAGTCTCACCCCATGGAACCCTCCTGAGAGAACCTCAGAGCCTCAGATTTTCGTAGCCGTTGTGTAACAGTAACCACTTCTGCTGAAGGCTGAGCTTTCCCCGGGGAGGAGGGTGGGCACATGGGAATCTATGAAAGTTACCAATACTGGGGAACCAAAGTTACAGGTAAGAAACTTGTTTTCTTGCCCCAGTATTGGAACTTTCATAGATTCCCATAGCTTGTATCAGAGTAGCTAGCAGTAAGCAATAAAGCACATTTTGTGACAAAAATATAGAAATACCTCAGTATCCATACTTTCATAAGAAAGAAAGAAATACATATTGAAACAGTAATCAGTATTATCATTAGATACAAAATTTACAATCACAGGAAGGAGGGATAGTAGGGAAAGCTCACCGCTCAATGTAAGAGGTTCCTCAGGACTGCCTGGCCTACAGCCGTGTCTTCCTATGCCAAGGATTCCAGGCAGTAATGCTCTGTGAAGGTGTGCGTGCTGCTCCAAGTCGCAGCTCTGCAAATGTCTGATCTGCACTCCCACAAAGAGAACCGTAGACGAAGCCACGGATCTTGTGGAGTGTGCTCTAACTCTGCCTTCCAGAGGCTTGCCCGCTGCAGGGTGACAGTACTGAATGGCACTGGAGATCCATCTAGCAATACCCTGCTTTGACAGGGGAAGGCCCTTGCGAGGAGCACTAAATGCGATGAATAATTGGGAAGATTTACAAAATTCTTTGGTGCGATCCAGTAAAAACTTCAAGCACCGCTGTATATCCAGTGAATGGAGTGACCTTTCCGCTGGTGTGGAAGCATTAGGAAAGAAAGACTTCTGAAGGTACTTTATGTATGAATCTCCATTTAGTCCTTAGAATCACAGTATTTCTTAGAACTGGAGAAAAGGTTCCTGTATTGTGAGAGCCTTCAATTCCCCAATGCGTCTTGCCGATGTGAGAGCAAGAAGAAGTGCCAGTTTCCACAAAAGAAATTTCATGTCTACCCGATGAATCGGTTCAAAGGGATGCTTCATCAGCTGGGTGAGAACCAAATGCAATTGCCATGTGGGAGGCAGAGGCCTCACCGGAGGAAAGACTCGAATCAGGCATTTGAGAAACTGCTTGACAATTCTGGATGACAATAGAGAAGGTCAAGATGCAGTGCGCCTGTAGCGTGAAATTGCTGCCAAGTGAACTTTTATGGATGAGTGAGCCAATCCTGCCTTAGCCAAGGACACGAGATAAGGAAGAATCTGATGAGGCTGAGAAGAGAAAGTGTCAACACCCTTCTTCTGGCACCAGATGCAAAATCTTTTCCATTTCAAACAGTAAGTTTTGTTAGTGGAAGGGGCTCTAGCTTGAGACAGAACCGCTCTTATCTCATCCGAGAGGTGAAGGTTTAGGAACTCTCGCTGCTCAGGAGCCATGCTGTCGGGAGTAAGGAACGAGGATCCGGATGCCAAATCTGACCTTGGGACATCGTGAGAAGATCTGGAATCACCCGCAAAGTAAGTGGAGGAGGCAGAGAAAGGAGGTGCAGCTCCGTGAACCAGAACTGCCTCGGCCAAGCAGGAGCTATTAGGATCATCTTGCACGGTTCCGCCTTGATCTTCTTGAGTAGCCTTGGGATCACCGGAATGGGGGAAAAGGCGTACACAAATGCTCTTGACCAAGCTATCGAAAGCGCATTCCCCAACGAACCTCGATGGTGTAACCTGCTTGCGTAAAACTGCCATTTTCTGTTCATCAGGGTGGCAAAGAGATCTATTGAGGGTTTGCCCCACCAATGAAAGATCTCCTCCAAGACCGTCTGGTTCAGTTCCCATTCGTGGCTGACTGACGACAGCCTGCTGAGTCTGTCCGCCTTTTCGTTTAGCACTCCTGGCAGGTGTTCTGTTTGTAGCGATATTTCATGTAGGATTGCCCATTCCCAAATTTCTTGGGCCTCCTGAGATAATGGAAGAGATCTGGTACCCCTTCCTTGTTTATGTAGTGCATGGCCGTGGTGTTGTCCGTTCGGCCCCTGCAATCGTGGAAGAAATGCTTGCAGTGCCAGCCGGATTGCTCCGACTTCTAGGAGGTTGATGTGAAAATGACGGTGCTGGGGCAACCAATGCCTGCTGACATGTAGATTCTGAAGCACCGCACCCCAGGCCTCCAGCGAGGCATCTGTCGTTACCACTTGAGGAGCTGGATTGCTTACGAAGGATAGACCTTGGGATAGGTTTTCTTCCTTCGTCCACCACAAGGCTGCACTTCTCAATGTCGCAGTAATCACCACCTTGTCGTCGAATGAGCCGTGAACTTGCCGCCATTGCTTGTCTAATTGTTCCTGAAGAGAGCGCATCCGCCATCTGCAGTGGGGTATCAGAGGAATGAATGAAGAAATCACTCCTAGCAGAGATTTGTAACGGCGTACTGAAAGACACTTTCTTTTACTCAACAAATGAAGCATGGATTTCAGCTTTCCCTGCCTTTCGAGGGCTGGAAAGGCCTTGCCGAGAGTCGTGTCCAAGATAGCTTCCAGGAAACGTGCTGTCCTGGAAGGGAGGAGAGACGGCTTCTCCCTGTTGAGAGCGAGACCCAGGTACCTGAAAAGGTTTGTACATGCCTTGACTGTTTCCTCCGCCGCCCCCTTGGACGGGGTCTTCAGCAATCAGTCGTCCAGGTATGGGAAGACTTGAAAATTCTGTTTTCTCAGGAAAGCTGCCACCGGTGCCAGCACCTTGGTAAAGATCCTATGGGGCAGAGCTAAGTCCGAAGGGTAAATCGCTGAACTGGAAGTGGCTCTTGGCTACTGTGAATCAAAGAAACCTCCTGTGAGCTGGGTGAATGGGTATGTGAAAATACGTATCTTCGAGATCGAAAGTGGCCATGAAATCTCCTGGATTGAGGAGATGTAAGATATCCCGGAGCAAAACCGTCCAAAAGGATTGAGAAATGAGATCGGTGTTTAGCTCCCTGAGATCTGAAATGGGGCGCCACTTCTCCAGCGTCTTCTTTACCAGGAGGAACCTGGAATAGAATCCTTCCCCTCTTTGAGATAAGGGAACCAGCTCTACAGCTCCCTTGAGGAGCATCTGATGAACTTCAAGCTGCAAGAGACGCAGATGTTTCGAAGGCATGGCAGCAGGGGGCTTGGAAGGTGGTATTTGAGTAAACTCCAATGTATGGCCCTCTTGAATGATGTTCAGCACCCAACAGTCTGATGTTATCAGTTTCCAGTTGTGGAGGTATTGAGACACCCTGCCTCCCACAGATGTTGTTGGGGAGGTGGGTACAGCAGCCAGAGTCAGAATGCCGCTATTGTCTCTTGGAAGTATCACGTCCCTGGCGATTCTGCTTACCTCTAGCATTGGATCTAGAGAAAGACTAGGTTTGGCCTTGTTTTTGCTGGTAAGGTCGCCGATACGATTGAGATGTTGATCCATAAGAAGAGTATCGTTGTGGTTGATACGAACCTCTGTATGAAGTAGTACTCTTCCCCCTGGAAAGGAGCTGTCCGATACTGAAAAGTACCGAGAGACCTAGCCGTCTCTGTATGCTTTTTTATACCCTGGAGGGCATCATTGATGTGCTTGCCGAACAATGCCTCACCATCAAAAGAGAGGTCCAGGATCTTGTTTTGGACCTCCGGCCTGAACCATGTCGCCCTGAGCCATCCTTGGCGACGAAGAACCGCTGCGCAAGCTAGCTAACGGAAAGCCGTAGTGGTAATATCCATGGCGCAGTCTATCACCTCTGCCGATGTTGCTTCCCCCTCCTGCAATATCTTTTTGGCCTCCACCTTAGACTCCTGGGGAAGTTGGTCCAATTATGGTAATAGATCGCACCACATTTGGAGATCATATCTGCCAAGGTTCGCCAATGCATTCGCCGCTCCCACCAGAAGACTTGCCACAGAGGAAAATCTCTTTCCCGCATTATCAAGGCGCCTGCCCTCTTTATCAGGGGGAGTTGTCAGGGGCGCCGAAAGGTTACGTGACTTCCTCTGTGCCGCCTGCAATATTACCGAATCCGGTTGCCCAGTCAAAGATACCGGACCATCCTTAGGGGCCCAGTACTTCTTTTCCAGGCGTGGCAAAACTGGAATTACCGTAGCTGGGTTTTTCATTGCCTTTAAACGCTCCTTCCAGACATGGCTGACAATGGGTATTGACCGGATTACCTTCCTATAGGGCTCTTTAAAGTCATAGAGGAAGCACTCTGTTTGTACAGAAGGCATAGGTAGCGTGAATCTACCAGAGGCTCTCTCCATTAACTTGTGAAATCCCCCGATATCTGGAGAGGGAGAGTCCACCGGGTCCGGACTAGGTGACGCTGGGCCCGGGATCACGTAAACATCCCATTCCAAGCCTTGATTATTCCTGTTATCATCCTGATCCTCATCCGAGGAATCATCCTGAACTTCCTGGATCGCTGGAGGTATACTTGGAACAGGTGTCTGTGGCTGAGAAACCACCTGTGATGGCGATTCCGGAGAAACTACTGTTGAAGCAGTGGGTGCAGGTACAGCCTGTACTGCCGGGACAGAGGCAACAGGAGGAGGAGGAGGAGCCTGAGAACATCTGGCCCTATGATCCTGTAACATGCCATTAAGATCCGCCAAGAGGGAAAAAGGGACTGACACCATCTCCTGGTTTGCACTCTCTTGACGTTGATAAGACTGCTGGTAAGAGCATTCATGATGATACTCGCCCTCAGAATCTGTCTCTTGGCATTTTACCAACAACTGAGAAGGACTATGTGCTTAGCCATAAGAGTCCTGATCATCCCTGTGAGAAGTTGGCCTGATATATGATGCTCACTAGTTCTAGTGATCACCTTGTATCAGTCCAAACAACCCTTATGGTGATTGGTTGCAAGTCAACCTTATAGACCAGCTATCCTAATGGTAGCATGGACAAAGCAGTCTTAGGCTAAACTCTTTTGGCATGTGAAGCCAGCTGTTTTACCACAATATAACCCCTTGAATACCAGATGAAAGGACACCACACAGGTTGTTATGAAAATAAACAGTATATTTATTAATAACAACACCTCTGAACTCTTTATGAGGTCAGAGGGCTAAGCACATGACAATCTCTTACGAAAAATACTACAAGTTGCACAAAATTACAATGGTGCCCTAGGGGCACGACAAACCATATACTAAGTAAGTGGAATGTGAAAGTCGATAAAAGGAATGGAGCTGTCCAGAGGCTGTAGGATCGATGGGACCACGCTACACTAACTTCAGGAAAGTAATAGGAGGCCCACGGAACGCGTGTGCAGAGTGTGAACTCACACGCGAGATGCGTAACAACGTCTATGGACAGTACAGTTCAAGTTAAAGGTGAGTACGGACAATCCTGACTAGATAGGACTAAAACGACTGTGGAACTGGACACTAGGACAGTTAAACTAGCCTTGAGCACCGAAATGCTCTTGTTACCTCACCCACGGACTGCGGGTGCATAGGTGTCAAAGTGCGACGGGTTCTCGCGTTGAAGTCTATGGAGCCTGAAAGAAAAGATGCTGCAAGCGACCAGGAGGAAGATGTCCGGTGCGATCCAAGGGTGGATCGGTGGAGAAGAGGACCTGAAAGCAGAGGGGACAGTGTTCAAAGTCACTAGACAGTGACAGGTGAAGAGTGGACGCTTGACTCTGCAGCCACGTGGACCAGGAGGTGTCTTCGACGACCAGGATGGAGGCACGAGCAGTCCCACGCAGGCTCTCGCTGTCGGCGGTGTCGGATCCGGGATTGGAGTCAACAGGCCATGGCAAAGGCAACCCACGCGGTTAGTGGAAAAGACGTCTGGTGCGGACTAGGAGAGTCAGGGGTGCCCCTCTTTTGGAAGGGAGCAAGGGCCAGTCTGGAGCAACCAAACCAGCAGCAAAGATGCAAAGGTTCGTCGTCTAGGAGGCCACTAGCCAGCCGGCAAGTGACCAGACAACGCGTCGAGCAGCAAACAAGCAGAAGGGCCCCACGCAGATCTCGTGGATGCTGGAGGGCTGATCTTCGGTGCAGGGGCTGCTCGGGGCTGGGGCTTCTCAGTCCCCAAAGTACTTGGTCGAGTTTACCTCAGGAGTCGTGCTGGAAGCGAAGTGCAGGTTCGTTCAAGATGGCCGGTCCCACGTGTCTCGTCGCACCCACGGGTCTCAGCTTTGCTGCAGATGTGAGTTGAGGTCGGAGAGGTCTGGGAATCCGGGTCTCTTCGGGCTCTGAAGTCTGGATCCTCGAGGGAAGACGACAAAGTGAAGCTGCTGGACGCTTGATGGTGCCTGCAGTTGCAGGGTGGACACTCCTTGTCCACAAGGGAGATTCTTCAGTCTTCTGTGGAGCAGAACGTCGAAGGCCAGAAATTCCTCTTGATGAATAGTTCAGGATAATCTAATTTGGAATGGGACCAGCTCCTACCTTTATCCTCCTAAAGGGGGCTGCACTACTGACTAGGTCCCTCCCCTAGGTGGGACCAGGAAGGGGGGTGGCTACACCCCCTATCGTTTGTCCGGTTTCCCGCCAGACCTGGGGCAGGGATGCCCCAGCAACTGGTTTGAACCGGTGTATGCACAGGGCACCTTGTGTGCCCCAGGCATGTCTCATTCCTTTCAGGCCTATCCTCCCCAATACACAAAGTCCTGTCTGGGGTGGTGCTAGCACCTCCCAAGGCAGGAAACCCTTTGTCCAAGTCATCCTCGCTGGAAGGACTCCCAGCAGCAGGAGGTCAGACTTGTGTCTGTGGTGGCAGCATCCATTTTGTGATGCTGAGGCTCGAGTTAACTTTAACCGCGGTTCACAGTTACATACATGTCGTGTCCCTCTAGAAGGGTGGAATGCTACCCCCGTCGCGAGAATTGGTGAGGGGGTAGTATTCCAAATCGTATGACACCTTACTCAACATGTTTTGATAATGTTATACCAGAGTTAACATTTAACCACGAGGTTGATAATGCACTTAAGAGTATATGGTATAGCGTTATCATGGAACAGCTATTAGGACTTTGTTCCGCAAGCTGCAAACGGGCTCAGCTCATGCCAGAGCACCATCTCACATAATTCCAAGCACTCTGCCTTCAGGATTGATAAGGCCTTCCATAGGAGTGACTGATAGGAATATATGTGTCCATTTTAGGGTTAGATATAAGTATACTATATCTACAGCAAAGGGTGATTACACCACCTTGCCCCAGCTGTTGTGCAGCCAGTTGTGTCAGTTTTAGATGGCCAGCCAGGGGTGGCATAATACATGCTTCAGCCCCTGGTAGGCCCTGGGTACACCTATGCCCTGGGTACAGGGACTGATAAGGTGGCCCAGTACCAATTGGTAAATGCACCTAAAGTACATGGTTGTCAATTTAGAGAGAGAACAGCTAGGCTGTGGGTCTGATTAGCAGGCCCACAGCCAGGGAAAGTCGTAAACCAGTGAAGCAAAAGCAAAAAATCTGGGGTGACCATAGGATTGCAGACCCCACTCTCCTACATAACCCCCCCCCCCAAACTTAGGGACATTAAACTAACCTTGACCAGGTGAGTCTTCCTGTTCTAAGTGGAAATACCTGGAGAGACCATCTGCATTGCCATGGTCAGCCCCTGGTCTGTGCTCCACTGTAAAGTCCATCCCCTGTAGGGAAATGGACCACCTAAGAAGTTTGGGGTTTTCACCCTTCATCTGATTTAGCCATAAGAGGGGCTTATGGTCGGTCTGAATCTTGAAGTGAGTTCCAAACAATTATGGCCTCAACTTCTTCAGGGCCCAAACCACAGCAAAGGCCTCCCTCTCAATAGCTGACCAACGTTTCTCTCTAGGGGTCAGCCTTCTGCTTATAAAAGCAATGGGCTGGTCATGACCATCAATATTCAGTTGAGAAAGAACAGCTCCCACACCCAACTCAGATGCATCTGTTTGGACAATGAAGGATTTGGAGTAGTCAGGACTCTTGAGAATAGGTGCAGTACACATGGCCTGCTTTAGGTCATCAAATGCCTTCTGACAGCTAACTGTCCACTGAACTTTCTTTGGCATTTTCTTGCTTGTCAAGTCATTAAGTGGTGTCACAATGGACCCATAATTTTTGACAAACTTCCTATAGTAACCAGACAGGCCCAAGAAAGCTCTGACCTGTGTCTGGAGGAGCCCAGTCCTTTATGGCCTGTCTCTTGCTCTCCAATGGTTGAACCTGGCCTCCACCCACAAGGTGGCCCAGGTACACAACCTGACTCTGCCCTATCTGGCACTTAGTAGCCTTGATAGTGAGGCCTGCCTTTTGCAGGGCCTCCAAAACTTTCCTCAGGTGGATCAGGTGATCCTCCCAGGTGGAGCTAAAGACAGCAATATCATCTAGATATGCTGCACAGAAGTCATCCAACCCAGTGAGAACTTGGTTCACCAACCTTTGAAAAGTGGCAGGTGCATTTTTCAAACCAAAGGGCATCACCACAAATTGGTAATGAACGCCTGGGGTAGAAAATGCTGTTTTGGCCTTGGCATCCTCAGCTAACCTGATCTGCCAATAACCAGCTGTTAGGTCAAATGTACTTAAGAAAGTTGCAGAAGCCAACTTGTCTATCAGTTCATCTGCCCTAGGTATTGGATGGGCATCTGTCTTAGTGACAGCATTGAGACCCCTGTAGTCTACACAAAACCTCAGCTCTCTCTTACCATCCTGGGTGTGAGGTTTAGGCACTAGAACTACAGGACTAGCCCAAGGGCTCTCTGAGGGTTCAATGACTACCAATTCCAACATCTTTTGGACTTCTTTCTTTATGCAGTCCCTGACGTGGTCAGGTTGCCTGTAGATTTTACTCCTGACAGGCAGACTGTCACCAGTGTCCACCTCATGGGTGCACCAGTTTGTCTGACTGGGGGTCAGTGAAAACATTTGCCTGAAGGATTGAAGAACCTGTTTACAATCCTCTTGTTGATGTTCAGAGAGGCTGTCAGAAAAGACTACACCATCTACTGACCCATCATCAGGGTTCTGAGTGAGCAGGTCTGGGAGAGGGTCACTCTCTTCCTCCTGCCCCTCATCTGTGGCCATGAGCAAGCCCATGTCCTCCCTGTTGACAAATGCGTTGAGCCTGTTTACATGAAGCACCCTGTGGGGGGGCTCCTGGGAGTTCCCATGTCCACCAAGTAGGTGACCTCTCCCTTTTGCTCAATGATGGTATGGGGTCCAGACCATTTGTCTTGGAGAGCTGCTGGGGCCACTGGCTCCAACACCCACACCTTCTGTCCTGCATGATAAACAGTTAGGACAGCCTTTTGGTCATGCCAAGCTTTTTGAAGTTCCTGGCTGGCCTCAAGGTTTTTAGATGCCTTCTCCATGTACCCTGCCATCCTGGAGCGGAGACCAAGTACATAGTCCATGTCAAGTTTAGGCTTTTTGAGAGGTAAACCCATCCTTCCTTCACCAGACATAGGGGTCCTCTTACAGGATGCCCAAACAGAAGCTCAAAAGGGCTGTAACCAACCCCCTTCTGTGGGACCTCTCTGTAAGCAAACAGGAGGCAGGGTAAAAGGATGTCCCATCTTCGCCTAAGCTTTTCAGGTAACCCTTTTATCATCCCTTTGAGGGTCTTGTTGAATCTCTCAACAAGCCCATTGCATTGTGGGTGATAGGGTGTGGTGAATTTATAATTGACACCACATTCCTTCCACATTGCAGTCAAGTATCCTGACATGAAGTTTGCACCTCTGTCAGAGACAACCTCCTTAGGAAACCCCACTCTGGAGAAAACTCCAAGTAGGGCCCTGGCCACAACAGGAGCTGTAGTGGTCCTAAGGGGAATAGCTTCTGGATACCTGGTGGCATGATCCACTACCACCAGTATAAATCTGTGCCCAGATGCTGTTGGGGGGTCCATTGGTCCAACAATGTCAATCCCCACTCTTTCAAAGGGAACCCCCACCACAGGTAGTGGTATAAGGGGGGCCTTTGTTGTGCCACCTGATTTGCCACTGGCTTGGCAGGTGACACAGGAGCGACAAAACTCCTTGGTATCTTCTGACATGTGGGGCCAGTGAAAGTGAGGGACAAGCATGTCCCAAGTCTTGTTCTGGCCCAGGTGTCCTGCTAAGGGAATCTCATGGGCTAAGGTGAGAAGTAAACCTCTTAGAGACAAGGGGATGACCAGCCTCCTGGTAGCACCAGGCTTGGGGTCTCTTGCCTCAGAGTATAGGAATCCATCTTCCCAATATACCTTATGGGCACCTGTAGCATTCCCTGCAGCCTCAGCAGCAGCCTGCTGTCTGAGGGGTTCAAGAAAGGAGCAGTCTAATTGGGCCTGCCTCAAGTCTGCCCTGGAAGGTCCCCCTGTCCCAAGAAACTCAACCTGATCAGGTTCAAGCTCTTCTAGGACAGTTCCTTCTGGGGTCTCTGGGTCAGCCTCCTGAGAGGGCTGATCCTGAGGCAGGGTGGAAGGCTCTGCCTTAACCCTACCATTCCTTCTCTTGGGTAGTGTCTGGTCCATTCTTCCAGGATCCAGCACTTGTTCAGCTGGGCATTTCTTGGCCTGTGACCTAGTCACAGCAAGGACATGTGAGGAGAGACCTAGCATTTCTACATGAGTCCTGTACTCCACATCTGACCACAGTGAGGATTCCAAATCATTGCCCAAAAGACAATCTACTGGGAGGTCTGAACTAACTACAACCCTTTTGAGGCCAGTTACCCCTCCCCAGGAGAAATTAACATCTGCCATACTGTAGTGACATTGCTAGCATTGGTCACTAGGTAGTCTGAACCTAGCATGATCTGGTCAGGGTCCACAAATGTTGGTGTCACCATGGTGACACTGGCCCATGTGTCCCTGTAGGCCGGAGCCATTTTTCCATTGATTAAAGGCGTTTGTCTGTATTTGCCCAGTGCACTAGGACTTACAGTAGGGGTCATATCCATGTCCCCAGTACAAACAAGAACTGCCTGAGTAGGAATTCTGACTAAGTCAGAACCCACCTCAGTTCCCAGGGTTAACCCAACTATAGCCTTGGGAGGTACACTACCACTACTAACTGTACTAGGGGGTGCAGATGTCTTAGGGACAGTAGTGGTAGGAGTTTGGCCTTTCTTGGTGCACTCACTAAACCAGTGAGTCTTACTTTTACAGTATTGGCACCATGGTTTCTTAGGACCATCATTATTCTTCTTTTGGGAAGTTTGGGACCCACCCTCCTTAGGTTGTTGGGGCCCTGTTGAAGACTTCTGGTCATTTTGCTTATTCTCATTACCCTTCTGGTCTGCTTTCTTCTGGCCACCACCCTGGTTCTGGTTCTGCTGCTTGACCCTTGTCCTGACCCATCTGTCTGCCTTCTTTCCCAATTCTTGGGCAGAGTCCAGATCCGAGTCAATCAAGTGCTGATTAAACAACTGGTTCTGACAATTATTTAAGATTTGTTCTCTCATAATTAGATTATACAATCCTGTGTAATCAGTAACTTTACTTCCCAGTAACCAGCTCTCCAGAACCTTAGTGGCACAATCAACAAAGTCAGTCCAATCTTGAGCCTGAGTTTTCTGGGTATCCCTGAACATCAACCTGTACTGTTCAGTGGTTAAGCCAAACCCATCAATCAGAGCAGTTTTCAAGACTTGGTAATCATTAGCATCATCATCTCTAACAGTGAGGAGTTGGTCTCTACCTTTACCTTCAAAGGAGAGCCACAATATAGCTGCCCACTGACTCTGGGGTACCTGCTGTACTTTGCAGGCTCTCTCCAAAGCAGTTATCCACTTGTGGATATCATCTCCTGTCTTATAGGAGGGCACTATTTTACTCAGGTGTCTATTATCAAAACTCCTGTCTTTATCCCTAGGGATATTGCTGCCACCAGTGGGGACTACCCCACTCAACTGTTGCTCTCTAGCAAAGGCAAGCTTCTCTTTGGCAAGGGCAAGTTCTTCCCTCTGGATCCTCAGATTAGCCGGTCTCATCCTTGCTTCATGCTCTCTCCTCTGAGGGGAAGTCATTCTCCTCTGAGCAGAGGCATGAGAGTGCACAGATCTATTGGAGTCCCTAGAATGAGACCTATCTCTTCTAGCTCCAAGGTTAGGCCTGCTCAGGTTCAGTACTGGGGGTCCCCCAGATCCTTCCCTATGTAGGTCTAAGTTGGCCCTAGTAAGTCTGCTGACTAACTCAGGACCTTTGTCTGCCTCATCCCCAGAGGTGTCCTCTTCTTCCTCCTCCTCTTCTACATTCTCTGTTTCAGGAAGGTCTGGATCTCCAAGGGTACCCTCTAAGGCTGGCATGATCCCATCTGTATTAGAAGCCTTTCTAGCATCATATGTCTCTAAGAGACCTAACAGAAAAGGAGTGGTAGGGTTAGAACCCTGTTTCAATTTCCTGGAGGTACACAATTGTCTCATCTCCTGGAAACTGAGAGCTGCATATCTGGAAAGGACCTGTGGAGGGTCACTAACCACTTGGGGAGTCTCTGAATACTCTCCATGGGTAGACATGCTTTCTAGTGAGGTGCAAGTGATGCACTTACCTACACTATGGGTTTTCCTACTGATCCCTTGCTAAGAGTTGTAGTCAGGGTGTGCTAGGCCCTTTCTACTACAACAGCTGGTTCAGTAGAACTCAGAGTATTTCTAAGCTTGTTATATGTACCTAGAGTACCTTATGTGATCTTTCAAATGATATTTCAAGATTATACGTGGTAAAAACAACAGCAAGCTCAAATCCCAACCGCTGCACACCAATGTGTGAAGTTGGCCTGATATATGATGCTCACTAGTTCTAGTGATCACCTTGTATCAGTCCAAACAACCCTTATGGTGATTGGTTGTAAGTCAACCTTATAGACCAGCTATCCTAATGGTAGCATGGACAAAGCAGTCTTAGGCTAAACTCTTTTGGCATGTGAAGCCAGCTGTTTTACCACAATATAACCCCTTGAATACCAAGTGAAAGGACACCACACAGGTTGTTATGAAAATAAACTGTATATTTATTAATAACAACACCTCTGAGCTCTTTATGAGGTCAGAGGGCTAAGCACATGACAATCTCTTACGAAAAATACTACAAGTCGCACAAAATTACAATGGTGCCCTAGGGGCACGACAAACCATATACTAAGTGGAATGTGAAAGTCGATAAAAGGAATGGAGCTGTCCAGAGGCTGTAGGATCGATGGGACCACGCTACACTAACTTCAGGTAAGTAATAGGAGGCCCACGGAACGCGTGTGCAGAGTGTGAACTCACACGCGAGATGCGTAACAACGTCTATGGACAGTACAGTTCAAGTTAAAGGTGAGTACGGACAATCCTGACTAGATAGGACTAAACCGACTGTGGAACTGGACACTAGGACAGTTAAACTACCCTTGAGCACCGAAATGCTCTTGTTACCTCACCCATGGACTGCGGGTGCACAGGTGTCAAAGTGCGTCGGGTTCTCGCGTTGAAGTCTATGGAGCCTGAAAGAAAAGATGCTGCAGGCGACCAGGAGGAAGATGTCCGGTGCGATCCAAGGGTGGATCGGTGGAGAAGAGGACCTGAAAGCAGAGGGGACAGTGTTCAAAGTCACTAGACAGTGACCGGTGTGGAACCAGGAAGGAACCAGGTGCTGTCGTCGCGATCAGGTGAAGAGTGGACGCTTGACTCTGCAGCCACGTGGACCAGGAGGTGTCTTCGACGACCAGGATGGAGGCACGAGCTGTCCCACGCAGGCTCTCGCTGTCTGCGGTGTCGGATCCGGGATTGGAGTCAACAGGCCTTGGCAAAGGCAACCCACGCGGTGAGTGGAAAAGACGTCTGGTGCAGACTAGGAGAGTCCGGGGTGCCCCTCTTTTGGAAGGGAGCAAGGGCCAGTCTGGAGCAACCAGACCAGCAGCAAAGATGCAAAGGTTCGTCGTCTAGGAGGCCACTAGCCAGCCGGCAAGTGACCAGACAACGCGTCGAGCAGCAAACAAGCAGAAGGGCCCCACGCAGATCTCGTGGATGCTGGAGGGCTGATCTTCGGTGCAGGGGCTGCTCGGGGCTGGGGCTTCTCAGTCCCCAAAGCACTTGGTCGAGTTTACCTCGGGAGTCGTGCTGGAAGCGAAGTGCAGGTTCGTTCAAGATGGCCAGTCACACGTGTCTCGTCGCACCCACGGGTCTCAGCTTTGCTGCAGATGTGAGTTGAGGTCGGAGAGGTCTGGGAATCCGGGTCTCGTCGGGCTCTGAAGTCTGGATCCTCGAGGGAAGACGACAAAGTGAAGCCGCTGGACGCTTGATTGTAGTGTAGTTCCTATCTTCCCAATAGGCTCTGCGCATTGGAATAATACCTACAGCAGTAAAGGCCTAGGCCAGACGTTAACTAGGTCTACTACTGTCGATACTAGACTTAAGTTTTGGGTTTGCCAGCGTAGCTCAGAGTTCGCTAGAAACTTTCTCGAATGTTCAGGAAAGAATTAACTGCCCTGATTAGACAAGAAGGGATTTAGTTTCTGACAACCATAGAACATGACAACTTTGCTCTCCCCTAATCAAGAGTGTATCTCCAGAGTCGTGTGAGCACAAGGCAATTATTTTACTCAGTCAGTACGTGCATTCTTAGTCTCATCAGATTGTAGAGAAAAGGAAGAGACGGGCGTGTTCAATAAAAAGGTGTTATTTATTGATCAGTCTCTTTTCTCGTACAAGAGAAATGGATCGATATTATTGCAATACTTATAGTTAAGTAAAGTGCATACATTAAAAGCAATAGTATAAAGTAATACTGTAAAAACATTGATATGGTTTCTGAGCCATATGATGTTTAAAATGATTAAAATATATTTACATACACATATACATTTGACTAAACGTACTCAACTGGTGTTTCTAAATACGCCTACCCCGTGTACCTGACCTAAGTCTAATGCGTGGGCGGGAATAGAAAGTTACAGTTTAAGTTAAGTTTGTTTTTGCCAAGTGAATAACTAAAGAATTCTCTGTGAGGGGTTATTCAGTTCTGTACCTGGAAGTTAGGATGAATGAGGAATGGTATCTCTTTCTCTGCTCTCGATATTCCAGGCTGCCTGCGAGGGCTGCCCAGAAACGCCGGTGCTGGATTCTCGGCAGGAGAAAGCAGCGCGTCTCTCAGCGCGTCAGGAAGGCGGGGCTGCTGCCAGCGGGGTCTGCTCTGCTTCTGGGCTTCGGCAAGTATGGCTGCTTCGTCTCGTCACCACGCGTGTGTTTGCATAGGGCAAGATAGGCAATATTTATACCTTAAAGGTGCCGAGATTGACGTAAGGATGGACATAGATACGTCAATAAAGATGTCATACGACTTGCTCGTTAGCACATTCTTTTACTGAAGTTCTCTGTGAAATCAAAACAATGGCCGCACGGATTTTCCAGGTTGTCATAGGTTTGATTTGTTATGAGAACGTCGTATGCCTTATCAGGGGCTGGAGGAATGTCGCTTGTCTAATTAGATCTCAAGCGTTATGACCTAATCAGATAACACGTTCCTGTGCCGTAGTGTGACTGCGTCAGATAACGGTATCTGCATCATGGGGGCTTTTCTTGCCTCATGGGCTGACTGTTAGTTAACTTGATAGTTAGTTTAACCAGAATAGGGTCAGGAATAGGGGGATCGATTCAGAACCTATAGGAATACATGACACCCACTCCACGCTAACTATGGTCATATTTACTAATCTATGCATAGTATAACATAGTACAACATACTATAGAGTATAGTGTATACCTCACCACCCCAAAATACATAAATGCATTTTGAAATTTTCAAATATACTGAAAAATTGTAGTCATATATATTGTATGCACTTAAGCTATGAATTAAACGCTAAAGTAAACACGCATTTGTAGACATTATTGCTTATTTGGTATATGAGAAATACACATGAAATGGCTCTTAATATGGCTATACAGAAAGAAAGTTCGAGACCATTTCATCACATAATAAAATATTTGTGAACATACCATCGGGCAACTAAAGTTTATAAAGTATCTAAAAATAGAAATCTTAGTTCTCTAGGAATAGTTTCTTACTTTAAGCAGAAGATAAGTGTCCCGAAAATTTTGTAAAAAATAATTTGGGGCTGTTAAAAAATTGCTGTCCGTGAACTGGTGGGAAAAATTGTTCATGTGACTTTATTTTTAAAGTTGAAGGCCGAATTCAGGGAACGCCGTGTGCGAGCTTGCTCAAAAGTCTCTATTTCTGTTCTGGAGAGAACATCATATCATTAAGGCTTTCGAAAAAACTGTCAACAGCTTCATGGGAAAGTTCCACTAAGTCGGAAATAGGTGTAACCATGCATTCGTGCGCATGATTTTCTCCATTGACATTCTGATTCGCATTGCTGACAGAAGGTCGTACCTGATCAATGCTGCTTTCATCTTGAACTTCACTACTCTTCAATCGTAGTGGTGAAGATTCCACGAATGCCGTCATCAGGATTGGCAGCCTTTGAGGGCAGCACAAAGCGTGAACCTTGGTAGGAACCAACAATGTATCTGCATCCACTGGCGCATCCGATTGTAGCGTCAGACAGGTGTCTAACACGCATTCTTCTCCGCATAGCAGACATCTCAATACAGGTAAAACACATCTTTGCCACATTGGTCGAAATGATAGAAACCAAGTCATGTTCAGGTCTCTAAGCCGGGAGAGTCCCAGGATTTTTGATATCCGGTCCCGGTATCCAATGGCTAGGATTGTTTCTTCCATTGTCGCGAGAGTTTGATCTGTGACATGGGTTGCCATAACGAAAAATAAGGACTAAGAATAGGATTCCTGCAATTAGTCCCAGGATCAGGGGAAGTCCGCCAAAAATCGAATGGACGAAATCTGGAAAAATACCCAGTATGGCTTTGAATGGTGTTAATGCCATCGAAAATACTGTCTTAAATACCTTTGAGACCCCAGTGGTATCAGAAATATTTAAGATTTCGCTCAGGATTTCCGCGAAATGTACGGGGGAATTAGTTGATAATAATGTATGTACCTCTGCAGTCGTCCTTGCGACTTGTAGATCATACGTTTCTTTTGATGACGTGAGCCTTGTAGGCGTCTGAAGAAGCACTGTTTTCATTCTGCTTAAAGTATCTATTCGAATAGAAGTAATTTTCAAATTGGGCCATGCCCTTGCCTCCCTGTCTGGAAAGGAGCTGGGGAACAAAGAACGTCCACAGCACTTGACCTTCGCAGTCGTAGTGACTAGATAAGGAGTCCCGGGCATAAGACTACAACATTTGCGGTCTACAATAAGAATGTAACTCCCATTATAGAGTCTTTGAAAGAATGGTTCTATTTCAGTTGCAGGTGCGCCTTGCTGGTGACATGAAAGGTTGTATGAATTCCCTTCACAGGCTCCATGCAAACTAATTCCGTTACACAGAAGCGTGCCGCTTAGTGACATGGCACAATTGTTGCCACTAAGAAACACTTTCTGTCCTTTATTACTGACACATGCATGTGAATAGGGCAGGTTCCAAGTTGTTTTAAGGTACCCCTTCCCCAATTTCTCGTACATGCCAGCCTGTATATATTTTTGGCAGTATTGAAACCTGAAGGTTGAGATTGGAATATTTATGATTCCGTGGATTATCCATTCACTGACAGGTCGTTCTGACATTGTCATTGGTAATCTTTCTAGTTTTTCAATGCTCAAGATTGTATAATCAGCACCCTTTTGCGCCATACCGATTTGTCTATCAGTAAGGTTAAAGATTTGGAATAGTGACGTTGTGTTGATTAAACGCCAAGGCACATAGCCTGAACGCAGATTTTGTAACGTCCAGCCAAGCTGTACAATAGAACGCAATTGTGACTGACCATGTTGTAATAACAGTAAGTCTTGCGATAATATATCGATTGCTGAAGACACAATGCTGTCCAATGAAAAAATTCTGGAGGACAGAGTCATTAACCCATTGTCCACTACAGAAAGTGATTTTTCCAAATTAATACGGTCAATTTCCCGTATTCTCTCTGCTGTTTCAATTTGATTAACCTTCCAGGCCTCATTGTATGCTGCATATACAGAGGCTGCTATGAAACGCTTTTGACGCTGTTTGCGTGGTCCCATTATGAAATCTCGCAATTCAGCACCATCAGTAAGTAAAGTTAGGTGTTGCTTAATTTCAGGCAGTGTGGAAGTTTGTAGCCACTGAAGGCATAATTTGCCCACACTGTAGGTTGTTATTATCCCTGGGTGATGTCTTTGGGGATATCTAGGGTCTGGCCTGGTCATTTTGAACCCCTGTGTTTTATTCAGGAATCTGTCTTGACAGTTATTTGTATCTGTGGGCCAGATCAACCATTGTTTCCAATCAGGATGTGTTCTGTTTTGGTTTAATATATGGTTTACGTCTATCTCTTCATCCGTATCAGAGCTATTGCTAAACATTGTTGGCTTTGGAATAGACGGTTTATTTAAATCTTTGATTTTGGCTAGGCCAAGACAGGTGGTTTGTTGAACAGTGTCATTTAAAAATATCATTTGTTCTGGGATCATGCAAGCTCTAAACAAAGCTTCTAAACCCTGTACTTGCCATTCGTTTGTACCCCAAACACTTTTCAAATCAACATTTTTGTCCCAATAATCAAATCCAAAAGTATTCATTTCTTCGAAGAATGAATCTGAATATATCAACTTTGTGTTGGTTATCATGGTTTTCATCCCTGTCTTGTTTGACAATTTAAAATAAAATGTTTCAGCATTACTTGTGTTAAAACCTGAAAAATATGAATATTTGTCGTAAACGGTTCTTGAGCTCCCTTTTGGAGGTGTTGCACAATGTTCCCATTGATTATAATTTAAAACATTTCTAGGTTGTGCAGATTTATGTAAAAAATGGTTACCATAGTGGTTATAGCAATACATACTATCATAATTTGTAGAACCTTGCAAATAATCATGTTTTGTAAATTTAGCAGACATTACTAAGTCAGACATCATGTTATTAATGCTTTCGAAGTCCCAATCATCCGCAAATGAGTTTGGTTTTGCAAAGTCACTCAAGGAGATCTTGATTTGGTGTGGATATTTCAGGATCTCGACCGGACCATAAATTTCATAGTCAGTGTTGTCCCAGGCTACCCCACCAGGTATAGGATTGGCTATGAAGTTGGCTGAAGAAAGTTCTCTTTTCTCGACGTGTGAAGATGTGTGTGGTTTGAGGACCAAGTTGATGTTCTGACTTGCTGTGTCCATTTTAGCATATTTTCCCTCAATGAAGCGTCCCAAAGTTAATACCATGAAGAGCCAAAGTATGAGGATAAATGCACCAAAACCCACCCAAAATTCAATCCATGGAGAAATCAGATATGTTTCTTTCAGTTGTTTCAAAAGTTCCTTAGCTTTATCTTTAAAGGTTTTTGATGATGGCTGTGTCTTTGATTCACTGAGGCTTTCAGAGGAATCATCGAAGTTGATGAAGTAGCCGGATGCAGTTCTGTCAATTGTTCCAATTGGTTCAGGATTTTTGTTTCTTGCATTTTCACTTGGTACTTCATTGTATATTGGTGTGTCTCTGCTAAATGTTTTTATTTGGGTTTTCAGAGGTCTGAGTTCTATTGCATCGTTGCATAGTCCTTGTTGTTCTTCTGTAGGCGTTTCGAATGTGATGAGCCTCTTCGTTAGGACCTCTGTACTGGTAGCAAACCTTGGTGTTCTGCTACTTATTGGGAGTCCACTTGGCCTACTGTTTGTTATCGGCCACATGTTGTGGTTTTACCAGGTCGATGGATACAACTCGGTTCTCCTTTTTACCAGCAAGTGGCGGTAGTACAACTGATCTTGTCCCGTTGACAGACAAGACAGGAACTGCTTTTCTGTAAGAAGGCCCAAATTCCTTCTTTACCGCGATCTTCTCCCTGACTAGATCCCCGACTTTTGGAATCCAGACAGGTCTTGCTGGGACAGGTGGTGATTCTTCAGTGGTTGTTGGCTGTTGTTTCAACTGTATGTTGCTCAGGTCTTTTCTTGTTTCATTTAAGTCCTGCAAAATAGCCAAACGGTCTTTGACATCAAAGCTTTTTTCTTTAACCACTGAAGTCTGACTGTCGAGGTCAGAGATAATCATTCTAGTTCCGAATAATAATTCGTACAGACTGAATCCCTTCAGAGAATTTCTTGGCAAGTTATTTAGACTACGTTGGACACTTATTAGATGTTTGACCCACCCAGCTCCCGAACCTAATATCCTTTCCATTATAGATTGCTCTCTGCCTTGGTTTTTTCTTTACACCATCCCGTACCCTCAGGAAGGAAGTGAGAAGATTCCCGCTGGACTGTGCTCATTCGGCCATGTTTCCCCCCAGGCTGGTGGGCTTGAGTGAAAACAGTGGTCGAACGTAGCATGCTCTTAGCGTATATGCCATTTAGACTCGCAAATCTTTGTATAACAGTCCGGACGTCAGCCGAGTGCTGGTGATCTACATTATAAGTGGAAACTAGCCTGTATATGTTAATCGCAAGCCCTGCTTTTTATTGGTCATATTATCTGCCTTGATACGACGAGGTATTAAACTGTTTCTCTCCCCACTGCGATCTCTGTTGCAGTTTGGGCAGTTTTTTACAAACATGGTGTAATGCAGGCTCATGCCTGGCCACCATTACCGTGATTGTAATTCTTCCAGAGAATCTTTCAGTTTGAGGTGTCTGAGACCCTCGCCCATATGTGCGTCTGCAATTAACAAGCTTCTCCTGTCCATGTTTGGAATCACCCTATCCCCCACTCCAGGGATTCGAGCAAAAGGGACAGAGTTTGCATCGATTATGTATGTATAATTGAGTGGATAGTTGATCGGTAACGCTGAGCAGTCGCCTTTTGATGACGTTTTCACCGCCAGCACTGTTTCACCGTCAATGTATTTTAATGTACGCTTTTTTCGAACTACGGGAGCCGATTTAGTGGCTGCCGCGGCGGCTGTTTCAGCCAATGAATTCCCTACAACGTGAACGCCATCACGCTGATGACTCAGTGAGTGTGTCACGTGAGTCCTTGGTAGTTCTTTTTGTAAAAGAGCTATTTGTTCCCAGAGCAATTTCTGCTTTATTGGTGCATCTGTGTCATCTTTGTAACCGTTCTGAATCCATGTCTGCAAATCCTTGTTATATGATTTGACGCAGTAATATGAATCTGACACTATAAGTGTCGGGAATTCGCGATCCGCATTATCTAGCGCCATCTTCAATGCTATTATTTCAGTTTGTAGTTCTGAATTAGTTTCTACTGAGTGTGATTTTGTTAATAGAGGTCTTAGTTTACCTCCGCGCCACACTTCTTTTGTAATCTCACATGTGGGGTTGTATGCATGTTCTCCCCAAACGGAGGGTTGAGCATGTCCGTCTGTATAGATTACACAGGCGTAATGTCTTAGAGGCAGAATGTCGATTGGCAGAGGATACGTCTTTTCATATTTTAGATTTTTTAATTCTTCTAGTTCTGGATCAAAGTAGTAGTATACTTTGTCCGTTGTGATTGAATTCACCCATTGTATCCATTCCGGATTTAATATTATTGTTGGTAAATTACACTGTGTTGTTAGTGCCTCAAAGGCTGATTCTGCTGTTCTGACTGTGATATGTCTACCGTCAGCTATGTCTTTTTCTCTAGCTATTGCGAATTGAACTGCACGAATGATTTTTTCTGTATTACTGAATTTCTGTTCAGCTTCTGTGTACAAGTGTGATTTGAATGCAATTGGTACCTTTTCTCCCTCATTAGAGGTTAGGTATGTGAATCCGCATCTCCCTGGGATGACTCGAATCACAAGATTGCGTGTGTTATCACGTGTTTCTAATTTTGTTTTAATTAGCATGTCTGTTTGTAAGGATCTCAAAATTTCCGTGTGTGTTTGAGTCCAATTGGATCTTTTAAAGTCTGGTTTAATTAGATCATAAAGGGGTTTGACCCTTTCTGCGTAATTTGCAATGTATGTTCTTCCGAAATTTAGGAAGCCTAGAATTGACTGTAGGTTTTTTAGTGTTTTAGGAGCTTGGATTGCGGCACATTTCTCTAGGAAATTGTCAGCCAGGCTTTTGCCTTCACTTGATAATTCATATCCTAAGAATAGGACTGTCAGATGGGCAATTCTGGATTTTTTAAAGTTGAATTTGTAACCCTCTGCTGCGAACCCAAGTATTATGGTGTTCACTCTTTTCAAGTGAGTATCCAAGTCATCGTCTGTTAAGTAAATGTCATCGACATAAGATAATGCTTCATCATCATATAGTTGCAGTAATTCTGTTACTCTCGCTGAGAATACCCCCGGGCTGTTCTTGTACCCCTGGGCTAACCGACAGAATTGCTTTTGAGTGCCATTTACTGAGAATGCAGTTAAATATCTGCTCTCTGGTGCTATGTTTTGACAAAAGAATCCATTGGAGATGTCCAAGGTTGTTTTGTATTTTTTGCGCACTATGTTATTCATTAGTGCAGCACTGTGTGAGTTTTGCACTGCAAAGGTTTTGCAACATGTGTTAAGGTGTCGGTAATCCAAAACTAGACGATATGAATTGTCTGGTTTGGAGACCGGAAACAAAGGATTGTTCATCTGTGAGGTGCAAGTTTCAATCACCCCCTGGTATTCTAGCTGATCTAGTATTTCATTTACCTGTTTTTTAGCTTCTTGCTTAATTGGGTACTGCCTTTGTGCAGTAGGTTGTGATTTTAACTGGATTTTGTGAGGAGGAGAATCCTCATCCCATCCTACATGATTTTTATATAAAGCAGGTGCTAAGGCCACTGCCCACTTTCTAGCAAGTGTGTATTTTTTATGAATCGGGATTTGATTCGAGAAGGCAGGCATAATTACTTCTTCGCCATGAGGGCACTCCCTGACAAACTCTGGTGGCCAGTCTTTTTCAGCTAGAAGGATATCATAACCCTTGGAGAGGTTATCCCAAAATAGTCCCCTTATTTTCCTAGTCTTATCTCCCTCTATACGTAATGTTATCTCGTATATCTTGTGGGGTTTGCTAACTCTGGTGTCTGCAGTTTCCACTTGAAGATATTCATTCGTGTCCACTGTCTCCAGATGATTCATAAGGACTTTGCGAGCTATGCTCACTTCTGCTGCGCTGTCTAGCATTGTCTGAGCCCACTCTCCGTTTTTCAGTTGTGTCCTCAGTATTCTCGGCATTGTTAACTACCTTGATACTGGCTACCCTTCTTTTTTGGAAATTGTAATTTCTTTTTTTGTTGAGCAGGCTCCTTGTCTTTGGACTTGGCGTGCTCTTCTTTTTGTTCTGATCGTCCTCTTCTTTCCGATTTCTGCGAGGAAGTCTGAAAAGATTGAGAGGGACGTGTATCAATGTCTTGATATCTATCAGGTTTTTTAATATTATCCCTATTTCTAAGGTTATATCTTTTCCCAGAGGGGTCACTCTGGGGTGACCTGTGTCTCTGGTTCGGAGATTTCTCCCTTCGCCTAGGAGACCTTCCTCGGGACTGGAATTTCTTTTCTTTTGGATTGGATTGTTTGTTTCCATCCCAGTTCTTTTTTGGTGAATTATTATTAAAAAATATTTTTTCTGGACTTTCAGTCAGTTGCGGTTTTACTGGTATTCCACCTAAACTATCTCTACCTAGTTCTTCATAGGATTTTTCTATGATTCTGGCAATTTCAGCTGGTTGGTCTGCTATATCTGTCTCTTTTAACCTCTGGCGGATCGCCACGTTTGCTGCTTCACCTTTTATATTGGCTAATAATATAGCTGAGACCTGCTTGAAGTCTTTCAGTAATTTCATACCAAGAGTTAAAGCTGGTTCTGGACCGTATTCATCTTGAATTTGTTTTAGCACATCTGGTATTACCGAAATGGATGGAACACCGTGCGTTTTTGTGTAGATTGAAGCAAAGACTGTACCCCAAGTGTCACAGTCCTCTATGTGTGGTGCGATTCCCATTGGGAGACATATAGTCAGAATCCTGTGTTTTTCTAGCGGGGTGGTGTCAGGAAACACCGCCTCTATTTGGGTGATTTTCTGTGCCAACCAGAATGGTATCTGTTCCCGTTTAGCCGGAACTTTACCTAGGCAGGATTGGATGTTCTGTGGCGTGATTTTATTTGTGTTCCCCTGGTGAGGGGTCAGCTGTGGAAGTTTAATCGCTGGCTGAATTGTTGAAGTCCGCATTACATACTGGACTAATTGTCTATGAATTTTTAGTAATTGTTTTAGCTGTATTAACAGCTCTCCTGTAGACATTCCTTCGATGTCTGGGTGTGGTGTGTATCCGGCTAAGACCGGCCACGTTGCTCCTGGTCTACCTAAAGGACCGAGCCTGGTGATGTGATTATTATGTATTAGGGCGCCATCAAATAAGAGCAAATGCTCTTGGAATTTGAGTGGTACTTCCACCTCCTCGAAAGGAGTGTAAATGTCGGGTGGAACCTCTATTTTGTAATAGTGGAAGTACTTTGTTACAGCATTTGCTGCTGGAAAATGTATCCATGTATAGTATACCTCTGTCTGCCGATATTCGTGTGCCTCAATTACGAATATGACTGTGCCACCTCTAGGTGTCAGTCCATTTTCTATAAGTTTTAAGGTTATAGATTTCCTTTTGGCGACCGGGATGAGTATTATATCCCCGTCCGCATCTAGTGCTGCAGTTTCAGCTGCTACTATTTCAGCTGCTAATCTAACTGCCTCTCTTTCTTCATCACTGTCTCCCATTTTACCGACAGGATGGTATTATGTTTGTTTGCAGATCAGGTTTCTTATGGAACAAAGATTAGATGCACAATATTTTGGAACAGTGTATCCTTCAACGTTGACTAAACCAAGAACCTTACATAGGAGTTCCCTCCTGCGAGGTTTTGGAGGATATTACCTTTCACCCACTCCAGACGTCTTTGGAGTATTTGGGAAAAGGGGTCTGAGTGAGAAAGCACGACTGAGTTACTCTAAATGTCTTACGTTAGTTTTATCGCCCTTTCCAAACGCGTTGGGCGCCATGTAGTGTAGTTCCTATCTTCCCAATAGGCTCTGCGCATTGGAATAATACCTACAGCAGTAAAGGCCTAGGCCAGACGTTAACTAGGTCTACTACTGTCGATACTAGACTTAAGTTTTGGGTTTGCCAGCGTAGCTCAGAGTTCGCTAGAAACTTTCTCGAATGTTCAGGAAAGAATTAACTCCCCTGATTATACAAGAAGGGATTTAGTTTCTGACAACCATAGAACATGACAACTTTGCTCTCCCCTAATCAAGAGTGTATCTCCAGAGTCGTGTGAGCACAAGGCAATTATTTTACTCAGTCAGTACGTGCATTCTTAGTCTCATCAGATTGTAGAGAAAAGGAAGAGACGGGCGTGTTCAATAAAAAGGTGTTATTTATTGATCAGTCTCTTTTCTCGTACAAGAGAAATGGATCGATATTATTGCAATACTTATAGTTAAGTAAAGTGCATACATTAAAAGCAATAGTATAAAGTAATACTGTAAAAACATTGATATGGTTTCTGAGGCATATGATGTTTAAAATGATTAAAATATATTTACATACACATATACATTTGACTAAACGTACTCAACTGGTGTTTCTAAATACGCCTACCCCTATGACCTAAGTCTAATGCATGGGCGGGAATAGAAAGTTACAGTTTAAGTTGAGTTTGTTTTTGCCAAGTGAATAACTAAAGAATTCTCTGTGAGGGGTTATTCAGTTCTGTACCTGGAAGTTAGGATGAATGAGGAATGGTATCTCTTTCTCTGCTCTCGATATTCCAGGCTGCCTGCGAGGGCTGCCCAGAAACGCCGGTGCTGGATTCTCGGCAGGAGAAAGCATCGCGTCTCTCAGCGCGTCAGGAAGGCGGGGCTGCTGCCAGCGGGGTCTGCTCTGCTTCTGGGCTTCGGCAAGTATGGCTGCTCCGTCTCGTCACCACGCGTGTGTTTGCATAGGGCAAGATCGGCCATATTTATACCTTAAAGGTGCCGAGATTGACGTAAGGATGGACATAGATACGTCAATAAAGATGTCATACGACTTGCTCGTTAGCACATTCTTTTACTGAAGTTCTCTGTGAAATCAAAACAATGGCCGCACGGATTTTCCAGGTTGTCATAGGTTTGATTTGTTATGAGAACGTCGTATGCCTTATCAGGGGCTGGAGGAATGTCGCTTGTCTAATTAGATCTCAAGCGTTATGACCTAATCAGATAACACGTTCCTGTGCCGTAGTGTGACTGCGTCAGATAACGGTATCTGCATCATGGGGGCTTTTCTTGCCTCATGGGCTGACTGTTAGTTAACTTGATAGTTAGTTTAACCAGAATAGGGTCAGGAATAGGGGGATCGATTCAGAACCTATAGGAATACATGACATGATGGTGCCTGCAGTTGCAGGGTGGACACTCCTTGTCCACAAGGGAGATTCTTCAGTCTTCTGTGGAGCAGAACGTCGAAGGCCAGAGTTTCTTCTTGTTGAATAGTTCAGGATAATCTAATTTGGAATGGGACCAGCTCCTACCTTTATCCTCCTAAAGGGGGCTGCACTACTGACTAGGTCCCTCCCCTGGGTGGGACCAGGAAGGGGGGTGGCTACACCCCCTATCCTTTGTCCGGTTTCCCGCCAGAGCTGGGGCAAGGATGCTCCAGCAACAGGTTTGAACCGGTGTATGCACAGGGCACCTTGTGTGCCCCAGGCATGTCTCATTCCTTTCAGGCCTATCCTCCCCAATACACAAAGTCCTGTCTGGGGTGGTGCTAGCACCTCTCAAGGCAGGAAACCCTTTGTCCAAGCCATCCTCGCTGGAAGGACTCCCAGCAGCTTGGAGGTCAGACTTGTGTCTGTGGTGGCAGCATCCATTTTGTGATGCTGAGGCTCGAGTTAACTTTAACCGGGGTTCACAGTTACATACATGTCGTGTCCCTCTAGAAGGGTGGAATGCTACCCCCGTCGCCAGAATTGGCGAGGGGGTAGTATTCCAAATCGTATGACACCTTACTCGACATGTTTTGATAATGTTATACCAGAGTTAGCATTTAACCGCGAGGTTGATAATGCACTTAAGAGTATATGGTATAGCGTTATCATGGAACAGCTATTAGGACTTGGTTCCGCAAGCTGCAAACGGGCTCAGCTCATGCCAGAGCACCATCTCACATAATTCCAAGCACTCTGCCTTCAGGATTGATAAGGCCTTCCATACGAGTGACTGATAGGAATATATGTGTCCATTTTAGGGTTAGATCTAGGTATACTATATCTACAGCAAAGGGTGATTACACCACCTTGCCCCAGCTGTCGTGCAGCCAGTTGTGTCTGTTTGGGTGGCCAGCCAGGGGTGGCATAATACATGCTTCAGCCCCTGGTAGGCCCTGGGTACACCTATGCCCTGGGTAAAGGGACTGATAAGGTGGCCCAGTACCAATTGGTAAATGCACCTAAAGTACATGGTTGTCAATTTAGAGAGAGAACAGCTAGGCTGTGGGTCTGATTAGCAGGCCCACAGCTAGGGAAAGTCGTAAACCAGTGAAGCAAAAAGCAAAAAATCTGGGGTGACCATAGGATTGCAGACCCCACTCTCCTACAATCCCCATCAGAATCATCTTCCTCCTCAAGCAACAGTGCGGGAGGCAAGGGGGTAACCCTCCGAGATGTCATGTCCGGTGTTATTGTTTTCAAGAAAATGGTAATTCTCTCCGTTGACAGACGTCGTCGACGGTACGGTCGGCGATGGTGCTGCTAGAGGAAAACTCGTCAACGAAGTCGTCAACGGAAGATCCACCATCGCCGGTTGAATCGTCGACGACGAGATGGGCGTAGTCGGCACCCCCGTCGACGCTCCTGCCGTCGTTGTCACAGTCGTCGTCGTAGTAGCTCTCATCGACGACACCATCGTCACCACTGCCGTCGACGACACCTTCGTCGTTGTCGATACTTTCATCGACATCCTCGTCGACGTCGCTGTAACTGTCGTCGACGCTCCCGTAGAAGCTGACTGCACCGTCGACGAGCCTGTTGACTGTGTAACTTTTTTCACCTGAGATTCTGAGGCTTTCGCCGATGGAATCTTCTGCTGCGTCGCCGACGACGATTTGGAGCCTTTCTCTGATTTCTCAGCTGACAGAGAAGAGGGCCTTAAACACCTTAGCAGACTCCACCGCGGCAGTAGCTGTAGATAGACCTTCCCTCTCCTTTACACCGTGGTGAGGAGATTTGCTAGGACTTCAGCTCTCAGACTCACGGGAGGTCTTTTTTTAGGCCTTAACTGGACGTTCTGAAGAAGGTGAAGGGAAAGCCCTACCCCTTTTGACTGACCTTGTAGATGAGGCTGCAGATGAAGAGTCCTCACTGTCACGTGACAGAGTTTCCTTCCTTGACTTTAATTTCTGGAGCCAAGTGAGGAGGCGACCTTCACGGTCCAGAAGGGTCTTTGAAGAGAAGGTGCGGCAGATCTTGCAGTCCGCAGCCTTATGATCAGGATACAGGCAATAGATGCAGTCCTTATGCCAGTCCTCTACATACAGCCTCTTCTTGGCCATAGGTGGAACAAGCCTTGAAGAGGGCTTTCTTCTCCTTGTCAGACATTTCTAGATGAGACACCTAACAATCTTGAAGAAAAAATGCTGGAAAATCCTGAAATAGAGT
This sequence comes from Lissotriton helveticus, assembly GCF_964261635.1. Taxonomy (NCBI): domain Eukaryota; kingdom Metazoa; phylum Chordata; class Amphibia; order Caudata; family Salamandridae; genus Lissotriton; species Lissotriton helveticus. The sequence continues at coordinate 839,806,479 of NC_136073.1, read as the reverse complement.
TGAAGTGAGCAGAGCTCAAAGGAGACTCCCTTAGCACAACGTGCGGTAGAAAATCTGAGGCTCTCTCAGGAGGGTTCTATGGGGTGAGGCTAATCTGATTGGTTGTTGCTTTACTTTGGTCTCTTTTGCAAAAAGAGACAGATATGCTACAAAAGGGAATGAGGCCTAGGCATTTTTTCTTTCTCTTTTGTACCTACCGCTATGTTATTTTGTTTACCGAGACTCCCATCCCGACTGGGAATGATACAAGCTTTGGGAATCTATGAAAGGTCCACTACTGAGGCAAGAGGTAGACTCCGGCAAAGCCCTCCACCGGGAAACACCCAGTGAAGAGGGCAGCGGAGCCTATCACAGCTTGAAGTCAACAGACAAGACAAAAAGGCGCCTCAGCAATAAAGGCAGGCGGGAGAAGAAGAACGTAATCTCACAAGATTCACGCAGAATAAGAAGCAGGAGCGCCAGGGCCCACGCGAAGGCCAGAAAAAATCCCGAACGATCCCTAAAAGGGGACCGCTCCGGACAGAACCAAACCACAAAGAAGTGCGATCAGCTAGAAGATGAGAGGAGAAACAAGTAGGTCGGACGAGGCAGTCAACACAGGAAATCATCCCCTCAAATACCAGACAGAGGACCAGACCAAACGGCAGATAAAGGGCAAAAACCCCGCAGCACAACGCCATAAATGGCCAAGCCACGCCCAAGTAAGGACCAAGGGCCGCACCAGCGTAACACAGCAACACCAGGAAAGGCGAGCATAAGACAGGCTATACAATAGCTACAAGCACCCCATATAGGGCAGGACACGTAACAAGAAAACATGGGAACCACTCTTAGGGAAGACAATCCCGCATCAGAGAACAAAATCATAAACCTGTGGCAGAAACCAAAGAAGGCTTAGTAATCAGGCAAAAAGTACATTCTTACCCAAAAAGGGCTGAACCAGCAGCCAACTTAAGAGAGGGACCAACCAAAGGACCCCGAGGGCACAGTAACCCACACAAAGTGTAACAGCCACTCCAAAAACCAAATACTAGGAGCAAAGTGGGATAACGCCTCCCACTAAGACCCGGAGGGTCAGCGAACCAACTTACTGAGGAGGAGGAGGACGGAGCCCCGCAAGAAGACGCTGAATGGCTGAGTCTGCATGAGTATTAAACAGAAGGACCCCATCAAAAGGCAGGTCAAACAGACCTCTCTAATATTTTCTGGAAAAATAGCATCACGTAGCCAAGCATGGCGACGGAGAGCCACAGAGGTGGCCATAGCACGGCCGAGAGCATCGGCAATATCAAAGGCCACACGAAGAATAACCGCGGCCAACACCCTACCATCCAACACATGGCCATGTAGATCAGCACGGGCATCCTCATGGGACTCATGAGAAAGAAGAAACTCCTCAGAGTCCCACAGGCCGGAAGTAGACCTGGTCAACACACACAAAGTATTAAGTGCCCGCAAGGCAGCGCTGGAAGAAGCGAAGACATTACGCCCCCATGAATCCAACCACCGGGCCTCCCGAGACGGAGGAAACAACACTACAGGCAAGCACGGAAAGGAATTCCGCAGAAGAGAGCCTGGAGTAGAGGGGTGGAATGAAAGACAGACAGGGTCATGCGGAGCAGGACGGTGGCGACGCAGAAGCGTCTGAGGCAACGGATCGCCCGTGGCAGGGCGCCCTCAAGCCCCTAGAAGAGAATTATGGAGTGACGCTTCAAAGGGAAGGAACAACTCCCGTCCACCAGCTGCCGGGTGGAGAACCTCCAAGAGGTTATCTGTAGGAAAAGGAGTGACAGGTTCACCCATCCTCAGAATACCAGCAGCTGTAGAAATAGCCCAAACAAAGGCAACACTGGCCTCAGTAGGGCGTCACAGACGAGAAAGCAATTCCTTTGTGGGCGAGGGCTGCAGACTGAGCCGTCCATCCCCATGCCCAGGGGGGAGCGGCCACCCTCTGAATAGAGGAGGGTCCACAAATGAATGGGGAACCTGAGGGGCCTCAGGGGAAGGCGGAGAGGCTGGTGGAAAAGCCAGCCGTGAGCCACGGAAAGAAGGGTTTGAGGATTTAGGCCGAGGGGACGGCGAGGAGCCTTCCCTGGAAGATGCCGGTGAAAAGGCAACAATACTACGGCGCCCAGTCTCCGGGGAGGAAAACACCAACAGATGGCAGACCTCTGGAGAAGAAGGGACCTCAGGAGACTAATCAAGAACCAGACGCCAGCGCGGCTCAGTGGAGCCCGCCACCGGTGCCCAATCAATGTCGACCGGCGCTGGAGTGGGCATCTGTGGCGCCAGGTCGACTTCATCACACGTGCTCTACGGGAGAATAGGGCGGGGTCGACGCAGGAACGGCGAAGGAGCGGCGCCGAAAAGGCGCTGGCTCCGCCTCAGACAGGGCAGCCGCGACTCCGTGGAAGGCCCTGCGCAAGGGCACCGCGGACGTCCCAGGAAGTGGAGGAAGGGCCAAAGAAGCCTGCAGAGCCTCAGCGTAGGCTGTCATTTGGACTCTAGTCGCCTTCGCGCCAGGAAAAGGCAGGTAGGAAGGTGACGAGCGGGGGCGCATGTCCCGGGGGGAGCCAGCGTCCACTGCGGAAGGAGGACAGGGCCTAGGAGACAAACTGATGGACCTACCAGCCGGTGAGCCACACCCCTGGGGCCGTGGTGAGAGACTGACGCAGACGAAACCAGGGCTCCTCATCTCAGCTCCTCAGCTGCTGCTCCTAACTTCGCTGCAGGCGACCCAGCCGCCGCTGAGCCGCCCGCCCCCGACTTTCCCGCCGCTGCCTCCCTGCGGCCCCGCCCCCCACCAGCCGATAGGACCCCCGCTCCCGCCACCCAGCGGACCCTCCCTCCCGGCTCCCTTCTTATGACGCCCCCTCGTACGCGGAGCGTTCACGCGCAGCGGGCGCGCCCTTTGCGCGCCAAAGGCAAGCCCGTCTGCGCCCGTCCGCGCCCAGCGCCAGACCCCCTGGCCCCTGCAGATGCCAGCCCACCCGCCGGACTTACGACGCCGCCACACTCAACGCACTCAACACCGGCCAGATCCCCGGATGCTACCGAGCCACCCCACGACGCACCCACGGACCGTTCTGCTGCCAATCCTGCAACTTCTCCTGCATCCGGACCTGCACCGCACCCGCCAAGCCGAGCACCAGCAGCAACCACCTGAAGTGCATCCTGCTCAACACCCGCTCCGTCCACAGACACGCCGTGGAACTCTGGAACCTGCTCGACACCACATCTCCAGACGTCGCCTTCCTCACAGAAACATGGATGAACGCCTCCTCAGCGCCCGCCATCGCCATCCCGGATGGATACAAGATCACCCGGAGGGACCGCGTCAACCAGACAGGAGGAGGCATCGCCATCGTCCACAAGAACACCATCCGCATCACGACCAACTCCGACGACACCCTCACAGCCGCCAAACATCTCCACCTCCAGATACACACCGACCCCAAGACCACACTCAGAGGCACCCTCATCTACAGACCCCCAGGACCCCGCACACAATTCAGCGAAGACATCGCAGACTTCATCAGCCCGCACGCCCTCTCCTCCGCTGACTACATCCTCCTAGGGGACCTCAACTTCCACCTGGAGAACAACAAGGACAGCAACACCACCACCCTGCTGGACAACCTCGGACTTAAGCAATTGGTGAACACCCCCACCCACTACGCCGGACACACGCTCGACCCCGTCTTCTCCTCCAGCCCGGACGTCTCCTTCAGCCACTCCACCGGACAGACCACAGCTGCGTCCACTTCAGCTTCAGAAGGACCACGACCCACCACCACCCGCAACTGGTTCCCCGCAGGAGCTGGAACAAGATCACCTCCGACCAACTCTCCACATCCCTGAACCCCCCCGCCGGCTCAACGGACCCCAACCAGGCAGCCAACGACCTCACACAGTGGAGCACCAACTGCGCTGACAACCTCGCACCCCTGAAAAACCACCCCAGCAGACCGGGCAGCAAGAAGGCCTCCTGGTTCAACAACGATCTCATGAACTCCAAGAAGAACTGCCGCACCCTCGAAAAAGCCTGGCGCAAAGACCCGACTACAGACAACATGACTGCCCTCAAGCACGCCACCCGCAAACACCACCAGCTGATCCACGACACCAAGAAGACAGCATTCAAGGAACCACTAGACAACAACGCACACAACAGCAAAGAACTCTTCAACATCGTCAAAGAGCTCTCGAACCCCAGCGACGGAACCAATGACATCACCCCCTCGCAAGAACTCTGCGACTCACTTGCCTCGTTCTTCCACAGCAAGATCGCCGACATACACAACAGCTTCGGCACACAGCCCACGCACCCGACCACGGAACCGAAGCCCACCACCCTCCGCGCCTGGACCCCGGTCATCACTGAAGACACCATCCACACAATGAACACCATCCACTCCGGATCACCAACCGACCCATGCCCCCACCACGTCTTCAACAAAGCCGCCTCCGTCATCGCACCCCAACTCCGAGACGTCATCAACTGCTCCTTCAACACCGCCACCTTCCCGGAGAGCTGGAAGCAGGCCGAACTCAGCGCCCTCCTGAAGAAACCTTCAGCAGACCCCACCGACCTCAAGAACTACCGCCCCATCTCGCTCCTCCCGTTTCCTGCTAAAGTCATCGAGAAGACCGTCAACCGACAGCTTGCCGCCTTCCTCGAGACGAACGGATCCCTCGACCCCTCGCAGTCCGGCTTCCGAGCCAACCACAGCACCGAGACCGCCCTCATGGCAGCCACTGACGACATCCGAACCCTGCTCGACAACGGGGAAATGGAGGCCCTCATCCTCCTGGACCTCTCCGCAGCGTTCGACACGGTCTGCCACCGCACCCTAGTACAACGCCTCAGCAACAGCGGAATCCAAGAGAAGGCTCTGGAGTGGATCATCTTGTTCCTCGCCGGAAGAACCCAGAGAGTCCGCCCTCCCCCCGTTCAGATCCGAGGCCACCGAAGTCATCTGCGGCGTACCACAAGGATCATCACTCAGCCCCACCCTCTTCAACATCTACATGAGCCCCCTCGCGGCCATCGCACGCCAACACAACCTCAACACCATCTCCTACGCCGACGATACTCAGCTGATCCTCTCTCTCACCAACGACCCAGCCACAGCCAGAACCAACCTACACGAAGGGATGAAAGAAGTAGCCGAGTGGATGAAGAACAGCCGCCTGAAACTCAACTCAGACAAGACGGAAGTCCTCATCCTGGGACCATCTTCCTCCGCCTGGGACGACTCCTGGTGGCCCCCTGCCCTGGGCAGCGCACCCAAACCAACGGACCACGCACGCAACCTGGGCTTCATCCTGGACTCCTCCCTCTCGATAACCAGACAAGTCAACGCCGTCTCGTCCTCGTGCTTCAACATCCTACGCATGCTCCGAAAGATCTTCCGATGGATCCCCACCGAAACCAGGAAGACGGTCACCCAGGCACTCGTCACCAGCCGACTGGACTACGGAAACACCCTCTACACCGGAACCACAGCCAAACTACAGAAGAGACTCCAACGCATCCAGAACACCTCCGCACGACTCATCCTGGACATCCCCCGTCACAGCCACATCTCCGGACACCTGAGAGACCTGCACTGGCTCCCCGTCAACAAGAGAATCACGTTCCGACTCCTCACTCACGCACACAAGGCCCTTCACGACCTGGGCCCCAAGTACCTCAACAACCGCCTGACCTTCTACACTCTAACCCGCCAGCTTAGTTCGACCAGCCACGCCCTCGCCGCCGTTCCACGCATCCGAAGAGACACCATGGGATGAAGATCCTTCTCCTACCTGGCAGCCAAGACATGGAACTCCCTCCCCATCCACCTCCGTCAGACCCAAGACCACCTCACCTTCAGGAAAAAACTCAAGACCTGGCTGTTCGAGCAGTAGCAGACCCCCCCCCACCCCCAAGCGCCTTGAGACCCTCCGGGTGAGTAGCACGCTATATAAATTTCTTGATTGATTGATTGATCTCAGAGGTAGGGGACGGACGCTGAGATGACCTGGACAAGCACGCTGACAGCAACTTCATCCGGCGCTCCCGCCGAGGTTAAGGCTTAAGGTGCTGGGAGCCGTCGCAGCTCTCCGAGTCATGGTGCTCACTTAAGCACCACATACAAATCAGGTGAGGGTCCGTCGCCGACATGGGACGTGCACAGGAGGTACACGTCTTGAAGCCCGAAGGCATTCGCACACTGTTCCACTAACACCAAGCAAGAAAAAGAAGAGAAGGCCTGAAAACAGGCCAGGACACATTCCGGATCTGCGTTGCACGCGGAAAAGAGAAAAACTTACGTAGGCGCACCGGGGTGGGACTTGTATCCTCGCTGACGTCACGGATGTCAGGGTGGAGTCACGTGATGCCGTCCCTCCGGCACGCAGGGATGCTGTGGCAAAAAAAGTTTCCGGATCCAGTCTCCGGATAATTCTACGTTAAGGAATCTGCGGCTAGTAGTCTCTATTAGATATTATATGCAGTGTTAGGGGAAGTGTGATGTCATGTTTTCACTTTTGCCTGCACAAAGACACACAGCCTGCAATAGCAGCCCTGCATGTGCTTGGTGAGGAGTCCCTTAGGGTGGCACAGTTCGTGCTGCTGCCCTTAGGGACCCTTTTCAGTACCTCAGGCCCTAGGTACCAGAGTACCATTTACTAGGGACTTACAGAGGGTGCTAAAGGTTTTGCCAAAAGGGGAAACAACTGTACAGTTTTGGGAAAAGAGCTCTAGCACAGGTGACCTGGTTAGCAGGACCCCAGTGCACTTCCAGTCAAAACCACATCAGTCACCAGGCAAAAAGTGGGGGTGACCATGCCAAAAGGTCCATTTTCCTTCCAGTGATAGGTGATGAAGGGCTTTCCTTAAGCTGTGCCTAATAAAGCACAGTGGAAGCTATTCGCCTGCCCAACAAGTACTTAAACACCCATCTAATTTTATTTTTAAGAAAACTGTGCAAATAGTTACTCTCCCTACATGTCTAAATTATCCTCTACTAACATTATTTTGACTTCCGGGTTCCGCAGCAACCACAGCACCGTAGCTGCCCTCATCGCCACCACCGATGACATCAGGACCCTGCTTGACAACAGAGAAACCGCGGCCTTCATCCTCCTGGACCTGTCAGCCACCCTCGACACGGTCTGCCACCGCACACTACGAGCACGCCTCTCCGACGCCAGAATCCAATGGAAGGCCCTGGACTGGACGTTCTCCTTCCTCTCCGGGAGAACACAGAGCGTCCGCCTCCCCCCCCTTCAGCTCCGAAGCCAACGGGATCATCTGTGGCGTACCCCAACGCTCATCCCTCAGCCCAACGTTGTTCAACGTCTACATGGCACCACTCGCCCACATAGTACGACCTCAACATCATCTCCTATGCCGACGACACCCAGCTGATCCTCTCCCTCACCAAGGACCACCACACCGCAAAAACCAACCTCCACGAAGGAATGAAGGCAGTCGCCAACTGGAAGAGGAACAGCCGACTGAAGCTGAACTTGGACAAGACGGAGGTCCTCATCCTCAGACCCAGCCCCTCGGTCTGGGACAACTTCTGGTGGCCGACTACACTAGGAACACCCTCAACACCCACCGACCACGCACGCAACCTTGGGGTCATCCTCGACTCTACCCTCTCCATGACGAATCAGGTCAACACGGTCTCCTCCTCCTGCTTCAACACCTTCCGCATGCTTCGCAAGATCTTCAAGTGGATCCCCAGCGAAAAGAGGATTGTCACCCAGGCTCTCGTTAGCAGTAGATTGGACTATGGAAACGCACTCTACGCAGGAGCCCGGGCCAAACTCCTGAAACTGCTCCAACGCATCCAGAACGCCTCCGCACACCTGATCCTCGACATCCCTCGTCGCAGCCACATCACACCCCACGAGAGACCGGCACTGGCTCTCTGCCAACAAGAGTTTAACCTTCAAACTCCTCACCCACATACACAAGGCACTCCACAACACCGGACCAGCGTACCTCAACAGCCGACTCAGCCTCTACCCCCTCACCCGCCAGCTCCGCTCCGCAGACCGCGCCCTCGTCGCCATACCCCGCATTCGAAGAGTGACCGCCAGCGGCAGAGCATTTTCCCACCTCGCCGCCAAGACATGGAACACCCTCCCCTTCCACCTATGGCAGACCGAAGACCTTCTGACCTTCAGAAAACGTCTCAAGACCTGGCTCTCCGAACAGTAGCAGCTTCCCCCCCCCTAGCGCTTTGAGACCCTCAAGGGTATGTAGTGCGCTCCACAAATGCTATGATTGATTGATTGACTTCAGAGAACGACCCGTCAGGATTAAAATCAGTGACCTACAATGTCACAGACATCTCCCGTTCACATTACAAACTCTGAAGATTAACATAATTGGCCAGTAATTGAATGTCATCATTGTAAGAATTAAATTTCAGGCTGAACTTCAAAACAATATAATGTGGTCGTTTTTCATAAATCTTTGAGTAATATGGGTATCATCAACTCACCATTAATGAATATGCTACTTACCAGTATGCATCTGTTCTTGGCATGTAGGGCTGCTAACATTCATATCTTAGCATTAGATCGCCGCCTAGTGTTGGGTCCGGATGATCGCACATTGTTGTCCTGGAAGAGTCTTCGAAGTATCCTGAGATAGGTGGCTCCTCCCCTGGACTACAGTGCGCATGGGCATCGGCTCCATCCCCAGATTGTTTTTCGCCATTGTGGCAGAAGATGGAGTGAAAAGTGTAAAGGATGTCCATGCTAATAAGTGAATACAATAGTATATCTGCAGCTGCGACAGGCACCGGGGAGGAGGGTGGGCGATATGAATGTTAGCAGCCCTACATGCCAAGAACAGATGCATACTGGTAAGTAGCATATTCAGTTCGAGGCATGTGGGCTGCTAAATTCATATCTTAGCATAGAATACATAGCAGTCCCTCCATCAGCGGCGGTTGCCCGTGCCAGCTGCAGAAACCTGAAAGAGTGTCTTGAGAACAGCCTGTCCTACAGCTGCTTGCTGCTTGGAATGTACGTCAACACAGTAGTGTTTTGTAAAGGTATGTGGTGTAACCCACGTGGCTGCTCTGCAAATATCCTCTAAAGGAATGTTCCCTAGGAAAGCCATGGATGCCCCCAGTTTGCGTGTGGAGTGCGCCCTTGGGGGTATCGTTAAAGTGCGCTTGGCCTTTTGATAACATATTTGGATGCACTTAACAATCCACCTGGCTATTCCTGCTTTGGAAATAGGGTTGCCTTTGTGTTGTGGTGCGAAGGCAACAAAAAGTTGCTTTGTCTTTCTAAAGGGTTGTGTCCTGTCTATGTAGTACATCAACGCCCTCCGTACGTCTAACGTATGGAGCATTCTTTCCGCCACCGTTTGTGGGTTTTGGAAGAATGCCGGTAAGTCAATAGTTTGGTTGAGATGAAACTGTGACACCACCTTCGGAAGGAATTTGGGGTTAGTACGTAGCACTACCCTATTTGGATGAATCTGAATGAATGGCTCTTGGATTGTGAGCGCTTGCAGCTCACTAACACGCCTTAGCGACGTGATAGCGATTAGGAAAGCTACTTTCCACGTTAGGAACTGGAGTTCACACGAGTGCAGTGGCTCAAAAGGTGGTCCCATTAGTCTGGTGAGGACCACATTGAGGTTCCACACCGGAGCTGGTGGTGTTCTTGGGGGAATGACTCGTTTCAGACCTTCAAGGAAAGCTTTAATGGCAGGCACTCTGAAGACAGAGAGATGCTGCCTGTTCTGAAGATAAGCCGCTATGGCGGATAGATGTATCCGAATGGAAGTGTACGCTAGATTGCACTTGTAAAGATGCAACAGATAGCAAATGATGTTAGGGATAGATGCATCTAGCGGGTTGATGTCATGGGCTGTACAGTAAATGACAAAACGCTTCCATTTCGCAGCATAGCATGCTCTGGTAGTTGGCTTCCTTGCCTCCTTGATGATGTCCATGCATTCCGGAGGTAGGTTAAGGTATCCAAACTCTAGGACTTCAGGAGCCAGATTGCCAGGTTGAGCTGTTGCGGATCTGGATGCTGAATTTCTCCATGGTTCTGCGTCAAAAGACTGGGCGTGAGGCGCAGTCTTTGATGCGGCACCACTGAGAGTTCGAGGAACGTGGTGTACCATGCTTGGCGCGCCCACGTTGGAGCAACTAGGATGAGAGTCATCGCGTGCTGCCTTAGCTTTCTCGCGACCAGCGGTATCAGAGGGGCTGGTGGAAAAGCGTACGCAAATTTGCCTGACCAGTTCATCCATATCGCATTGCCCTGCGACTGTGGGTGAGGGAACCTGGCGGCAAAGTGTTGGCATTTTGCGTTTTCCTTTGTGGCAAACAGGTCTATCTCCGGATGACCCCACTGCTGGAAGTACGGGTGGAGTACAGATGGGTGTAACTCCCACTCGTGCATTTGATGGCTGTATCTGCTGAGCAGATCCGCCATCTGATTGTCCTTGCCCGGGAGGTGTTCTGCCATGAGGAAAATGTTCCTCTGAATGGCCCACTTCCACATGCCCTGAGCCAGATGAGACAGCTGTGGCGAGTGGGTGCCCCCCTGTTTTTGAATGTAGTACATCGCGGTCATGTTGTCCGTCCGGACTAACACTACCTTGTTGCACAGATGTACAATGAAGGACTTGAGCGCCATGAAGATTGCCATCAGTTCCAGATAGTTGATGTGCATCTTCTGTTGCTGCGTCGTCCATAGTCCCTGCACTGTGTAAGTGAGCAGATGAGCTCCCCATCCCTGGAGAGATGCGTCCGTTGTCAGGATAATTTGTGGCACTGGCTCCTGGAACAGTCGGCCCTTGCAAAGGTTGTGTGGAGTCCACCAATGCAGAGAGTCGTATGCCCGACTGGTAACCAACACTAGGTCTGTCAATTGTCCCTGAGCCTGTGTCCACTGATTTGCTAAGCATTCCTGGAGCGGACGCATATGCAACCGTGCGTGAGGGACTATGAAGATGCAGGAGGCCATCATGCCAATCAACTGCATGAACACTCTCGCTGGAAGTGAGTGTTGTGGTCTGAACTTTTGGATTAGAGACTGCATGCTGTCTATCCTGACTTGGTTCGGCTGAGCCATGGCCGTCAGGGTATTGATCGTCGCACCTAGGAACTGCCGGACATGTGCCGGCTGAAGATGCGACTTTGGGTAGTTCAACGAGAAGCCCAGATCGTGAAGGAGGTGAATGGTAGTTGACATGTCCGCGGCGCACTGTTGTTCCGACTTGGCCTGAACGAGCCAGTCGTCTAGGTAGGGGTAGACATGAATGTTCTGCCTCCTGAGGTGCGCTGCTACTGTCGCCAGACACTTGGTAAACACTCTTGGGGCTGTGGTCACTCCGAAGGGTAGGACTGTGAACTGATAATGCTTGCCTTGGATAGTGAATCTGAGGTATTTCCTGTGGGACGGGTGTAGTGGAATGTGGAAATAAGCATCCTTGAGATCTAAGGTCGCTAAGAAGTCCCCTTGGTTTAACAAGGGAAGAATTTGTTGCAGTGCAAGCATATGGAAGTGTTCTGATAGTATGTACAGGTTGAGGGGACGTAGATCTAGAATGGGTCTGAGAGATCCGTCCTTCTTTGGAATAAGGAAGTACAGGGAATATACCCCTGTGCCTTCCTCTCCCACCGGCACGAGCTCGATTGCGCCTTTTTGCAGCATCACCACTACTTCCTGCTGCAATAAGTGCAAGTGCTCTGCGGACATAGGCCTTTGCCTTGGCGGGATGTTGGGTGGAGTGGATTTCAACTCTAGGCAATAACCATACTGGACTAGTTGTCGCACCCACCTGTCTGTGGTGATGTTTCTCCAGACGGGCAGGAATTGCTGCAGTCTCCCCCCGACAGGTGTTAAGTGGTCGGGGGTCAGCAACAGAGAGTCACTGTTTGCTTGGGGTAGAGGAGCGGGAGCTGTTGTTTCCTCTGCCGCGACCTCTGTTGCTGTTATTTCTGTAACCTCCCTTGTTCTGTTTTGTGAACGAGGATTGTGCTCCACCTCTTGAGAACTGAGATTGTTGACCCATTTGTCCTCTGGTGACTCCACGTGCACCTGAGCGACGAAAATTGCTGCCACGAAACTGTTGTGACTGTAGGGCCCCCATGGACTTAGCAGTTTCTGTGTCTTTTTTTATTTTTTCTAGGGTGGTGTCAACATCTGGACCAAACAGACTATAAGGATTGACTGGCTGATTAAGAATGGTTGTCTGAATATCTGGTTTAAACCCCGAGATGCGGAGCCACGCCTGTCGTCTCAGCATAACGCTAGTGTTGATAGCTCTAGCAGCTGTGTCTGCGGCGTCAAGTGCACACTTGATGGCTGCGTTTGAGATTAGCTTCCCTTCCTCAATAAGCAGTTTGGTGCCTTCTTGGAACTTTGGAGGCAGGTGTTGTATAATCTGTTCTAGGGTGTCGTAATGCGCCCTATCGTAACGTGCTAAGAGTGCTTGTGTATTGGCAATGCGCCAAAAATTTGCGGCCTGTGCAGCTACTCTTTTGCCCCCTGCCTCTAGCACTTTGGACTCCTTATCCGGGGGAGGAGCTTCACCCGTCGTCTGGGAGTTGGCACGTTTCCTGGCATTGGCGACCACAAGAGAGTCCAGTGGCAACTGTCCCCGGATGTATGCGGGGTCTGCAGGTGCAGGTCTGTACTTCTTTTCAATACGTGGATTGACCACTCGTGCTCTGGTAGGCTCCTTAAATATGTCCCCAGCATGCTTGAGGACTCCTTTAAGCATAGGCAGCGTCTTTACTGTCCTTTCAGAGACTGAAAATGTGTCGAAAAGGAAGTCTTCCTCTATCGGGTCAGCATGCATGTCCACATCATGATTGGCTGCCGCCCTCTCAATTAGCGCATGAAAACCTGCTGAATCCTCAGTTGGGGATGCACGTGCATTAAAAAGCTGCGGGTCATGCCCCACACTTTGGGTGCCCTGGTCACCAGTGTCATCATATGAATCCGGTTGTGCATCTGGTTCATTGATAGGGAAATTGTATTGCTCGTCCTCATCATACCCCTCACCCGCAGAGTGTTCTGGTGAGGGAGTAGGGCTCCGTCTCGGAGGAGGCTGGATTGGTTCCATGAGGCCTGAAGCGTCAAGGGGCACCCTTTTCTTTTTCAGTGGGATGACATATGAGTCCACTGACTCTGAAGTGATTTTTCTCTTATAGAGGGTCAATTTGCCTGTGTCAGCGTCGATGAAATGCTCTGAATCATCCTCTGATTCGAGTACCCGACGTGGAAGTGGGCCAGCCGTTGAAGAAACCGTCTTCTTTGGTGCCGATTTGGTGGAAAAGGCTTTCGGCGCCTCCTTCGGCGGCAAAATAAAGAGAAGTTTGCCAGAAGGCTTTGCTGGATTGTCCTTTTGCGCCTGCGGCGATGATATCGGAGCCGACGGAGCAGAGGCCTTCTCCCTGATTCTCTGTAGTGATTCGGCGATGGGGGACGTCTCACTCACAGTGGGTTTTGGCGCCGACGAGGATGTCTTGACCTTTCCCTCGGATCCGACGTCTTTGTGGGCCTTGTGCGCTTTCGACGCGGATCCCGCTGTCACCGACCCAGATTCCTGGGACCGGTGCGCAGACGTGCCAGTCTTCGATCCGTGCGCCTGCGTAGCCTCCGTGGAGCCGGCTTTGGCGTGCTTGGACGGCGGCGCCGCTGTTGACCCGTGCCGACCATCTTTCTTAGAGGACCCCTCCTCTGGCGTCGATTTCGATTTTGCAGGAGCGGAATCGACGGACTTCTTCGACTTCTGCGGACCGGAGGTCGACGGAGTCGATGGAGTAGCGGGTACAGTCGTTTTCGCCGGCACGGCAGCCATCTTAGGGACACTCGAGTCCTTAAGTTTCGGTTTCGTTTTCGGGTCGGCCATCTTAGATGTAGTCGATCCCGATGGTTTCGGTTTCGGTTTCGATACAGGCTGCTCAGCAAGTAAGTCCGTGGCCGGGCCAGAAGGCGGGGCTGTGGCTTGCGGCACTGGGTCTTGGGTAAGGCCTACAGGCGATCCCGTGACCCGGTCGGTATCCTCGTAACCTTCGGGGCAGAGCTCGTCCCCTGAGCTATCCGCCGCGGCCCCATAAATCTCTTCGTCGTCTCCTACCTCGTCGACGTATTCAAGGCCTTGACCCACGACTCCGTCGTCGTCTACCGGATCCGTCTCGACCTCCGTCTCGGGTGGGGAGATTTGAAGATGATGACCCTGTTCCTCTTCTTCCTGGTCGCCGAAGATGTTTTCCGGATCCGGGGCCGCTTGTCTAGCTTCCATGCGCACCGCGCGCCGAAGCTTGAGAGTCTTCTTAGACCGGAACTGTGCACAGGCTTTGCACTTGCCGTCGTCGTGGTCAGGCGAAAGGCATTTGTTACAGACGGGGTGTAGATCGATGTGTGGGTACTTGGACCCACAGAGCGGGCAGTACTTAAACGGGCTCCGCTCCATGTTCAGAAAAGTTTTGCAGTCGTGTCGCGATGAGAAGGCCTCAAAGTCCGAAGAGCGAGAGAAAACTCCGCTTATTCCGGCTCCAAGAGACGGAAGACTCGAGACCGTGCGCAGACAATACCGACGCAAAAAAAAAAAAAGCAAGGCCTTTTGGCCGCTAAAAGTTAGTTTTTCTCGGTTTCGACAGAAAGACGTCGAGACCACATCCGAACCCAATGGCGGAAAAAAACAATCTGGGGATGGAGCCGATGCCCATGCGCACTGTAGTCCAGGGGAGGAGCCACCTATCTCAGGATACTTCGAAGACTCTTCCAGGACAACAATGTGCGATCATCCGGACCCAACACTAGGCGGCGATCTAATGCTAAGATATGAATTTAGCAGCCCACATGCCTCGAACTTGTTTTTTTATATAGTGAACAAAACACCAACATGGCATTTAAGCACTTAAGGAGTGGTCAAGGTTTCACGGCCAGGATAAATCAGATTTCAGCATGTGTCTGAAAGGTAGTAGTTCATGCTTTTAAGCCTCTTTAAAAGGTAATTCAAAGTCTAATGGGCTTGAGTCGTTGAGGTTTTAATTTTGGGTACAGTAAGCACATCTATACAACTATAGTAGTGCATTCGTAATCTTTGAAAGAGACAGAGGATTTCAGAATACTTTTATTAAAAGTATGACTATGTATAAAAGCCAAACTGTGTTTTGCCTCACAGGACATGCAAACAAACTGATATTCTATAAATTGGATGCTTCAGATGAACTGGATTTGACGTCTTGTCGGTACAGTAGAGTTGCCCTGTTTTGTAGTTTATTGTAGAACGTTTTCCGGTGGTCACTTTTGCATTTGATTATTTTTGCACGTCCTTGGACATAGTTATCATTATGCATTGGCTTCTATATTCAAACCTGTGGATAGAGACCCATTTCTCTAGTGAGGAAACAGGAGGCACAGAGAAGGGATCACTAACATCGTCATATGCAGGTCTGATGCAACAAAGTCATGTTGGTTACAGACTGGAAAGGTAACAGAAAAAGTTTGCATAAGAAATGCAATTAATGTTTGTCAGAAACAAAAACTAAAAGCTGCAAAGAGCAGTAAAACAATTCAAGGGCACAACTGAATCTCGCCCAAAAACAGTAAAGCTAGCACTGCACAGTTAAAGACTACTTTCATTCAATTACTTGTGGGTATCACTGATTTATGGCAAATCAGTCATGAACGTATTAATGCAGCCAATGTGAGGGCAGATTGAGAGAAAAGAGGAATATAATAAGTTGTAGAAGTTGGTAGGAAGGAACAGGATTGAGACCAAACTTAACTTGCCTGGGACCTTTAAAGGAACGGAGAGATCAATTTGAACAACTGGTATATGATCCACTCCAGCCGCATCCTGGTACGCCTGCAAATAAAAAATATTAACTTAGCACCAATAAGGATGAAGCTAAATATTTTCGAAAAGACTAATAAGTTAAACATTTGAAAGTCAATCAGGACAATGTAACCTGCTGCAATTACACCGCAAGTAAGGAAAAGTTACTTACCTGTGTTTTTAGTTTTTCTTCAGGGAAATTTCCATTGAAATCATAAGCTCTGAAAAGTCCCACTCATGCATGGGATGTTCGACACACCCTACAAAATATACATAGTAGCCTTTTCCTTTAGAAAAAGCCAAATAATAAAAATCAATTAATTTAGCTATTGCAGGCTATGCTTTCCAATTCTAGCATATTTACATTAGCCAAAATAAGCCAATTTAGTTTCAAACAGTCATAAAGTTAATGAAACTGAAGAGAAAAGGAAAAAGTGAGGGGAAAGTGGGCAATATAACTAAATAGGCTGCAGCTTAGAGAAACAGGAAAGTGAAGACCACTGTTCTAAGGAAGCTACTTCACCAGTGTCTCCTCATGCCATATCAGTGACAGATACGCCGGTTCTTCTGTACAGATACTTAGAATCCTGCTACAGAGGCCATCGATGTCTCTGCTCCTGAGGAGAGAGGGTGCTTTCAACTTAAATGGAGACCACCCTACGGAGAACTGGATTACAAACAAGTAACTTCCCCTTCTTCTTTGACAATCAAACATTAGCGATGATAGCAAGCCCATCCCTTAAAAAGTTGCAGAAGAGGGGAAATAAAGTAAAATACCTTAAATTCTTTATCCAAACAGGTTTCAAAGGGAAGCTTGACTTGTTTGAACATTAGGTCTGGAGCTGGATGCAGCACAGTAGTACCCCGAGAGAGCTGAATGGTAGCTGCTTCGAACATTTCTGCTAAAGGGACCTCTAGAGTGAACCCATTTATGGCTGTCGGGTTATTACTAGCACTAATTCTTCTCCTCCATGACTCCTGACCAAGTCATTCATAGGTCTTCTTCACATTTCCTGGCAAAACCCACACTTGCTGGAAAGGTCATGCAAAGATACACAAATGCTAAGTATTTGTTTTAGCATTCTTCTGCCACAAGATGAACATTTGTCAAAAAGTGAAGATATTTAAAGGCAAAAAAGGAGT
Source organism: Lissotriton helveticus (assembly GCF_964261635.1). Classification (NCBI taxonomy): domain Eukaryota; kingdom Metazoa; phylum Chordata; class Amphibia; order Caudata; family Salamandridae; genus Lissotriton; species Lissotriton helveticus. The sequence continues at coordinate 839,789,501 of NC_136073.1, read as the reverse complement.
CAGTTTTCAAGCTTTTCTATAACCTATTTACCTACATTGCCTTGTAAGTCTGTCACTAATTTCTTTGAAAATATATGCCTGAGTTTTATGTCAGTTTAATAGTGACTGTTTTCATATAAACTGGAACCTTTGTAAAGATAGAAAAGCAAATATTGGCCAATTTAGCTTGCAATAGGTGGTTTAAAATGATTTTGCTTTTACTATTGGACTTTTTGTAAAAGAAAAGTCTGTAAAGTGTGCTCCAAGATCCAGAGCATGTTGGAGACTATTTACTGCTTATGATTAGCAACTGAGACATCCTGAAGGAGAAGCACCAGTTTCCCCATTGAAGACAATGACAGCAGCGTTGATTCCCACCTTACAAAATGCTAATAATCTACGTAAAGAATAAGGAAATGGTTACTTACCCTGTATGCATGTTTGTGTTGTGTAGTGCTGTCGATTCACATGCTGTGCATACTTCTGCCATCTAGTGTTGTGTTCAGACGTGTACAACTTGTTTTTGTTCGAAGAAGTCTTTGAGTAACGAGGTATAGTGACTCCACCTATCTCTGGTAATGCGCATGGGCATCGCTCCATTGTTAGATTGTATTTTCCGCACGGAAGGCTAAGATGTAGCTGGAGAATATAGAGGACATGACCATGCAAAGCAAAGGTAAAAAGATATCACTATCTGAAACAACCACAGTTGACCAGGGTGGAGGTTGGGGGATGTCAATCTACTACAATTCATGCCAAGAACAGATGCTTACAGGCAAGTAACAGTTTCCGTTCGTGGCATGTGTATAGCTGTAGATATACAGAAACAATGGGGAGAGCAAGGATAATGTTCACCAGAGTGAACAGGGAGTACTCCTGTACCCCTGAATACTAATATAGAAAAACAAATGAAGGAGTACCACCAGTGAGAATTCACCAGTTGCTGTAGGGGTGCACGGTTTCTTTCGAAGAAAGGGAAAAATCTCCTTTTTTTAGAAACCCCTAATAAAAGGAGATTTTTCCCTTTCTTCGAAAGAAACCGTGCACCCCTACAGCAACTGGTGAATTCTCACTGGTGGTACTCCTTCATTTGTTTTTCTATAGCTGTAGATACACAAGTTGTGCACAGACCACAAAGCAGTTCTTCCAAAAGCAGTGGCTTAGCCTGACTATGTTGCAGAAGATTGGAAAAGTTTACGTAGGAGAACCTGGTCAACATTAGCTTGCTGTCGGGCTAAGACATCCACACAACAATGTTTAGTAAACGTTTGAGGGGGGGGGGGGGGGAACATGTGGCTGCTTTGCAGATGTCAGCTAGAGGAATGTAACCCAAGAATCTCATCAATGCCCCTTTCCTAAGAGTGGAGTGAGGCCTGGGAGGGATAGGCAGGGTTATTTTGCTTTGGCATAACATGTCTGACTGCACCTCACAAGCCAACGTGCAATGCCTGCTTTAGAAAAAGCATGCCCCTTCTGTAATTTGGGAAAAAACACAAGGAGCTGTTGTATCTTACGAAAGGGTTTTGTTCTGTCAACATAGTACAGGAGTGTTATTTCGACATCCAAGGTATGCAGAGTGCTCCACTGCAGACTCTGGGCATGAGAAGAACACCGGAGTTCAATTATTTGGTTGCGATGAAAGCTAGAGACTACCTTGGGTAGGGCTTCAGGGTTTGGTCTTATGACTACTCTATTATGATGCGCCTGGAAGAAAGGTTCTTCCAAAGTTAGTGCATGTATTTTACTGACACGCCTGAAAGAAGTTATGTCCACAAGGAAAGCAATGTTCCAGAAAAGAAAATTGCACCGGGCCATTAACCTAGCGAGTAATTTGTTGAGGTTCCACATAGAAGCAGGAGGCATTCGTAGTGGGATAACCCATTTAAGTCCTTCCATAAAAGCCTGAAATACAGGGATTCTAAAAAGTGAAGTGTGCTGCCTATTTTGAAGGTAGTCTGCCACAGCAGCTAAATGGAGTCTGATAGAAGTGTGGGCAAATCCCAACTTCTGTAGCTGAAGAAGGAAACCGACCATGAACAGCCATACACATTCAGATATCAAAAACATCTAGACAGCACTGTACGATGGGTGCCACACCTATGGAATTTTCTTGCTTGAGGTAAATGCAGGACAGAGGTGTTAGAAGAGTACATACCCTTGGGGCTAAAAGATCAAGTTCCACCTAACATGAGATGCCTACATTTGGCTCATACTGTTATCTAAAAGTTTATATTTCCCTAGCATTCAAGCAGTCTTTTCCTTAGAATGTAGTTACTAACATGTATAAGCCCTGAAATAAGCAGGCCTGGGCAGGAAGTCGCCCCCCACTTCACGATGGGCTGAGCAGAGAACATAGATTACCCATGTTCTCAAAGCCTGAAGACATCTATTTAGGGAGAGCTGGATCAAAGACTGGGCGGCAAGGGGCATCTTGGTAATGAGACACCATTTCTGCAGATGCAGGTTAGTGCATATCCTGCAGCCTTCCAATAAGAGGGGATTTTAAATATAATATTTTGCGTCCCAGCAGGCTAAAATTCACTCTCCCAGGCAAGAATGAAGTCCCTTGAGTTTGGATGCACTGGATAAGGATAAACTACTGGCCTGCTGCCTTCATGTCACCTGGTGGAACCCATAGACAGGGTACAACTAGGAGGAAGTCATATGACTGTACCAATACACTAGCTGCAGGACCTTCACCCCAAACATAGCCATCAACATGAAGACATGCTACCAGAAGTAGCTTATCCACTATGGAGCAGGAAAGCATATAAATCAATGTTTAAATACAAACATGACATTTAGGAGCATTCCAGTCAAAAGGATTAAAGGGGTCACAAACGCTAAAAATATATATATATGTATATACACATTACCACTCAGCCTGTGGCTGCATCATTCACACAATGAAATGCAGTGTGAAGGAGTGATGCATATGCCTGAATGGAAGCTGACCGGGAGAGTAGACTAATGCCGTCAGCCAAGATCTTGTTCTGCTGCCACCCTGGCACTGCACTTAAGCACTTCATTCACAATAAAAGGAAACAAACAGAAACATAATGGGGTTGTCTACCTTTTGTGGAGATGGAGAGGCTTTGATGTAAAACGGGTTGTTTGCTTGTTCCTCCTTTCTTGCAGCACGTCTCTAAAAGTGGAAAAATAAACAAGTTAATCATTACAAGTGCATCACTTTAAGTGAATTGTTAGGACAACTATTCAGAGGAAAAATAGTTGAAGAATAGTTACCATCACAGCATTTAAAAGACCAACATGCTGTTTAATTTCCTAACAACTTGTGGACTACAACCGTCTTGGTTACGAAATAGTGAGCTTTAGTTTCAGGCTTAAGTAAAAACTCTCAGTTTCATCCCTTTGGCTGTGTGCATCAGGTTATGCATAGAGGGCATGACCATCAACCACACACTGCGCCATGCACACATGCTTTAATTGTAAGTAGCAGGCCAAGCACACAGGGCATTGACTGTGAACAAGACCTCCACCCAATCCCCAGATATCCCAGAACTTGTTGTACTTGCTCACTGTAATAACTACAAGTGTCCAGGGAAGTGGTTCAGTAACTGCTCATGAACATTTCCAAGATCAAGTGCTGCATGGCATTCAATTCTTAAATACTACTTAACAGATCTACCTAAAACAAAAAAGATATATTCTGAGTAATGGTCTTTCTAAATGTCAAGTTTGGTGTAATGATCAGCAGTTATTGCAGAAGTAGAGACCAAAAATCCTATAGCACGGAAATGGGAAATTCTTTCAGATGTTACCCAACAAGAATCCGCACCTTGTCGCATTCTTCAATGAATTTGAGATATTGAGCCTCCACCCAATGAACCAAGCATTTGCGAAACCTCTGGGTAGAGTTGTCAAACAGTGCCCACATTATTAGTGAACATCCAGGCATACAAAGGATTAACCTTTTAAAGCCAAACCAGCACTCTTTTTCAAACACAAATTCCTAAGAAATTACTGATGCTATTCACGTCAAACCAAAAAAAGACCTCTGTGAAGTAAAGTTCCATCTTCATGCCTAGTTTTGGTTTAACTTCAGTTATCAAATTGTGCCTCTCAGATCCCTCTGCATGACGTTTAAACCGAATAAACTACTGACCAGTCGTCTGCCATATGTCATGCAGATTCGTTGACTATCAAACTTATTAGCGATCAAAAATGTCCACTTCTTATAAACTAGCCAATTAAAGGCACTAGTGAACTACACACAGAAGAGGCCCACAGGTGTGTAAAAAAAGAGTACATAAGAAAATGGATTAAGTAACTTCTGAAAATGGGGTATTGAGTAAATGGAGATAGGCAAAGAAATTGTGATTTCAAATAGTATGTATAACACAGCACAGCATTGAATCATGCTAATGAGCTAGAGCTTTAGGTGTGATGCATCAGTGTTTGTGCAATATGATTAAAAAGCTACCATTACAGATTCAAACACACCTGTGCAAGCTCCTCTTCACCCATTTCTGGTCGACTGTGTTTCACATGTCTGTGCTCTTCTGCGTGGAATATGGTCTTGGGTTTTTCATCTTCAGATTCACTATCAGACGGAGGCTCATTGATCCAGGCATCTAGGTCAAGACTGGCAAATAAGAATACCTTAGACCACTTCACACAGCTCAATGAACAAATTATTCAAGTGGTCTGCATGTCCAAAAGACTACTTTGGTCTTACTTCTTTACTATAGGGGTGCTTATCAACACCTGAAAGTGTACCAAAGTCAGTGCTCATTGGTGAAGAGAACTGACAAACTGTACAGGCATTTTTGCATAATAAAGTGGTGTATTATAAATAATACCACACCAGTCACCATTGAAAAAACAGCTGTGTTTAGCTGAAAGGATTCAAGTGCATTGCATCTGGTAGCTTACAATTATACACACACACATACATACACACAGTCTACTACCTTTTACTAGTAAAATACACATATTTAAAAACTAGTGATACTACAAACACATTTAATTTTACTATACAAGCAACATAAATTGGTGAACCAGCAAGATGTACATTTTCTGAATTAGTTAAAAGAGCCTGTTAGAAAAAGTGCAACTAAAATACTAACACCTCCATTCTCAGGAGCTGACATTTCACAATAAGGCAGAACACAAATGTCAGGGCACATTGGTACAACTCTCAGATATGCAGACTGTGTAGTCTAGGGGTCAATTTATTGCTTTAATGAAAATTAAGATTTCAAATTAGGACTTAATTAGTCTGATTTTTAATTTGATAAGTCTCCAAGAGTGATATTACAATCTATAAGAAGATCCTTTTACTCCAACAAAGAGCAGATACATTCACTACCATCACTGCTAGAAAATCTGCAGACCGATTAAACGAGCCCAAAAATAAACACAAACACTGAAAAGCACATCACACATACAAGTCTTCTCATTGGTTATTCAGTGCCATTGGGTTATCTGTTGCCTTTTCTAATATAAGAGGAAGATGTTCTATTTCACATTATGCTCCTGGACTGAAGTGGTGTTCACTGAAACAAGAGGTATGCGTCTGAAACTGTATAGTATTCATGACATTGTTGGGTGAAATGGACATATTAGAGTTTTTACTACAAATCAGCCTTGCTGATTAGAAGTTGAACAGTAAGCTAGTTTTCCGTTCTAGATGTAGCATCTGAAAAATATTATTTAGAATAAAGTCTTTTGTGAGACACTGTGGATTCTGTGGCAAGACTATGTCCCAGCTGCTACCAGAATTGACCATATTTTCCCAGTGGGAAAGAACATATCCACAACAATAGCAGAAAATGGTAGCTGCAGACCGCAATTTGGAATTCATAGAACCCAGACCACATGAAAGATTCATTCTATTTTGGCAGGTGTTAAATCCCCATATCAAGCACCTGATCCTCTCTGCTTTACAGAGTACAAGACTGAATTAAAGGATCTACTGTCCCCACTAGTGCGGATGTCCTTCTGAAAACATTCTGTGGGATGAACTAGTAATGCATATTCACTTTGCTTTTTATTCGTAGTCATACTAGATACTTACCCATCGGGAACAGGCACCTTTTTCTGCGCCTTGGGAGCAACAGGATTCAATTCACCCGCAAACAATGCTATCACTTCCTCAGCTACAGGAACATCCTTAGCTTGCAGCTTCAGGATGTATTTGATTAACTGTAAGATGCAAGATGCCTACAAAAAATTAAATGGAAATGACTGAGTCAATGGAATGTTCAAGCCTTGAGTAACAGTGAAAAGATACTCTAGCCAGATTGTCCAAACATGCCAATGATCTGAAAGGTGTACAAATTCAACATACCTCAACAACTATTTACTCAATAAATTTTAAGAAACTTTAGAGCAAATCAGTTCGTCTGAAATAGGAGCCAATTCAGGCCATTCTTCGATGACGGAAACACAAAAAACTAATCTACTACACAAAATGTTTTCCTATTCACTAATTATTTCAGTTCTTTAGTATTGGTACCTTTCATAGATTCAAATGCTTGAATCATTCCCACGGTACATAAAAAGCAGTAAACAATTCATCTAAAGCTAAGGTTATTAGAGAAAATCCATTCACTTTACTATCTTGTCCTAGTCATTAGGTATGGTTCAAACTCCAGCCAATCAGGCGACAGCACCCCTCTAGAACCCTATCCACAGAGGCTCCAGGCTCTCAGATTTTCTACTGCACGTCATGTGAAGGGAGTTTCCCCGAGCTCTGCCCAGTACTTTCTCTTGGCCTTCTGAATCTTTCAGATCTTCAATCAACAGGTCTTCTTCTTTGAAAAGATCTCTTCTGGCATTGCGATTCTTGTGAGAAATTAAGACTTCACTTAGATGGTCCCCACAAGAAGTGTATTTATTGCCTTCACCCTGAACACCAGGTGAGAGACTGCAAAATTTGTAGAACTTTTTCTCAAAAAACTTTGAGAGATAGAGAAGGACATCTTCTTCTGTGGCTCTGATGAGGAGAGTGTATCCTCATTAAAGACTACAGCTTCAAAGAAAAGAACTAGTGAGGCGGAGCTGGTGTCTCCTAACGCTGCCAAGGTGTTAAAAAAGCATCACTACACCGCAAAACATTAAGATCAGCCTTCATCTTCTAAAAAAGAACCAGCCTCTCTTAAGGGTCAGTTAGCAACCACTGCAGATCTTTCGCATTGCCTTCCGAGATCTGGACCAGGTCGGTGAGGTTTCCTCAATGCTGTGCCCACTGGAATTTAGAGGTCCCACTGCAGGGTTTGCATGTGCCACCGTGCATGATTCGCCAGCAGGTTGCAGGAGGCCATGAGGCCCAACAGCCTCAGAATCATTCTCACCAAAATCCAGGATAGAGGCTGAAACATTGGTATGAAAGACTGAATATTCTGAACTTGCCATTCAGGAGGATAAGCCAGACATTGCACCATGTCCAGAACCACACCAATGAAAGGGAGCATCTGAGAGGGAGTCAGGTGTGACTTGAGCACGTTGATGGTGAACCACAACGAATGCAGGAGGTTCGCCCTAGTCTGTAGGTGGGATACGGCAGCTTGGGACGAGTCTGCCTTTAACAACCAGTCGTCAAGATAGGGGAAGGCTAGAACCCCTGATCTCCGCAGATTAGCTGCAATCACTGCCATCATCTTTCTTAGCACCAGAGGGGTTGAAAGTGCTTGTGGCTCACCGTAAACCACAAGTAGTGAAGATGGGCAGGCAGGCAGGACGGGGATCTAAAATTAGGCATCCTTCAAGTCCAAAGCTACCATCCAGTCTCCCAGGTCCAGGGCAGACAGGAGCTGAGCTAGGGTGAGCATCATGAACTTCTCCTTTTTGAGGAAGTAGTGGAGGGCTGTGAGGTTGAGGATAGGACGAAGTCCTCCATCCTTATTTGTGACCAGAAAATAGCAGGAATAACAACCACAGCCAATTTCTGGCCTGGGAACCCTCTTTATAGGTCCCTTGGCTAGGACAGTCTTGGCCAAGATAGTCTTGACTTCCTCTGCATAGCAGAGCAAGATGATCCTCAGTCAGCCGATCGTTCACTGGAGGCATAGATGGAGGGGTAGTCTCGGATGGGTAGGAGTAGCCCCTTCGGACTATTTGCAACACCCAACTATCCGATGTGATGTTTCGACCAGTGTTGGAGATGATGGCATATTCTGCCACCAACTAGTCGTAAATGATCATGTGGGATGGGACTAGGAAGGTTTTGCAGTGGAGGAGGGGATCGTGGCTTGGCTCGAATTTTGGCCTCCCGAACCACGGGGGTCAGGATGAACCGCATCCATGGCTCAGCAGAGGCTGCTGAACTTGGGGGCCATATGGCTCCAATAGAGTTGGTGCAGTTGTTAGCCCCTTCCGTAACACGAAAGGAGTCAAAAGCAGATGTGGGCCGGTATGTTGTGGCCCAAGGTCTTGGCTGTAGCCCATGAGTCCTTGAAACGCTCAAGGGCCGTGTCTGCTTTGTCTCCGAAGAGACGGGAGCCAATCAAGGACATGTCCATAAGGTTAGCTTGGACATCCCCTGAAAAACAGATGTCCTCAGCCAGGCGTGGCAACTTACGGCCACCGTTGTGGAAATCGCTAAATCGCTCTGCCCAGGGAGTCTGTCGGGTCCAAGCCACATCTGATGGCAAACTTAAGATGCATCTCTCCCATCTGATATAGCTTGGGGAGCAGGACCTGGTCCTCCTCCGAGACCCTTGGCAGCACCTGCGCAACCGTGTCCAGTATCGAATGGGAATAATGGCCCAAAAGGCATGTAGTGTTCACCGACCGCAATGCCAAACTGGCAGAAGAAACACATTTCTTTCCAAAACTCTCCAGTCTCTTGGATTCCCTATCCGGTGCAGAAGGGATGCGCCATAGGAAGTGGACGTCTGGACCAAATAGCTTTGTGGGATGAGGTGGACGGTGAGGGATACTGGGTCGCCCAAGGTAGGTTGATGACGGGATATCGTCCTATTCACAGGAGCCCCTGTGCTGGGCTTGGACCAGATGCCCGAAGAACATCTTTTAAGGCCTCATTGAAAGGCAGCAAGGATTCCAAGCTGGTGACACCAGCCGGCATGACCTGTCAATACATCAGTCTTGACTGCCACAGTAGATAGCTGCAGGACTTCTGCAGCCCTACGGACCATCATAGCAAATGAAGCCCCCCTCCTCCGTAGCCAGGTTAGGTGGAGACAGCATGCCAGAGTCTGGGGAGGTGTCTAGACCACTGGCATCCCCCAGTTCCTCATACCAGTCCATAGCTTGTGGGTGCAGGATTTCTATGAGATTTAGCGCCCCCTCCCAATCCTCCTCATCCATCCCTAACCCAGCTCCATGTCGTCGGGAATGAGGATTGGGGAGGCTCCGCTGGCGACACAGAGACCCTTGGCATTTTACGCGGCGGCAGGAAAGGCTGCTGCAGAGGTGCGACCGGCGCTGGTCCGGGAGCCTTAAACTGGGCAGGGGTCACTCCCGGACCCAGGAAGGCAGGCAAACGTGGAGCAAAGTCGAAGAACACTTCAAATTCTTGTGTTTCTTGTGGTGCCTCTTACCCGACTTCGACGAAGAGGACTTCGATTCACCGGACCGGTGCTCAAATCTTCCTCTCGAACTGGACCGGGAACGAGACTGACTAGGTGACTGCCGCAGTGCTGGACACAAGGCTGCAAGCAGCTTTAGGGACCGCTCCCTCAAAGCCTTCGAAGCCATGGCCCGGCAATCGGAGCACGACTTAAAGTTGTGTTCGCATTCAAGGCACCAGGCACATACTAAGTGGCGGTCCGTGACCGACAAGGCACGTAGACAGACGCCACTCGGTTTGAACTCCGATGGTCTTCTTACTTGACATCCTACACACCAAAAGAGGTCGACAAAAAGTCGAAAAAAGTCTGTCAAAAAATGACAAGGGGAAGCGCTCTTCAACGGACCTGCGCTGGCTGAAGCGGAAAGAAAAGAATTGACATCAGCGCGCCAGAGTGGCGGTTATATTGACGAAGTGGGCATCACAGCACCAACTATGGGGTACTGCTGGGAAAAATCTTCTGGATCCATCCTGACGCCTGGTAGTTCAAGGGTAAGGAATCTGCGACTAGCTGACTCTCAGATAGTAACTAATATGAAAAAGTAAATTTGTTTATTTATTGGGCACTTCAAAAATAGTTTTTACGGTTATACTGTGTTTAATTAAGGAAATACTTCTCCGGCCTATTGTTAATTATTGGTTGATTTTAACTTTCTTGCTTCTACTACTTTGAACAAACTTTTTTTTTTTTAACTAAACCAGAATACTCTAGCTAAAAGTTAATTCACTCTAGGTAATGTGGGTGGATGCTTCAATATCGATCAAATTAAACAATGTGATTTGAGGATTACTGCCAAATCAATTTAATGAATTCACACTATTTGATTAAAGACATCAACACTAGAAAACCGTAGCTGTCAGATGGTTTGAGCACTCTCAAAGTACACTGAAAGAAATTATGCATTACCCGCTCCTGAACCTCCAGGTCTGCGCTCTGCACAAATTGAGGCATCCGATCAATCATGAGCTGTGTGATCTCCTGGGCTGCCTCCTTCTCTCCATCTTGTTCCTTCTTCTGCAGTATGGATGCATAGAGTTTAACCATGTTTTGCACATATACAGCCTGGATGTGGCCAGGCAACGTAGTGACCTTCGACCGCAGCATGGCCTCCAGGGTCTGGCTTGGTTCTGGAAGATGCCTTGAGAATAATATTTTATGTTAAAGCATTTGTCTATTAAGATTCAAACACTTATGTGTGCTATACTTCCAGTCACTTCTCTTTGTTCTGCTTGACAGATAGGTGCATTAAACCAACACTTTGCTCAAAATATTATCCATAGATTCCCTCACATACGTCAGAATGCCACCTGGAACATATAACTTGTTCATTTCTAGCATGCAAACTTGGATAGGTTGAGGTGGCAGAGGAAGGTGCTTTCTATGGACTAGAATATCTTTAGAATAGAAATGGGAGTGCAAAACACTTTTACAGAAGAAACATCAATATCCCAAAAATAGAAATCTTTCTGGGGGGCTTTTTTTTCTTACAAACTGTCAATGCAGAATTCACTTTATAGCTCATCTGTGCTAGTTTTAATGAATTTACCATGAAAAAACGAAGTTTACTAAAATTGGCTGAGAGATTTATGAAAAAATTTGGATCTTAATTTTTTCACAATATCTATGCTCCTGGTTTCCTCAAGCAAGCCAATTTACTTTTATAAATTGAGATATCCCTGATAGAGTAATAAAGGTACAAGTAAGTTGTCCTCCTCAGTCGTGGGAACTTCATTAACAAACAAACACCAAAGTACAATAGTGAGCTCATGCCCTAAGCAAGAGTTGCGAAAATATTTAGATACAAGTATTGAAGAAAAAGAAAAACCAAATTCTAAGCAAACACTTTGCAAAAATGATTGGTCTACCTGAGGTGTTTGGGAAGGCGTTTTCTTAAAGGCCTTATCAACAGCTCGATGGACACCAATAGAGGAAACTATAGGCTAGACTTGGTGAGGTAAAGCGGGTACGTCACACTGTGTGGTATCTTCTAGAATAAATTCTGTCTTGAGACCAAAAGCAGAAACTTATTCTTAAGGTGTTTGTCGACGGTCTGCCTCTTTGAGAAGGTCTCAACATGTTTACTTGTCCGTACTGAAGGTTTTTAATAGCCATTTAATAAAATTCAGTGAGGAAGGCCTGTATGGTCTTTGACTGAAGATGAGCTCTGCACTTACATTTCCTTTTGTGACACTTCCAAAAGTGGAAAAGGTCCTGAAATCACCAATGGCTGGGCCATGCCAGGGCTATAGGGATCATTAATGTTATAGATTGTCCCAGCATGAGAATGATCTTTGGCAGGACTGAAATGCAGGAAAAGAGTACAGAATACTCTTAACTAGTTAATTAGAAGGTCATTCTCCCTGTAGATGGATTATAGTTACCTGTTAATTAAGCCAACTCACTGCTAGTCAATTGGTCATCAGGACATTCCTGAACAAGTCTCATGTGCAGCAAGAGGTGCAATGAAAATACAGGAATCCACGATTTCCTAAGAGAGTAAACGTACACAGTTTATGGCTCCTGGTTTCTTTTAGGAAAGAGAAATCAGGATGGAAACAGTCCTTCCAAGTAAAAACTGTTACGATTCTTGTGTCTAACGCAAACCATACATGACAAACATTTTGCTGTGGTTTATGCAGGGGACAAAATTCTGGAGGACTATAGAGAATTTCTGAAAGTACAGTAGAACCTCTGATAAAAGTCTACACTGAAAAGCCAGTCATGCAAGCACAGATAGACAAGGTTTTTCTGCTTACAAATGGGCTGCTACCACTGCCATGCTATTTGAAAAGGCATAGGGTTCCCACTTCTGACTCAATGGCACAACTCTATATTGTACTGTTCGTTGCTTACCTCAAACCCCAAGGATAATACTTAAGTTTCCTAGCAATGTAGATGCTAAACTATCTCTCCTAAAGGTCTAAGGAACACATTAAATTTTATCTGGTTAACGCAGCTACATCTTACGAAGACCAAACCTTTTTAAGTAATCTTTTCTCAGCCTTGTTTTTGTGGTTCTTAAAGCACAAGTTAATTACCTTCGGTAACAATATATCTGTAAGAAACAGTAGTTAGTATTAGATTCCTTACCTTAGAATATCCCCAGACGTCAGACTGGATCCGGAAAGTTTTGCGTAGCAGTACCTTGCACGTCGGTAGGCGTCATCTGCGGCTCCGCTTCAGTCGTCGGCGCCATGATGACGTCAGAGTACTTAGACGCCGCCCTCGTGCACTGACATCAGTTCTTATACACAACTTTTCCACGCCAGAAATGCAGAGCCATGATAAAAACTAACCCTGGTGCCATGAAAATAGGGCCCTGAAAGGGGATGACCTTAACCTTAGACATCGGTTCGCAGAACGGGGAGGATGGGTGGTGCGGTAAGGAATCTAATACTAACTACTGTTTCTTACAGATATATCGTTACCGAAGGTAAGTAACTTGTGCATCTGAAAGAAACAGGTTAGTATTAGATTCCTTACCTTAGAATAGATACCCCAGCAAAACCAACCCCGGTGGTGGGTCCGCAAACCAATGATTACACCAGAAAGTCCTGGAGAACGGAACGTCTGAAAAAGCCATCTCTCCGGACTTGGCTGTCCAGGCAGTAGTGTCTTGCGAACGTGTGCAGCGAGGCCCACGTAGCTGCCCGACAGATGTCCTGCAAGGGGACTCCCCGGCCCAGGGCAGTAGTAGTCGCCGTGGCCCGTGTGGAATGGGCACGAAGCCCCACAGGAGGCTCCTTTCGAGCCAGAGAGTAACAAGCCTTGATGCACAAGATGACCCATCAAGAAATGGTTCGATTGTGCACCGCCCGTCCCTTCTTAGCGCCCACGTAACCAACAAAGAGTTGGCCATCCACCCGGAACTGGCGTGTGCGATCCAGATAGAATGAGAGCGCACGTTTTGGGTCCAGGAGGTGGAGCCTCTCTTCCTCTTTCGAGGGATGCGGAGGCGGAAAGAAGGTGGACAAGGTGATGGACTGCCCGATGTGGAAGGCTGTGACGACCTTGGGCAGGAAAGAGGGTCGTGTCCGCAATACAACTTTGTCCGGATGGACAGAAAGGAAAGGAGGTTTAGAAGAAAGGGCCTGGAGCTCACTCACTCTACTGGCAGAGGTGATGGCAACCAGGAATGCAGTCTTAAGAGTAAGGAGAGAAGAGGACAGTTATGAAGTGGCTCGAAGGGAGCGCACATCAGATAAGTCAGAATAAGGTTCAAGTCCCACTGAGGCATCACGAAAGGAACAGGAGGGAACATATGAGTGATGCCCTTCAAAAACCTATTTACAACTGTGGACTTGAACAAAGAGGGCTGATCAGGGAGCCTTAAGAAGGCAGAAATGGCAGAGAGTTAGCCCTTTAGAGTGCCCAGAGCAGAGCCCTGCTGGGCAAGAGATAGAAGAAAGAGGAGAATCTCTGAAAGAGGGGCAGAAAGGGGATCCACAACCTTTGCTGTGCACCATGCCACAAACTTGTTCCACCTGCAGGCGTATACCAATTTTGTGGAGGGACACCTGGCTGCCAGAATGACATTACAGACTTCAGGAGGCAAGTAAAATGGCCTCAACTGCCGCCGCTCAATCTGCACGCATGTAAGTGGAGACTGGACAGGTTCGGGTGGAGGACCGTCCCCTGCTGCTGCGACAGAAGGTCCTCCTGAAGGGGCAGACGAATCGGGGGATCGACAGACACGCTGAGTAGCTCGGGATACCAGAATCTGCGTGCCCTGTCCGGAGCCACAAGGATGACTTGGTCCCGGTCGTGCCTGATCTTCTTCAGCACACTGGGCAGAAGTGGTATAGGCGGAAAGGCGTACAACAAACCGCAACTCCACTCGCGACGAAAAGCGTCTTCGAGCGAGTGCCGCCTTGGAAATTCCAACACGCAGAACTGATGACATTGCGCGTTCTCTTCTGTAGCAAACAGATCTAACCACGTCCGAGTTCAGACACCATTCGTGATCCATCATGCACCGACGGCTGAGTTTGTCCGCCCTGGTGTTCAGGGAACCTGCCAGGTGTTGAACCACCAGGGTCACGCCCTGATGTTCCAGCCACTGCCAGAGGCGCAGTGCCTTCTGGCATAGGGTCCACGACCCCACCCCACCCTGTTTGTTGCAGTACCACATGGCGGTTGTGTTGTCCGTGAACACCTGCACTACACTCCCCCGGACAGAGGGGAGGAATGCCTTCAGTGCAAGCCGGATCGCCCGCAGCTCCAGAAGGTTGATGTGGAGCCGGGACTCCGCCGGAGACCAGAGACCTCTGATCTCCGCCTCTCCCATGTGGCCCCTCCCAGCCCTGGAGGGACGCGTCCGTCACAACTACGTGCTCCGGTTGGGGTTGGAAGAGGGATCTGCCGCTGACCCAATCGCCGTCCGTGAGCCACCACTGCAACTGTCTTGCAGTGCCCTCAGAGATCAAGACATGGTCGGACAAGTTGCCCTGATGCTGGGCCCACTGAAACTTCAGGTCCCACTGCAGAGCCCGCATCCGCCACCTGGCGTGATGCACCAGAAGGATGCAGGAGGCCATCAGCTCAGGAAGCCGCAGCGTCAACCTGACCGAGACTCGGGATAACGGCTGAAAGATCGGAATCAGAGCCTGAATATACCGAAACCGCTGTTCGGGAGGATAACCCCGAAACTGCGCCGAGTCTAGAACCACTCCGATAAAGAGGAGCTTCTGAGAGGGACACAGGTGTGACTTCGGCGCCCAGGAGGTGCAGGAGGTCGGCCGTAGTCTGGAGGTGGCTGACGACTGTCTGGGGCGAGCCCGCCTTCAACAACCAATCGTCGAGGTAGGAGGAAGACTGAAACCCCTAACCTGCGCAGATGAGCTGCGACCACCACCATCACTTTTGTGAACACCCGTGGGGCGCTGGTAAGGCCGATGGGGAGCACTGTAAACTGAAAGTGCTCGTGGCCTACCGAGAACCGCAGGTAGCGCCGGCAGGACGGGGATGTGGAAATAAGCGTCCTGCAAGTCCAACGCTACCATCCAGTCTCCCAGGTCCAGGGCAGCTAAGACCTGAGCCAGTGTCAGCATCTTGAACCTCTCCTTCCGGAGGACGCCGTTGACATTCCGCAGGTCCAAGATAGGGTGTAGGCCCCCTTTGCCCTTCTTGGGAACCAGAAAGTAGTGGGAGTAACAACCGCACCATACTTCTGGCCCAAGAACGCGCTCGATGGCCCCCTTGGCCAAGAGGGCCGTAACTTCCTCTCGCAGAAGATTCAAGTGATCCCCCGACACGCGGTGGTACTGCGGTGGCATGGCTGGAGGGGTCGCCTAGAAGGGGAGGGAGTATCCCCTTCGGACGATTTGCAGCACCCACCTGTCCGGTGTGATGTTGCGCCAGTGGAGGAGGTGATGGCGAACCCTGCCCCCCACTGGCGTCACATGGGCTTGAAAGCTCGGACTAGGAGGGCTTTGAGGCGGATGCTGAGGGGGTGGATGTGGACTGGCCTCGCCGTTTTCCCCGGGCACCGCCACGGCGGTTACCACCTCCACAACCGCGCTGGATGTTAGACTGCGGCCCGTGGCTGGCAGGACGTGTGGGGGCGCCCCTTCCTTGGCCACAAAAGGAGCGAAAGGCAGCAGTTTGCTGGCGCGGGCCGACAGGCACAAGGACTTGGCCGTAGCCCTGGAGTCCTTCAAGCTCACTGTCTGCCTTGTCACCAAAAAGTGGACGTCCATCAAACGGCATGTCCATAAGGGTGTTTTGGACAACAGCCGAAAAGTTGGCGGACCTCAGCCAGGTGTGGCGACGAATCGCCACCGTCGTTGCCATCCCTCTGCCCAGCGAGTCCGTTGTATTCAGCCCACATCGGACAGAATACCGTGCCGCATCTTGACCCTCCGCAAGGGCTTGGGCGAGTTTAGTCCGGGCCTCCTCGAGACATTGTGGCAGCACGTCCGCGACCGTGTCCCACAGAGTGGGTATAACGGCCCAAGAGGCATGCGGTGTTAACTGACCGCAACCCCAAACTCAGAGAGGAGAACATCTTCTTACCATACTGTTCGTACCTCTTGGATTCCCGATCGGGGGAGCCGTCGGGAATGCGGTCTGGGAGTTAGAGGCCTGGATGACCAGGCTCTCGGGAGTGGGGTGGGTGGACAGGAAGCAAGGGTCGCCCGGAGCCGGGCGGTGGCGTCTGGCCACGTTCCTATCTACAGTGGGACCTGTAGCGGTCCTGGACCAGGTGCCCAGAAGAACGTCAGAAAAGGCCTCATTAAACGGCAACATAGGCTCTGAAGAGCTTGCTTGCGGTTTAAGGACCTCAGTGAGGACGTTAGTCCTCACGGCCGCGACGGGGAGTTCAAGGGACAAGGCCTTGGCCACCCCCGGCAACACCACACTATAGGCAGCCCCCTCCTCCGAAGCCAGAGTAGGAGGGGAGACAAAACCAGTGTCTGGCGAAGTGCCCAAACCACTGGCATCCCCTAAGCTCACCTGCCCAGTCCTGATAAGACTGGCACTCACGTGCCAAGGGGTCCTCAGACCCCTCCCAATCCGCCTCGCCACCCATCTCCTGGTACTCAGGGTAAAATGATGGGGCCGGATCATAGAAGAAAAAGTCTTCTCTCGGTGTCGAAACCGGGTCGAGGGGGGACCGGGGACGATGTCGTCCGTGGACGACGCCGGAGGCAACACCCTAGGGGCCGGCGCCAGCGAGGTCGTAAGGTCGGTCGGCGACGACCCGGATCCGGAACCGGATCCAGTGGGGCCTTGCGGCATCGGGGCCGAAGCACCCGGCCCGCTTGGGCTCCCAGTCGGGGCCGCTTGGCCTGAAGGCGCCGCGGAACCCGATGGAGGAGTGAGAGACCTCATGGCCGTGAGGAAGGCGTCGATCTCCTCCGGCGTTGCGTTCTGCCCAGGGACCGGCGGGTATGGAGCAGACCGCAACGCCCGCGACTCCGGCGGAGCCGCATGGGCGGTGTCGTCGCGCGAGCGTCGGTGGGAGTCAGAAGAGCGATGTCGCTTCTTCGACTTCTTGTGCCACTTACCTGAGGACTTGGAGCTCGAGGAGTGGTGTCGATCCTTCGAGCCGTGATGACTCCGGCCCCACGACCGGTCCCTCGACCTCCTTCCGGACCGGGACCTCGAACGGCGCGGGCCGACTGCCGGAGCTCGAGGCGCTTGCGGGACCGCTCCCGCCTAGCCTTCGACGTCGGGGCCCGGCAGTCGGGGCACGACTTGTCATCGTGGTCGGGCCCCAGGCAATGAAGACACCAGCGATGGGGGTCGGTAACCGACATCAGTCGGTTGCAGTCGACGCAGAGCTTGAACCCGGGCATCCCTACCGGCACCGGAGTCGTTAGACTTTGAAGAAAGATCAAAAATGATCGAAAAAGTTTAGTCAAAAATTGACTAAGGGTACCACTTTTTCCGGATCGGCGCTTGCTGGCGCGAAAAAATAGGAACTGACATCAGCGCGCGAGGGCAGCATCTAAGTACTCCGGCGACGTCATCCCGACGCCAACGACGGACGCGGATCCGCAGGCGACGCCTACCGACGCCCAAGGGTACTGCTACGCAAAACTTTCCAGATCCAGTCTGACGCCTGGGGATATTCTAAGTTAAGGAATCTAATACTAACCTGTTTCTTTCAGATCTGAGATTATGTTTAAAATCTTGCTTTCACCATTTATTTTCAGGAAATAGAGGCGTAAATCCATGTCCATCTTTTGTGATTTAAGCACCATTACTATCATTTTTTTAAGTGGCGCAAATATACATCACACAAGTAGTCCATTGGAAATGTGTGAACAATTTTATGAGATTCATTCTGCACAATGTTTAGTACCCAGCTGTCTTTCGTCATACTCCACGACTCTGTCAAGCAGTTGCTGACTATTTCACCATTAATCACTTGAAGGTGGATGGGGGAGATATTCTGATTTGCAAAAAAAAGCAAAATTGACCCTGCACCAAAGTTCATAAGTATATGATGTATATAAATGTTCTAGTACATCAAGTCACATCAGAAAACACAATACAACAATAAATAGCTTCCCAAGGATTAGCAATCTCAGAAACTTGATTTAAGATTATTTAGTTCTTTATTATTCAGACACTTTATTTATTTAAAATAATACAGAACTGCTTGCCGCCAACGCTTCATGTGCGGACGTTGAGAAAATATCCGGGTTTATATTCAGTGTCTTAGTGTGAAGATGACGACAATTTTATGATTAATATACGGTTTCATCACTGCTGTTGCTATTTCAAAGGTGGCGTGAACAACTGTCAAAATATAACAACCAAGCCCTGAAGAAGTCCCAATAGGGATGAAACGCGTTGGCATCAAGCAATTCTGTAATATTTTAAAAAGAAAGAAAGTGTCTGAATAATAAAGAACGAAATGATCTTCAGTCAAGTTTCTGAGATTGCTTATCCTTGGGAAGCTATTTATTGTTTTATTGTGTTTTCTGGTGTGACTTGATATACTAGAACATTTATATACATCATATACTTAGGAACTTTGGTGCTGGGTCAATTTTGCTTTTTGGTTATAGGTGATTCATAATCACCACTGTGGGATGTATATGGGTCACATCCCAGACCCAACGCACAGGGATTAAAATAGAACACGCTGATATTAATAGTGATGCTTAGTGCTGGTCTTGCATAGCTCTGAACCTTCGCAGCACATTTTAGCTTCAGATTTGTGTCTGAGGAGTCCCTGGCCTATCTTGTTCGTACATTTTAAATCCACTTGAGGGCATAAATCTGTATGAACGTTTTGGAAGTCCTCTTCTACATGTCGACAAGGTTTGGTGCATCACCTTTGATATTCATCTATGTGGGTCTAGAACAAAGTGCCACAGAAAGGCAGCCCACGATCTCACAATGGGCATCCAACTATATGTGCCTAGGCCAAGCTCACACAGTCATGGAGATTCCATGACATTATAAACAAGAATTTGCAATGCAATAGGTCTCACATTCACGCAAATTTAAGCTATTGGCATTGTAAATGACAATGCCTTTTATTTATGTTTTGTGTTTTAAAACATAAATAAAAGCAACTTTTTAAGGGAAGTGAACGATAAAAGTGTTCCAACATCGTATATCATTTGTAGCATAACTGTCATAATTCTTGTGAACTTGATCAAAAATAACATTATCCACTACACTCTTTAAAAAGAAGTAAAAGCTATCCTCATGGCTAAATACACTTGAACTATTATCTCGAACTCTGTTAACACCCTGCACCGATCTGTACTACATGTTTGACCCATTTACTTATTTGTATGAGTTGTCTTATTACTCACGTGATGGGCTTTGCAGCCACCGATTTGTACTGTGTGATCTATTGATTTATTTGTTTGACAATGTTCCCTCATGTACCCCTCTATGTAAAGCGCTCTGATATCTGCGAAGATCTTGTTCGCGATATAAAACTTTGAAAATAAAATAAATAAATAAATAAATTATATTGTTTATTCTGATTAGTGATCAAAAAGGGATGCTGGCAAGATGTGCCTGTAGTTGATTTACATGCTGTGCATAATCCCCCATTGAGGTTCAGATTTTCTTTTGCCTGCTGCTTTCAGAGGAGAAATACCTTTTTGGTCTTTTATGTTCAGTGTTCTTCCTAATAGCCCTCAATCATGTCCTTATCTGCCCTCCGTGTTGGACAGTGGTGGAGAGTGTATGTTTGTTTTGCATGTATAAAGTTGTGCAAGCAAAACAGGGTCAGACTCTACAGCAAGAATAAGATCTCTGTTCAATGTAATGTATGCGCCTAAATCTAATTATGTGATTTTCTTTGGAATTTAAAATTATGACTGATTACTAAAGAGGAAAATACTTTTATAATACTTTTTCTGGTTGTGGATTCTTTCAGAGGAATTCGGTTTTAAGCATAGACATTGATAGACTACTAGCATATGTCATTATGACAAACTTAGGTTTTTGAGGATTATTGTGTTTCTAAGTACCACAACTGTGGGAAAACAGAGTACACTGTTAGAACTACAGGGATTCCCACATTGGTAGAAATTTTCTTTGAAGACTCAAAAGCGATGGTGGTGGTCATGGTTTTAGGGTGGTGCCTCTTCGATTGCACTGGGGTACCTGGCAGGGTTACTTACCATAACTTCTGCTGCTTACTATGTGAGGAAAACCACTTGAAGAGAGACTCAAAGAAAATCAATTTATTGACATTAAAAGTCACCATGTTATATTACCAGTTTGATGAAAACCTGATCACATTTAACATTTGTTGATAACAAGGAACCTCCCTGGAAAAGGGAAGAATGTGGGGAACAATGATGACTGAAAATAATGTGCCCTTCACCCAAAAAAGAAATTCCAGGGACAAATATCCTGCCATTTTCCACCTGCTCTGAACAGGCAGAAGATAACAGTGGACAGGCCGGTGAGAGAAAGGGGGCATGTTATTAGGGCAGGGTTGGACTGGGAGAACATTGTCTATTCCCCTGCGTTGTTTGTGCAGGGATTCACTCAGCCCCAGGTTCTGCCATTAGCCTGGGCCTGATCTTCTTAAAGGAAGACAGTGGTTGAGGCAGTCATGTCCTGTGCCGGACTGTGGTAAAGGTATTGTATGCCAACACTCTGAACATCTAGTCCGCATGAAAGAGACCTAGTCGACCCCAACTTGTTTAGATCACATGCCAGCACCACTACAGTACACAAGCACACAGCAGGGTTAACATTAGAAATCGTAAAATGCAATTTTGAGAGCTCGACCTTCCTGTGAGAATTATTAGGAACAATGCCAACGGTATTCTGTTCTCAGACTTGTAGCTGCGTTTCAAAGTTGAACCCAGGGTGGAAAGAATTCTTGTTTCTTGTTAGCGTTCTCAATCGTGCCAATATGATACTCATTTTCCTAATGAAGGAGTACTGTTTCTTTGTATGGACTAGCTGGAAATTTTCATTGCTTGAGGAAGATGCATTTGACCATGCTTAGTAATGTACTGTTAGACATGCAGTAGCCAAAGCTGGCTTAAGATCTCCTTTTCACTGGAATGAAATGCTTCGCTTTCAAAGAATTTCCCACCTAAGAGTGCTAACTGAATCTTGGTTTCACACCCAGGGATGCAATGGAGTCGGGGCTGTACTTATCCCTGTTGCTGCAGCAATTTTACTGGCTGCACATCTACACCTGGTGAAAGAAGGTCCGGTGTTCCGAATTTCTTCGTTCAAAACTTGCAGACCCAGTAATTCATGTTTTGGGAAACCAGGCTACCTATAATTGAGTAGCAGAGTTCCATCACGAGTTACTGCACAGGGTGAAACATTATCACTTGCAATGAGTAGCCTAGTGTACGGTTTCAGAGGCCAATGCTCTCACTGAATGTTACAGATAATTTTGTTAAAGAGCAGAAAATACCTTTAACCTTGTTAAAGTAAAGCGCGGGTGCCGCGATTGTAGCAAAAGTAAAGAAATAGATGTTTTTTTTCTATTTCTTTACTTCTGCAGGAATCGCGGCACCCGCTCTTTACCTTTAACCATGTTAAAGTAAAGTGCGGGTGCCGCAACTGTAGCAAAAGTAAAGAAATTGATTTTTTTTCTATTTCTTGACTTTTCCAGCAATTGCGGCACCCGCAATTGTAGCAAAAGTAAACAAATCGAGCGCGCCCTTGTGAGACCGAGTGAATGAGGGGGGAGAGAGCCATGCAGGAGGGAATGACTAATGCAGCTGTTTTCAAGCACACTCGTGCTTGTGGCACCATCCGCCTTGTGAGAGCAAGCAACAGCCAATTAGCATGCGTGCTGCTGCTCGCTCCCGCAAGGTGGATGCCGTCACAAGCACAAGTGCTTAAAAATGAGCATCACAAACTCTTCCATCATATGTTGTTGTATGGCGTTTTAGATTCCGAATGGATTTTCCCAATTCATGCCCTTATATAGGTACAATTTACGTTGCCCTTATACAGGCATAGAAATCAAGCAATTATTTAGGCATAGCCCATGCAACCCAAATACAGGCATGGCTACTTCCATCCGTTCACCAAACATCACGACGATTTCTTGGAAAATCAGCTTAAGCCGTTAGGGACTTCCTCTTGCTTGAATATTGATTTCTCCAAGAACTCAGTTAGTTTTACAATGAACATCTATTCCTTAGGGGTTCATTCATGACGTTCATATGCCCGAATTTACGTCAAACATGGCATTCCTAAACACCTTCAAGGTATAAATATACCTTCATTTGCTACAGCAAAGCACGGTGGTTTGGAGCAGTTCGACGACCTACTTACCCGACGCAGCTCGCTACAGCAAGTGCCGAAGGAAGCCGACTCTCCAACTGACGCACTGATCAGGAAGCTGCCCTCCTCTGCTGAGAAATCCAGATCCAGTGTTTCTGACTCCCCTTGTGGGGTGTTGGGAAATCGAGTCCCGAGACAGAGATACCAGACCTCCTTCATTCAAAGGTATAGAGCTGGTAAGAACCTAGAGAAACCTTTGGTAGATTTTTGGCAAAAACTAAACCTATGCTAAAGACCATACTTACTTCTTCCCACGTACTAGACCTAGGTTAGGTACATTGGGGTAGGCGTATTTTAGAAGCAACAGTTGAGTATTTTAGTCCATGTTATTTATGTATGTATTTTTATAAGGCTTAGAAACCATACAATGCTATTACAGTATTAATTCATAATACTATTATCGCTGTACACGTTATACTTTGCATTCTGTCTAACGATTGTAGCAGTTCACCTCTCTTGCATGAGAAAGAAGACTGTTCAATAAACCTTTTATTGAAAACGCCCGTCTCACTATTTCTCTGCAAACTCTGTAGAAACGAAGCATGCACGATTGACCGAGTGAAATACTTATCTATTGTTTCCACGACTCGGAATATAGTTATTCCAGTCCTAGGGAAACAAAGTTGTCCTGTTTATGCGGTTGTCAGAAACGAATCCCTTCTTGTGAATTCGAGAACGTTTCTAGTGACCTCTGAGCTAGCTGGCACTCACAATTAAGTTTAGTATATTCGATAGAGACCTACTGACCTAAACCCTACATCATATCTATAGGATATATTATTCCAATGCACAGAGCCTATTGGGAATATAGGAACTGTGAGAAGTTGGCCTGATATGCAGTGCTCACTATTCTAGTGATCACTATGTATCAGTCCAAACAACCCTTATTGATGTTTGGTTGTAAGTCAACCTGATAGACCAGCTATCCTAGTAGCATGGACACGTGCAGTCTTTAGGCTAAACTCTAGAGGGCGTGTTAAGCCAGCTGTTTTACCATCACATTACCCCTTGAACACCAAGTGAAAGGACACCACACAAGTTGTTATCAAAAATAAAGTATATTTATTTTATAACAGGACTACCCTGGCTCTTTATGAGACAGGGAGCTAAGCACACAACAAAACTCTTAAAGAAATACTGAAAGTCGCACAATTTACACAAATGCCCGAGGGGCACGAAAAACCATATACACAAGAAGTGGAATGCGAAGTTACTAGCAGGTAAGTAATACTTTTCTAGACTGTAGAAATGCTAGGCCTACAATGCTGAACCCTGAGATTAGAAGCAGGAGGCCTTGGGACGCCGTGTGCAGAGTGGGAACTCTCACGCGTAATGTGGGAACAAGTCTATGGATACTAGCAATCACAAAGTTACTGTTCTCGGGCGAACCCGACTAGGTGGGTCGAAAACAATAGTGGATCCGAACACTTAGGGTGTTGGACTATGCTGGAGCACCGGAGTAGGAGTAGTTTCTGTTCTGTAACTCCAGTTCTGTAGTAGGGGTATCTCTGTTATAGTCATAATCTAGTGAATAGTCCCGCCCATGTGCGTGGACCCCGGCAATCAAAAATAATCTCTTAAGTTGTGTAGGAGAGTAGGGTCTGCAATCCTATGATCACCCAGATTTTTGCTTTTTGCTGCACTGGTTTACGACTTTCCCTGGCTGTGGGCCTGCTAATCAGACCCACAGCCTAGCTGTTCTCTCTATCCAAATTGTACTCAGGTACTGAATTGGCCCTGGGCCCTCTCCAAGTCCCTGTACTCAGGGCTGAGGTGCACCCAGAAGTCTCCCAGGGGCTGAAGCATGTATTATGCCACCCCTGGATTGACTAACTAAAACTGACACAACTGGCTGCACGACAGCTGGGGCAAGGTGGTGTACACACCCTTTGCTTTAGATATAGTATACCTATATCTAACCCTAAAATGGACACACAGATCTCCTATCAGTCACTCCTATGGCAGGCCTTGACAATCCTGAAGGCAGAGTGCTTGGAATCGTGTGAGATGGTGCTCTGGCATGAGCTGAGCCTGTCTGCGGCTTTCGGGATCCATCCCTTAGCCGTTTCCATGATATCGCATACCATATACTCTTAAGTGCATTATAATCCTCGCGGTTATGTGCCAACTCTGGTAGCGCTTTATCAAAACATGTCGAGTAAGGTGTCATACGAATTGGAATACTAACCCCTCGCCAATTCTGGCGACGGGGTTAGCATTCCACCCTTCTAGAGGGACACGACATGCCTGTAACCTATAACCCGGTTAAAAGTCAGACAGAGCCTTCGCATCCACAAAATGGATGCTGCCACCGAGACACAAGTCTGCCCTCCTGCTGCTGGGAGTCCTCCCAGAGCAGGAGATAAGGACAAAGGGTTTCCTGCCAGGGGCGGTGCCAGCACCGTCCCAGACAGGGTTTTGTGTATTGTAGGTAGGCGGGGCTTTAGAGGAAGGTGACTGCAAGTAGCACCCCGGTGCTCACTATGCATAGGCCGGCTTGAACCAGTTCCAGGGTCACTCCAGACCCTGTGCTGGGGAAAAGCCCGCCAAGGAAGTGGGTGTAACCACCCCCCTCCTAGTCCCACCCATAGGGCAGGACTTAGTCGCGTGCCAGCCCCTTTTTACAGGATAAAGGTAGAGACTGGCCCCCTTCCAAATCAGATCATCTTTGAATCCTGAAACTACTTTCTGCGAAAGGAACTCAAGACTTCTTCCTAAGATTTCTCCCTTGTGACTAAGGAGTAGTCACCCTGCACCCGCAGGCACCATCTACAGAACACTGCGGTCTGCTGCACGTCCTTCCTCCGGAATCCGACTGCCCAGCTCGACGAGACCCGGCTTCCCTGGCACCTCTGACCTCTACCCACCTCTACAGCACAGCTGAGAACCGTGGGTGCGACGAGACCTCGAGGGACCGGCCATCGCCAAGACTGCACGACTTCTGCACAGCAAGCCCACCGAGTAATTTCCTGGTGAGTGCTTTGGGGTCCGAGAAGCCCCCGCCCTGAGCAGCTCCAGCACCGAAGAGCAGCCCCCCAGCATCTCCACGATCTGCGTGGGGCCCTTCTGCTTTCCGCTGCTCACCGCGTTGTTTGGCTACTAGCCCGTTGGCTTGTGGCCTTCCTGACGACGCCCGACGACATTTCTGCTGCTGGTCTGGTTGCTCCAGACTGGCCCTTGCTCCCTTCCAGAAGAGGAGCACCCCGGACCCTCCTGGTCCACTCAAGACGCCATTTTGAGTCCACCGCGTGGGCTTGAATTAGCCAAGGCTTGTTGCCCAATCCTGGGTAACTTCGACGCCAAAGACTTCATCCTTCGTGGGACAGCTCGCACCTCCATCCTGGTCGCCGACAACGCCTCCTGGTCCGAGAGACTGCAGAGCCCAGCAGCGCCCACTCACCTGACTGCGGTGACTTCGCCCGGTGCCATCCTGGTGCCCACTTAATCACTGGCTAGTGATTCAAGAACTTGGTCCCCTCTGCTTTCAGGTTTTCTTCTTCCTTGATCCAGGCTTGGATCCATCGAACTTTCCTTCACTGGTCGCCTGCCAGCAACTTCTTTCTTCCAGGCTCCTGGTCCGGCAACGAGATCCCCGACGTCTTTTCAGGCCTATGCAGCTGCAGCCCCTGGGCTAGGTAACTTCGGCACTTCAGTGTCCCAGCATAGCCTCACTATCCTAGGGTCAGGATCCACTGTCGTTTTCTTCCCACCAGGTCGGGTTCGCCCGTGAACACTAACTTTGTGAATTCTAGCTTCCATAGACTTTGTCCCGCATCCCGCGTGAGAGTGCACACTCTGCACCCGAGTTCCCTAGGCCTCCTGCTAGTAATCTAAAGGTTCAGTAGTCCAGTCCTAGCGATCCCAAAGCCTCTGAGAATCGTTACTTACCTGCTAGTAATTCGCATTCCACTTTTAGCGTATATGGTTTTTCGTGCCCCTCGGGCATTTGTGTAACGTGCTAACTTAAAAGTATTTTCGTAAGAGTTTTGTTGTGTGCTTAGCACCCTGTCCTCATAAAGAGTACAGGGTTGTTGTGATTCTAATAAATACATTGTTTATTTTCATAACACTTGTGTGGTGTCCTTTCACTGGGTGTTCAAGGGGTAATGTGATGGTAAAACAGCTGGCTTAACACGCCCTCTAGAGTCTTAGCCTTAGACTGCTCGTATCCATGCTACTAGGATAGCTGGTCTATAAGGTTGACTTACAACCAATCATCAATAAGGGTTGTTTGGACTGATATATAGTGATCACTAGAATAGTGAGCACTGCACATCAGGCCAACTTCTCACATTGGTGAGCAGCGGTTGGGATTTGAGCTTGCTGTTGTTTTACCACACATGCCCTAAGAATATCTTGTGAAAGATCACATAAGTACTAAAGGTACATATAACTTAGCTTAGAATACTCTGAGTTCTACTGAACCAGCTGTTGTAGCTCCTAGGGCCTAGCACACCCTAAACTACAACTCTAGCAAGGGATCAGTAGGCAAACATATAGTGTAGGTAAGTGCACCACTTACACCTCACTAGAAAAGCATGTCGACTCAGGGGGACTCTGCTGAGACTCCCCTGGTCAGTGTTGACCCTCCACAGGTCACTTCAAGATATGCAGCTCTCAATTTTCAGGAGATGAGGCAACTCTGTGTCTCCAGGAAACTGAAGCAGGGGTCTAACCCCACCCTTCCCTTTCTGATAGGTCTCTTAGAGACGTATGATGCCAGAAAGCTCTCTCAGTTACATGAGAGCATGCCAGCCTTAGAGGGAACCTCTGGGGATCCAGACCTCCCCAACACTGATTCAGCAGTTGAGGAGGAGGTACTCTCTGGGGATGAGGTAGACAAGGGTCTTGAGGTAGTCAGAAGGCTAACTAGGACCAACTTAGACTTACTTGGGCTAGGATCTGGGGGCCCCCCAGTACTAACCCGAAGTGGGCCTAACCTTGGAGTTAGGAGAGATAGATCTCTTTCTAGGGACTCCAATAGATCTCTGCACTCTAATGCCTCTTCTCAGGGGAGAAGGAATCCTCCACAGAGGAGATTTACTTCCCCTCAGAGAAAGGAGCATGAAGCTAGGATGAGACAAGCTGAACTGAGGATTGAAAGGGAAGAAATTGCCCTGGCCAAAGAGAAGCTTGCCCTGGCAAGAGAGCAGCAGATGAGTGGGCTAGCTCCCACTGGTGGCAGCAATCTCCCAAGAGATAGAGAGAAGGGTTTAGATACTAAACACCTGACTAAAATAGTGCCCCCCTTTAAGCAAGGGGATGACATCCAGAAATGGATGGCTGCTCTGGAGAGGGCCTGCACTGTGCAGAACATTCCCCAGAGTCAGTGGGCAGCTATACTGTGGCTCTCCTTTGATGGTAAAGGTAGAGATAAGCTCCTCACTACAAGAGTGGAGGATGCTAACAATTACCAGGTCCTGAAGAATACACTGGTTGATGGGTTTGGTTTAACCACTGAGCAGTACAGGTTGCTGTTCAGAGACACCCAGAAAACTCAGTCTCAGGACTGGTCTGATTTTGTGGATTGTGCCACTAAGGCTTTGGAGGGCTGGTTGCTGGGTAGCAAGGTTACAGATTACACAGGATTGTATAATCTAA
Organism: Lissotriton helveticus; assembly: GCF_964261635.1. Lineage (NCBI taxonomy): Eukaryota > Metazoa > Chordata > Amphibia > Caudata > Salamandridae > Lissotriton > Lissotriton helveticus. The sequence continues at coordinate 839,761,116 of NC_136073.1, read as the reverse complement.
TGATGAGAGAACAAATTTTGAACAATTGTCAGAACCAGTTGCTGCACCAGCACCTTGTTGATTCAGATCTGACCTCTCCCCAAGAATTGGGAAAGAAGGCAGACAAATGGGTCAGGACAAGGATCAAGCAGAACCAGAACCAGAACCAGGGTGGTCAGAAGAAAGCAGACCAGAAGGGTAATGTTAAGAATGAGCAAAATGACCAGAAGTCTTCACCAGGTCCCCAACAAACCAAAGAGGGTGGGGGTCAGGCTTCCCAGAAGAAGAAGACTCAAGAAGGCCAGTCCAAAAGGTGGTGCCAGTACTGCAAAAGTAAATCTCACTGGTTTAGTGAGTGCACCAAAAGAGGAGGAGGACAAACTCCTGCCACTACAGCTCCTAAAGCAACTGCACCCCCTAGTACAGTCAGTAGTGGTAGTGTCACTCCCAAGGCATTAGTTGGGTTAACCTTGGGTACTGAGGGGTCTGACAACTTAGTTGGCACACTCACTCAGGCTGTCCTTGTCTGTACAGGGGATATGGATATGTCCCCTGAAATAAGTCCCAATACTTTGGGCAAATACAGGCAGACACCTTTGATTAATGGCAAAATGGCTCAGGCCTATAGGGACACTTGTGCCAGTGTCACCATGGTGACACCTAACTTTGTGGACCCTGGACAGATCATGCCAGGTACTGATTTCCTGGTGACCAATGCCAGCAATGTCACTACTAGTCATAGTGTGGCAATTGTAGCTTTCTCCTGGGGTGGAGTGAAGGGACAAAAGAAAGTTGTAGTCAGTTCAGACCTCCCAGTTGATTGTTTGTTGGGCAATGATTTGGAGTCATCACAATGGTCAGAAGTGGAGCAGAGGACTCACATGGAGATGTTAGGCTTGCCAGCACATGTGCTTGCTGTGACTAGGTCACAGGCCAGAAGATGCCCCACTGAACAGGTGCTGGATCCTGAAATTATGGACCAGACACCTCCCAAGAAGAAGAGCAGTAAGGGTAAGGCTTTGCCTTCCCCCTTGCCCCAGGTTGAGGATCAAGTCTCTGAGGAGGCTGATCTAGCAGAGCTGAGGGAAACTGAGCCTAAAGAGCTTGAACTTGATCAAGTTGAGTTTCTGGGCTCAGGGGGACCCTCCAGAGCAGACCTGGGGAAGGAACAGTTGAGCTGCCCTTCCCTTGAACCCCTCAGACAGCAGGCTGCTGCTGAGGCTGCAGGGAATGCCACAGGTGCCCACAGGGTATACTGGGAAGATGGACTCCTGTACTCTGAGTCAAGAGACCCCAAGCCTGGTGCAACCAGGAGGCTGGTCATCCCCTTGTCTCTGAGAGGTTTCCTTCTCACCTTGGCCCATGAGATTCCCCTTGCAGGTCATTTAGGTCAGACAAAGACTTGGGACAGGCTTGTCTCACACTTTCACTGGCCCCATATGAATGAGAATACCAAGGAGTTTTGTCGCTCATGTGTCACCTGCCAAGCCAGTGGTAAGTCAGGTGGCACAACAAAGGCCCCCCTCATACCACTACCTGTGGTGGGGGTTCCCTTTGAAAGAGTGGGGATTGACATTGTTGGTCCAATGGAACCCCAGACAGCATCAGGACACAAGTTTATACTGGTGGTGGTGGACCATGCCACCAGGTATCCTGAGGCTATTCCCCTTAGGACCACTACAGCCCCTGTAGTGGCAAGAGCCCTAGTTGGAGTGTTCTCCAGAGTGGGTTTCCCTAAGGAGGTCGTTTCTGACAGAGGTACAAACTTCATGTCAGGATATCTGACTGCCATGTGGAAAGAGTGTGGTGTGAACTACAAGTTCACCACACCCTATCATCCACAATGCAATGGGCTTGTTGAGAGATTCAACAGGACCCTGAAAGGGATGATTCATGGGCTACCTGAACCTCTTAGGAGGAGATGGGATGTCCTGATCCCCTGCCTCCTGTTTGCTTACAGAGAGGTCCCACAGAAGGGGGTTGGCTACAGCCCTTTTGAGCTTCTGTATGGGCATCCTGTAAGAGGACCCCTGTGTTTGGTGAAGGAAGGATGGGAGAGACCTCTCAAAAAGCCTGCAACCAACATAGTGGACTATGTACTTGGTCTCCGCTCCAGGATGGCTGAGTATATGGAGAAGGCATCTAAAAACCTTGAGGCCAGCCAGGAACTTCAAAAAGCTTGGCATGACCAAAAGGCTGTACTGACTGTGTACCAGCCAGGACAGAAGGTGTGGGTGCTGGAGCCAGTGGCCCCAGCAGCTCTGAAAGACAAATGGTCTGGGCCCCACACCATCATTGAGCAAAAGGGAGAGGTTACCTACTTGGTGGACCTTGGAACTCCCAGGAGCCCTCTCAGAGTGCTCCATGTTAACAGGCTCAAAGCATATGTTGACAGGAAGGACATGAGCTTGCTCATGGCCACAGATGAGGGACAGGAGGAAGAGAGTGACCCTCTCCCAGACCTGCTCACTCAGAATCCTGATGATGGGTCAGTTGATGGTGTTGTCTTTTGTGGCAGCCTCACTGAACATCAGCAACAGGATTGCAGGCAAGTTCTGCAATCCTTTCGACATATGTTCTCTCTGACACCCAGCCAAACTGATTGGTGTACCCATGATGTTGACACTGGAGACAGTCTGCCTGTCAAGAGTAAAATCTACAGACAGCCTGATCATGTTAGAGACTGCATAAAAACTGAAGTGCAGAAAATGTTGGAACTGGGAGTCATTGAGCCCTCAGATAGCCCTTGGGCTAGCCCAGTAGTTCTAGTGCCAAAGCCTCACACCCAGGGTGGTAAGAGAGAGATGAGGTTTTGCGTAGACTACAGAGGCCTCAATGCAGTCACTAAGACTGATGCCCACCCAATCCCAAGAGCAGATGAGCTTATAGATAGATTGGCTTCTGCCAACTTCTTAAGCACATTTGATTTGACAGCTGGGTATTGGCAAATCAGGTTAGCTGAGGAAGCCAAACCTAAGACAGCATTTTCTACCCCTGGAGGGCATTATCAATTTGTGGTAATGCCCTTTGGACTGAAAAATGCACCTGCCACCTTCCAAAGGTTGGTGAATCAAGTCCTCACTGGGCTGGATGACTTCTGTGCAGCATATCTGGACGATATTGCTGTCTTTAGCTCCACCTGGGAGGATCACCTGGTCCACCTGAGGAAAGTGTTAGAGGCCCTGCAAAAGGCAGGCCTCACTATCAAGGCCACAAAGTGCCAGATAGGGCAGACACAGGTTGTATACCTGGGCCACCTTGTAGGTGGAGGCCAGGTTCAGCCACTGGAGAGTAAGATACAGGCCATCAAGGACTGGACTCCTCCAATCACCCAGACTCAGGTTCGAGCTTTCTTGGGCCTGACTGGGTACTATAGGAAGTTTGTCAGAAATTATGGGTCCATAGTGACCCCCCTTAATGACCTGACAAGCAAAAAGATGCCAAAGAAAGTTCAGTGGACAGCAAGCTGTCAGAAAGCATTCAATGACCTAAAGCAGGCCATGTGCACAGCACCTATCCTCAAGAGTCCAGATTACTCCAAGCCATTCATTGTCCAAACAGATGCTTCTGAGTTGGGTGTGGGAGCTGTTCTGTCTCAACTGAATTTTGATGGTAATGATCAGCCTATTGCTTTCATTAGTAGGAGGTTGACACCCAGAGAGAAAAATTGGTCAGCTATTGAGAGGGAGGCCTTTGCTGTGGTCTGGGCCCTGAAGAAGCTGAGGGCCTACTTGTTTGGCACTCACTTCACCATTCAGACAGACCATAAGCCCCTCTTGTGGCTAAATCAGATGAAGGGTGAAAACCCCAAACTGCTTAGGTGGTCCATTTCCCTACAGGGGATGGATTTTACAGTGGAGCATAGACCTGGGACTGATCACAGCAATGCTGATGGGCTCTCCAGGTATTTCCACTTAGAGCAAGAAGACTCACCTGGTCAAGGTTAGTTTATTGTCCCAAAGTTTGGGGGGGGGTCATGTAGGAGAGTAGGGTCTGCAATCCTATGATCACCCAGATTTTTGCTTTTTGCTGCACTGGTTTACGACTTTCCCTGGCTGTGGGCCTGCTAATCAGACCCACAGCCTAGCTGTTCTCTCTATCCAAATTGTACTCAGGTACTGAATTGGCCCTGGGCCCTCTCCAAGTCCCTGTACTCAGGGCTGAGGTGCACCCAGAAGTCTCCCAGGGGCTGAAGCATGTATTATGCCACCCCTGGATTGACTAACTAAAACTGACACAACTGGCTGCACGACAGCTGGGGCAAGGTGGTGTACACACCCTTTGCTTTAGATATAGTATACCTATATCTAACCCTAAAATGGACACACAGATCTCCTATCAGTCACTCCTATGGCAGGCCTTGACAATCCTGAAGGCAGAGTGCTTGGAATCGTGTGAGATGGTGCTCTGGCATGAGCTGAGCCTGTCTGCGGCTTTCGGGATCCATCCCTTAGCCGTTTCCATGATATCGCATACCATATACTCTTAAGTGCATTATAATCCTCGCGGTTATGTGCCAACTCTGGTAGCGCTTTATCAAAACATGTCGAGTAAGGTGTCATACGAATTGGAATACTAACCCCTCGCCAATTCTGGCGACGGGGTTAGCATTCCACCCTTCTAGAGGGACACGACATGCCTGTAACCTATAACCCGGTTAAAAGTCAGACAGAGCCTTAGCATCCACAAAATGGATGCTGCCACCGAGACACAAGTCTGCCCTCCTGCTGCTGGGAGTCCTCCCAGAGCAGGAGATAAGGACAAAGGGTTTCCTGCCAGGGGCGGTGCCAGCACCGTCCCAGACAGGGTTTTGTGTATTGTAGGTAGGCGGGGCTTTAGAGGAAGGTGACTGCAAGTAGCACCCCGGTGCTCACTATGCATAGGCCGGCTTGAACCAGTTCCAGGGTCACTCCAGACCCTGTGCTGGGGAAAAGCCCGCCAAGGAAGTGGGTGTAACCACCCCCCTCCTAGTCCCACCCATAGGGCAGGACTTAGTCGCGTGCCAGCCCCTTTTTACAGGATAAAGGTAGAGACTGGCCCCCTTCCAAATCAGATCATCTTTGAATCCTGAAACTACTTTCTGCGAAAGGAACTCAAGACTTCTTCCTAAGACTTCTCCCTTGTGACTAAGGAGTAGTCACCCTGCACCCGCAGGCACCATCTACAGAACACTGCGGTCTGCTGCACGTCCTTCCTCCGGAATCCGACTGCCCAGCTCGACGAGACCCGGCTTCCCTGGCACCTCTGACCTCTACCCACCTCTACAGCACAGCTGAGAACCGTGGGTGCGACGAGACCTCGAGGGACCGGCCATCGCCAAGACTGCACGACTTCTGCACAGCAAGCCCACCGAGTAATTTCCTGGTGAGTGCTTTGGGGTCCGAGAAGCCCCCGCCCTGAGCAGCTCCAGCACCGAAGAGCAGCCCCCCAGCATCTCCACGATCTGCGTGGGGCCCTTCTGCTTTCCGCTGCTCACCGCGTTGTTTGGCTACTAGCCCGTTGGCTTGTGGCCTTCCTGACGACGCCCGACGACATTTCTGCTGCTGGTCTGGTTGCTCCAGACTGGCCCTTGCTCCCTTCCAGAAGAGGAGCACCCCGGACCCTCCTGGTCCACTCAAGACGCCATTTTGAGTCCACCGCGTGGGCTTGAATTAGCCAAGGCTTGTTGCCCAATCCTGGGTAACTTCGACGCCAAAGACTTCATCCTTCGTGGGACAGCTCGCACCTCCATCCTGGTCGCCGACAACGCCTCCTGGTCCGAGAGACTGCAGAGCCCAGCAGCGCCCACTCACCTGACTGCGGTGACTTCGCCCGGTGCCATCCTGGTGCCCACTTAATCACTGGCTAGTGATTCAAGAACTCGGTCCCCTCTGCTTTCAGGTTTTCTTCTTCCTTGATCCAGGCTTGGATCCATCGAACTTTCCTTCACTGGTCGCCTGCCAGCAACTTCTTTCTTCCAGGCTCCTGGTCCGGCAACGAGATCCCCGACGTCTTTTCAGGCCTATGCAGCTGCAGCCCCTGGGCTAGGTAACTTCGGCACTTCAGTGTCCCAGCATAGCCTCACTATCCTAGGGTCAGGATCCACTGTCGTTTTCTTCCCACCAGGTCGGGTTCGCCCGTGAACACTAACTTTGTGAATTCTAGCTTCCATAGACTTTGTCCCGCATCCCGCGTGAGAGTGCACACTCTGCACCCGAGTTCCCTAGGCCTCCTGCTAGTAATCTAAAGGTTCAGTAGTCCAGTCCTAGCGATCCCAAAGCCTCTGAGAATCGTTACTTACCTGCTAGTAATTCGCATTCCACTTTTAGCGTATATGGTTTTTCGTGCCCCTCGGGCATTTGTGTAACGTGCTAACTTAAAAGTATTTTCGTAAGAGTTTTGTTGTGTGCTTAGCACCCTGTCCTCATAAAGAGTACAGGGTTGTTGTGATTCTAATAAATACATTGTTTATTTTCATAACACTTGTGTGGTGTCCTTTCACTGGGTGTTCAAGGGGTAATGTGATGGTAAAACAGCTGGCTTAACACGCCCTCTAGAGTCTTAGCCTTAGACTGCTCGTATCCATGCTACTAGGATAGCTGGTCTATAAGGTTGACTTACAACCAATCATCAATAAGGGTTGTTTGGACTGATATATAGTGATCACTAGAATAGTGAGCACTGCACATCAGGCCAACTTCTCACAAGTTGTCAAAAAATTGCAGAACTGCAAAGACACTTAAGAGAAAATTTAAAGACAAATAATGCAGCCTATATCCACAGGCTACACTGTCCAGTACTTCAACTAGAAATTCCACCAAAAATCCACAAACAGCAAAGCCTGTCCAGATTTCCCTTGACTTTACTGCAAAACCCCTCAGAAATGATAGAGAGGAAGGCCTGGACAGACAAGCCCCATAGGCTGCCATTATGTGGCTTAAACAGGATACTGTGCCTTTAAGGAAACCTTCTAGAACCTTCTCCCAGTATCCCAGAATGCATAGCAGGTCCCACTGACTTCAGTTCTTTTTGAAGGCGAAAAACGCCAGACCTGTAGCATTAATTACATGAACAATTCTCCACCGGGGAGGAGGGCGGGCGCTTATGACTATAACAGAGATACCCCTACTACAGAACTGGAGTTACAGAACAGAAACTACTCCTTCTGTAGTAGGGGATCTCTGTGTATAGTCATAATGTAGTGAATAGAATGGCAAGCCCATCCCCACACCAAAGCGGCGGTGGAGAAAGAACATGACGCCACTACTGTGCGAACAAATTCCGCAGCGAAGCCTGCCCAACCTGAGCGTCTGCCCTGGCATCAGAGTCCAGGCAGTAATGCTTAGCAAAGGTATGAACCGACTTCCAAGTGGCGGCCTTGCAGATTTCTGCAATCGGCACATTACGGAGCAAGGCTGTCGTGGCAGCTTTGCCCCTGGTGGAATGAGCCTTAGGTTTACCTCCTAAGGTCTTATTAGCTTTTTGGTAACACAATTGAATGCAGGACACAATCCACCTAGAAATGGACTGCTTAGAGGTAGCAAGACCCGTCCTGACTGATCCATAATTGACAAACAATTGGTCTGACCTACGAATATCTTTGGTTTTATCCAGATAAAATTTCAACACCCTCCTCACATCCAGGGAATGTAAAGATCGTTCCGCCGGAGAGGAAGGATTCTGAAAAAACGTAGGCAAAGTTATGGTCTGGTTGACATGAAAATCAGAAATAACCTTGGGAAGAAATTTAGGGTGAGTACGCATCACAACCTTAGCAGCATGAAAGACAGTATAAGGTTCAGTACAACACAACGCCTGAATTTCACTCACCCTGCGGGCCGATGTAATGGCCACGAGGAACGCCGCCTTCCAGGACAGGTGCTGCAACGAAGCCTTGTGAATGGGTTCAAAAGGCTCCTTCATCAATCTGGACAGCACCACATTCAATTCCCATGAAGGCGAGGGAAGCCTGACAGGAGGGAACACCTTCTTCAATCCTTCCAGAAAGTCTTTGATCACAGGGATCTGGAAAAAAGAAGTCTGTGAAGGGCATTTCCTGTAGGCAGTCAATGCAGCAAGATGAACCCTAATGGAATGAACATTAAGGCCAGACTGCGCCAAATGTAAAAGGTAAGGAAGGATGACATCTTCCTTGCAGGTCGTAGGGTCATGGTTCCTAGACTGGCACCAGATACAAAACCTCTTCCACTTGTAAGCATATGAAGTCCTAGTGGAAGGTCTCTTAGACTCCTTCAGTATGTCCATGCAATCCGCGGGCAGATTCAGATGTCCATACTGCACTATCTCAGGAGCCATGCCGCCAAACTCAAAGACGAGAGGCTGGGGTGTAACATCCGCCCCCCGAACTTCGTGAGAAGGTCCGGCCTGCACGGCAACCGAATGTGAGGAAGGAGAGATCGGTGAAGCAGGTCCGTGAACCACCACTGCCTGGGCCACTCCGGGGCAATGAGAATCATCCGAGCCCTGGACCGGGCCAGCTTGATGAGTACCGCCGGAATCAGGGGAATGGGTGGAAAAGCGTACAGAAAGCTGTTCGACCAGCTGATCCATAGCGCATTCCCCAGCGACCCCGGCTGGTAGTACCTGGAGGCGAAGTCTCGGCATTTGCTGTTTTCGGCGGTGGCGAACAGATCTACGTCCGGAGTTCCCCACCTTGCGAAGACTTCTCCCAGCACTTCGTCGTTTATGACCCATTCGTGGTTTTCCTGAATGAGTCTGCTGAGTTCGTCCGCCTGAACATTCTGCACACCTGGCAGATGGGTAGCCGTCACCGTCAGCCCTCTGGCCAGGAGCCAGTGCCAGATCGTCTGCGCCTCCTGTGACAGAGTGCGAGATCTCGAGCCCCCCTGCTTGTTGAGGTAGTACATCGTGGTAGTGTTGTCCGTTTGCACAAGCAGGGAGCTGGTCTGGAAGGACGGAAGAAAAGCCTTCAGTGCCAAGTGAACAGCTCTGAGTTCCAGGAAGTTGATGTGATAAGTGGCCTCCACCGGAGACCACGTTCCCTGAATCTGCAGAGTCCCGGAGTGCGCCCCCCATCCCAGGAGAGAAGCATCCGTCACGACAGTCTGCGTGGGAATGTCCTTGTGAAAAGGAACCCCTCTGAGGAGATTCTCCGCCGAACACCACCACTTCAGAGACTGAAGAGCATGCAGAGACAGACGTATCCTGTCGTCCCAGGATCCTGTCCTCTGATCCCACTGGTCCTCCAAGCACTCCTGCAACGGTCTCATGTGCAGGCGTGCGTGCGGCGTCAGGAAGATACAAGAGGCCATCGAACCCAGTAGAGAAGACACCGTCCTCACTGTTGTAGATGGAGTCGACATAAGAGCCTGAGCCTTCCGAAGGAGAGATAATCGTCGCTCTTCCGAAGGAGACACGCTTGCTGACAGCGTATCGATGGAGGCTCCCAAGTACTGTATGCATTGGACCGGAGTCGGGACCGACTTGGCCATGTTGATGTGCAACCCCAGCTTGTCCAAGAGAACGCACGTCTTCTGGAAGTGTGCTCGCGCTTCCGAGAAGGAGGATGCCTTGATCAACCAATCGTCCAGGTACGGGTAGACAAACACCTTGTTCCTCCGCAGGTGCGCCGCCACCACCGCCATGCACTTCGAGAATGTTCTCGGCGCAGACTTCAGTCCGAATGGGAGTACTGTGTATTGATAATGATTGGTGCCGACTTGGAACCGCAGGAACTTCCTGTGTTTGAGCGCAATGGGCACATGGAAGTATGCATCCTGTAGGTCTATGGCACAGAGCCAGTCCCCTTGTTGCAACTGAGGATAAATCTGATGCAACGACAGCATGCGAAACTTTTCCCTGCGAATCCACTTGTTTGCCCGTCGCAAGTCCAGAATGGGCCTGAACTCGTTCTTGTCCTTCTTGCGAACCAGGAAGAACCGGGAGTACAGGCCTCTTCCCCTCTGGGACAGAGGCACGTCTTCTATCGCCCTTTTCCTTAACAGGGTATCGGCCTCCACCTGGAACCGCGAGCTGACCGGAGGAATCGATGGAGGCGGGCTGGTGAACCGAAGACTGTATCCATTGCAAACAATATTCAGCACCCACTTGTCCTGAGTAATTTTTCTCCACTCTGCCGGAAAAAATTGGATGCTTCCCCCTACCGGAGTGGGTAACGGATCCGGGGGAAGTAAGTTCCTAGGGCCTAGACCCAGCCTGGCCCTTGGGCGTCGGAGCCGACTGCTGGCCTCCCCTGCCCCTCTGGCGCTTCTGGAACGGCTTACGGAACTGTTGTTGCTGTTGCGAATGTCCCGAAGCCTGGCCACGTCCACGGCCTTGTCCACCGGACCGCCGTTGGAAAGAGCGGTACGGCTTCTTCGTCTCCTTAGGCTTCTCGAGGCCCACCGCCGTGAGCGTCTCGGCCTCCGCTTTCATGCGGGCCATCTCGTCGTCCGCATGCTGTCCAAAAAGAGACTTGCCGGAGAACGGCAGGTTGGCCACCCTCTGCTGTGCGTCCGGTTTCAGGGACGTAAGACGGAGCCAGGCGTGACGCCTCTGGTTGACCCCATGGCAAAACCCATGAGCAGCCAACAGGGAAGAGTCCGCTGCCGCACTGATGATCTGGTTGGCCACCAGCATCCCTTCACTCAGCACTTCCTGAAAATCCTCACGCTGTTCACGAGGCAAGTGCTCCGCAAAACGCTCAAGGGAGTCCCAGAGGGCGCGGGCGTACCGACCCAACAGCGCCGTGGCACTCGCAGCCTTCATGGAGGTGGCGGCAGTTCCACAGACCTTCCTCCCTGCCGAATCCATCCACCTGGACTCCTTATCCGGTGGAACCGTGGATGACGGAGCGGCGGCATGTTGTTTGCGTGCCGCCGTCACAATGACTGAGTCCGGAGGTGGTTCCGCTCTCAGAAAAGCCGGATCCGAATCCGGGGCCCGGTACTTCCTCAGCAACCTAGATGGCGCCGCCTTTGTCACCGCTGGGGTGAGGAAAAGGTCCATAGCTGGTTCCTCCAGGCCCGGTACCAGAGGAAGGAGAGGGCGAGACGAGTGTGTTTGGTGCAACGTCTCAAAGATCACGGACGTCTTCGGCGTGGGCACTGTCAGGGGTATGCCCCTCAAGAGGACATCCTGGAACGCCACCAGGTCATCAATAGGGGACACCCTCGTATCCGGTGATCCCGACAGGGTAGGAGAATGATCCCTGGAGCCAGAGGATCCCGTGCGGGAGCGAGACTCGCGCCTCCTATGGGGGCGTCTCGACCGCGAGGACGATCTGTGTCGCGACCTGTCCCGTCTCCCAGAGCGAGAGCGAGACCTGCCAGTCCGTGGCCTCCCCACCGGTTTCCGTGGTGGAGTCTTCCTCGGAGCCTCCTTGGGCGCAGGTTTAGGGGTCCCCTTAGGAGGTACAGGCAAAAACGGCAGCGAAGTGGACCTCGGCGGAGGCACCTCCGGCTGCGGTGCCGGCCCACGCGGAGGGACCGGTGGCGGCGGGTCGTCCGCTGGAAGTGGAGGCAGCGTCGGAGGATCCTCTTGAGGCAGAGGAGGAGGAGGAGTGACCTCCTTCGGAACAGGTGTATGCGTCGACCGAGGCCGAGAAGGAGTGTACACCGCAGAGTACACCGTGCCCTGTGATCCTTTAGGCGAAGAGGGCTGAGAGCCCGCCCCTTCAGCCGGAGACCGCTTCCTCTTGCGTCCCCCACTGGAAGCAGTGTGACTCCTGGGACTAGAATCCCTCTTGCGACGTTTTGGAGAGCCTGACCGACTCCTAGACGTCGACCTCCGTCTGCTCGACGTCGAGCGTCGCTTTTCCGGCGAAGGGCGTTTCCTTGACTCCGGCGTCGAACGCCGCCTCCGCGACGTCGACCTCTTCTTCCTCGGCGTCGAACGCCGATCCCTCGACGTCGAGCGCCGACTCCTCGACGTCGACCTCTTTCTTCTCGACGTCGACCTCTTTCTCCTCGACGTCGCACGCCTCCTTGACGTCGAACGGTCCTTCCTCGACGACGAGCGTCGCCGTCGTCGTCGTCTGGATGTTCTCGACGTCGAGGATCCCCTCGACGTCGACCGGCGGTGTCGCCTCGACGGCGAGCGCCGATGTCCATGACGTCGGTATGAAGCCCTCGACGCCGAAGACGACGTCGACGGCGGCTTCGTCCACGGTGGCTTCGACGTCGAGTCGTCCCGATGTCTCGACCCGGAGCCCCGGGGAGAAGGGGAGCACACCGCCGTCATCCCTCTCGACGTCGTCGTCGACGCTATCGACGTCGACGGAGACCGGGATCGCTTGCTGGGCTTCCTGCCTGTGGGGAGCCCCCCAGAGGCCTCAGCAGAGGCAGAGGGAACCTTCCCTGACTGCCCAGACCCACCTGCAGCCTGCAGGCGCCTCTGCTCAAGGCCAGACAGCCTGATCTTCGCCCTTTCCTTCAGAGTGCGAGTTGTAAACTGCTGGCAGATGACACACTCCTCAGGGACATGATCTTCAGGGAGGCAGACGATGCAGATATCATGTGGATCACCTCTGGCCTTCTTCCTCTCACATGCTGGACACTTCACAAAGAGGCCAGGCATTTTAGAGCCCTAAAACACCTGAAGCAGCACACAGAAGAGAAGAGAAAACCAAGAAAGTAAACTGCAACACTTTTAGAATGCAAAAGTGCCAAAACATACAATAACCCCTTGAAACAAGGGAGAGCTCAATGCCAGGGTCCTGTAAGCAGGAGCCGGAAAAAAAAACTGAAGTCAGTGGGACCTGCTATGCATTCTGGGATACTGGGAGAAGGTTCTAGAAGGTTTCCTTAAAGGCACAGTATCCTGTTTAAGCCACATAGTGGCAGCCTATGGGGCTTGTCTGTCCAGGCCTTCCTCTCTATCATTTCTGAGGGGTTTTGCAGTAAAGGCAAGGGAAATCTGGACAGGCTTTGCTGTTTGTGGATTTTTGGTGGAATTTCTAGTTGAAGTACTGGACAGTGTAGCCTGTGGATATAGGCTGCATTATTTGTCTTTAAATTTTCTCTTAAGTGTCTTTGCAGTTCTGCAATTTTTTGACAACTTAAGAGATTATTTTTGATTGCCGGGCCACATGGGCGGGACTATTCACTAGATTATGACTATACACAGAGATCCCCTACTACAGAACTCAGTTTACCTAGCCCAGGGGCTGCGGCTGCATAGGGTTCAAGTTGCGTCGGAAACCCTCGTTGAAGAACCAGGAGCCTGAAGAAAGAAGTTGCTGGCAGGCGGCCAGTGAAGAAGTTCGTGGTGATCCAAGCCTGGATCAGGGAAGAAGGAGACCTGTAAGCAGAGGGGACCAAGTTCTAAATCACTAGCCAGTGATTTAGGTGGGCACCAGGATGGTACCGGACGAAGTCACCTCGACCAGGTGAGTGGGCGCTGCTGGGCTCTGCAGTCTCTCGGACCAGGAGGCGTTGTCGGCGACCAGGATGGAGGTGCGAGCTGTCCCACGAAGGTCTCTGCTGTCGACGTCGCTGGACCCAGGATTGGGGCAACAAGTCTTGGCAAATGCAAGCCCACGCGGTGGACTTAAAATGGAGTCTGGAGTGGACCAGGAGGGTCCAGGATGCTCCTCTTTTGGAGGGGAGCAAGGGCTAGTCTGGAGCAACCAGACCAGCGGTGTTTGTCGTCGCGAAGCGTCGTAAAAGGGCCACTAGCCAACGGGCAAGTGACCTGGACAACGCGGTGAGCAGCAAAGAGCAGAAGGGCCCCACGCAGATCTCGTGGATGCAGGGGGGCTGAACTTCGGTGCTGGAGCTGCTCAGGGTCGGGGCTTCTCTTACCCCAAAGCACTCAGTCGAGGGTCACTCGGTGGTCGTGCTGGACAAGCGTTGTGCAGTCTTTAAAGATGGCCGGTCCCTCGAGGTCTCGTCACACCCACGGATCTCAGCTGGGCTGATGATGCAGGTTGAGGTCAGAGGTGCCAGGGAAGCCGGTTCTCGTCGTGCTGGGCAGTCTTGATCCGGAGGAGAGACTTACAGCAGACCGCGATGCTTGGTTGGTGCCTACTGCTGCAGGTTGACTACTCCTTAGTCACAAGGGAGAAATCTTGAGAAGAGTCTTGAGTTCCTTTCGTGGAAAGTCGGTTCAGGATTCAAAGATGATCTAATTTGGAAGGGGGCCAGTTCCTACCTTTATCCTGCAAAAAGGGGCTGGCACGCGACTAAGTCCTGCCCTATGGGTGGGACTAGGAGGGGGGTGGTTACACCCCTCTCCTTTGGCGGGCTTTCCCCAGATCAGGGGCTGGAGTGCCCCTGGAACTGGTTCAAGCCGGCCTATGCACAGTGAGCACCGGGGTGCCACTTGCAGTCACCTTCCTCTAAAGCCCTGCCTACCTAGGATACACAAAATCCTGTCTGGGACGGTGCTGGCACCGCCCCTGGCAGGAAACCCTTTGTCCTTGCCTCCTGGGCTGGGAGGACTCCCAGCAGCAGGAGGGCAGACTTGTGTCTCGGTGGCAGCATCCATCTTGTGGAGCTGAGGCTATGTCTGACTTTAACCGGGGTTACAGGTTACATACATGTCGTGTCCCTCTAGAAGGGTGGAATGCTAACCCCGTCGCCAGAATTGGCGAGGGGTTAGTATTCCAATTCGTATGACACCTTACTCGACATGTTTTGATAAAGCGATACCAGAGTTGGCATATAACCGCGAGGATTATAATGCACTTAAGAGTATATGGTATGCGTTATCATGGAACAGCTATTAGGACTTGGTTCCGCAAGCTGCAAACGGGCTCAGCTCATGCCAGAGCACCATTTCACATTATTCCAAGCACTCTGCCTTCAGGATTGATAAGGCCTGCCATAGTAGTGACTGATAGGAATATATGTGTCCATTTTAGGGTTAGATATAGGAATACTATATCTAAAGCAAAGGGTGATTACACCACCTTGCCCCAGCTGTCGTGCAGCCAGTTGTGTCAGATTTGGATGGCCAGCCAGGGGTGGCATAATACATGCTGCAGCCCCTGGTAGGCCCTGGGTACACCTATGCCCTGGGTACCTAAGGTACACTGTACAGGGACTGATAAGGTGACTCAGTATCCAATTAGATATGTACCTAAGGTACATGGAATCCATTTTACAGAGAGAGCAGTAGGCCTGGGGTCCTGAATAGCAGGGTCCCAGGTCAACTAAGTCAGAAAACCAGCAAAACACCAGGCAAAAAGTTGGGGGCCACCATAGTCAGGGATCTACCTTCCTACAGGAACTACACTACAATGTTCCTTACAATATTATCACTGGGAAGATACTCTGGTAGGATTTCCATAATGACTTGTCATATCTATACAGTCTTGATGTGACAAATGCAACCCCACACAAATGGCAGTGACCAAAGACTTTTTAACGCTAATCACCCAGGGACCTAATCTATGGCGAGGGTATGGAAGATGAAGAAGATGGGAACGTTTTCTGCACTAACACAACTGTCCGTCACCCTGGTGTTGTTTGCGTCTCACAAAGCCAACACTTGTTGGAGCCTTGCATTTCATCTGCTTGTAGTGTTTTGCTTATGTAAAACTTAGAAAGGTTTCCACTGCTGGTAACCAAAAGGCCTGGTAGCCAAAAGGCCTTGAAACAAAGGAATTAGCAGAGAAGAGGGCTCCGGAGGCTGGTGGATATAAAAATAAATGACATTTGTCAGCAATTATGGTATTGCAAGAATCAAGCGATTCTAAGTGCTAAAATCAGTTCCAGTAGGGGGTTGGGACTGCATACATAGGAACACCTTTCTGGACATACTCATTATGAAGTTTATTCCTTTAACTACAGCATTTTCTTGGCAGATAAAGAAATTCTCAGCTCAAAGAGGATCCCAAGATTTCTCACTTTATGCGACAGAGGAGACATCACACTAGGTTTATTACTAAATGAGTCGTATTGCCACCCTCTGCATAATAGGTATTTATACAGCATGGAGAGCAGCTGAAAGAAGCATGTGAACGTTTGTATCTCAAGGTATTGCACGCAGAGACATGTGGGTATCAGATACATGGACGGATGTTTACATAGTAGCAGCAGAAGCATACAATCTAGCAGGCATGAGGACATACCCGTAGTTCAGGTAAAGCACTAGCCCATATAAAGAGGCCAGTCAAGCAGAAAAGGAGTAGAGGTGCATGTTAGGAGCACGACAGATCAGTGGTTACTAAAAGCAGGTTCTCACGTTCATTCATGACGGTCATGAGTAAAGAAGCTACCATCACAACTTGTTATTTAGGTGTTTTAGTTGGCTTCCTTTAATTATGAAACAGATGAGAATTAACCTACCTGAACTACTAGGCCCAATCCCTGAGCTGCACTCAAGACGTTTGTAGGCGTCTGGCAAGTTTATCTGGAATTGTAGGCCAGCACACAATAAAGGCTCACACATGTATATGTGTATAGAAGTCGGGCTGGTGTGGAGTCTAAAAAACACCACAATTAACATTTGCATAATGGACAGAAAAGTGATGTGTTTGACCTGGAGTGCCTCACTTATGAGGAAAGACCGGATTATGCCAGACATCAGCATTCAAGTCTTTTATGAGTATGGTTAGAAAACAGTAGCACACTAAAAAGAGGTCAAGAATGATCATGGCAGTCAGTTCCAGGCATTACCGGAGATGCCAGATAACATCCCTTTCTTGACTGCAAGATTGCAGATCACTGTCTGGGGTTGATCTTTAAACAAATGTAAAATAATAAACATAAATGCTACAAATGGGAGTTGATCTAAATCTTTGAAACAATTGATTCAAAATTGATAAAATAAATGTCTCGCCAATCTTTACAATACTATACAATGTTCTTGCAACTGAGTTGGTCTGGCTACAGAAGTGTAACTTATGTAACTGGACTCTTATCAGCGCTGATTTATAAAGCTACATTATGGTAAATCCATATACGTGAGCCTCCTAAATATCACTCAGGCCAACTTCAAATGCAGGAGAATACAGTATTGTTCTTGATTACCACAAACATACTCATGTGTGATCTTCACTAGCCCCTAGTGGAGCAGAAGATTCAACATAGAATATTCCCACTTCAGCGGTCAGGTTCTTCAAGGCAAAGTCTAAAAGCTTCTTACTTGCCAAACTGAGCACTTTAAGTAGTAGAATATGATCTGCTCAGTGTATACGAGACACAGAGACTGCAATAAGGTGGGATGGTTTTCTCTGCTGTGGGCCTATGCCTATCAATGTTGCTGACAGGTACCCAGACACTTGAATAATTTATGTCAATCATAGTTCATTTAGTTAAAGATGCAGTGTGGTGCACCTGCACCATATACATGGGGTAGCAAGTATCTTTGTGTTGCTAGTTAAAGGATTAAAATATAGAACTTGAATATTGCCAACAAAGCACAAATTAAACAAGCTACATTCATCAGAGCATCAATAGCAATACTGTGAAAGTAACTGACCTCTGTTAAAAACAATTTTAACATCAAACTTAAATGGCATTTCTGGGGTACAGACACAAAAAATTGTAAAATTAGAGCACTTACTCAGAAAACTCCCCACAGATCCAGGCAGCAGCATATAGCACTTCACAAATTCCATTACGCTGAGTGTTGCTAGCTAGTAAATGGGCGTTGTCCAGGAGTGTAGCCATCTGGGACACAGCAAACTTGCGAATGGCCTTAACTCGGATTGCAACATCAAGCATCTGAGCAGCTATCAGGTGTCCATGTCGTGTCCCCTCCAACCGCGTCAGTTCCACTAGAATGCTTATATACCTAGTGTGGCCATAAGGAAGGAACCACTGTAAACTTCCAATTCAATTTTTAAAAAGTCATATTCATCTTACATTTCAGTGTCTAGTGATAAGTGGGGAGGCTTCAAAACTTTACACAACGCAGACATTTCTCATGTCAACTATTATATTTGCATGATTTTATTTAGGAAAGTAGTTGCAGGATTTGTGGGAATGGTCTCGATGTAAACCTAGAGATCCAGCGAAAACTAAGTTGGAATAGGGGGACCTAGCAAAGTAACCTGGGATGAACATAGGCATCCCATGGGTTGTGCAATTGATTTGGGCGGCAGAGGAGACTAGAGGTGAACACAAGCAGCACAAGGGAAAAAAGTCCACGAAGGCCAACAAATAGAACTAAAGGATAAACACTTCAGTGGCTGAAGTGGGCCTTGCCACGATGCGTCAGTGGTGGGCACACTGGCACTAGTGAGTGGACAGTGACACAAGTAACTTCACAGAGCATCCAATAATACAGCCCAATAGGGAAGCAGGGAAAAGTGTTCAAGAGAATTAGTCCAGTAGCTTGGGTGAAATGGGCAGCACTGGGTAGATGCAACAGAAACCAGTAAAGGAGGGGCAGTAGTAGGCAAGGAGCAGTCAAGGGAGCATGGGACAAGGAACAAATTCACAGATACCTGGACAGCAAAGTGGTATTATTATTATTATTATGCGTTCTTATATAGCGCTCGATTACCCGTAGGCATCTCGGCGCTTGCCTTGGGAACCCGTCCTGGTTTTTCCCTGTGAGATACCCGTACTGGGCATCCCCAAGGTGAAAGCCAGGCATCCCGCCGCGGGGAGCCATAGTGGAGATTAAGCAAGCTAATGCCCAGAGCTGCAGAGTGTGAACCTGTGACTCGAGTAGGCACCGAAACGAGAATTATCGAGTCCGTGGATATTTGGGCTCAAGACCCTGCCGTGTCGGGAATTGAACCCTGGTCCCGGGTCTGACCTCTGCTTCAGGGTCTGCCGCCTCTAGCCAGTGAGCCACACTTCTCCACTATTGATGCAAATATAGGCTAGAAAGAGAAGTGGTAGTGGAGTCTTGGAATGAAAGAAATAAGTGTACAAAGAATGGTCTGGACACATCGGAGGCTGGCTGCAAATGCATAAGGGGAGACGCTCAGTAGTGAATGATTACAGTGCAGGATAGCACCAACAAACGAAAGGAGCAGCAAAGGGGACCAGTATCTAACACAGCCAGTGAAGGTGACCCCCGTAGACGAGGATAGCAAAAGGGCATTTATAGTTTATTTATATACAATAGACTTGCTCAAATACTTATGACAGCTTCTCCTTTTATGGCCTTGCATTATATGTTTTTCTCTCATGACCAGATGCCATATACTATCAGCATAACTAATGAATGAGGAGTGAGTGAGTGCAATTACAAAAAAGGTTTTTATTCTGAGTAGAATAGGAAGGTAGCTCCCCCAGTTCAGAGGTAGAATTATTTAAATGAAAATCACATATATCTTGGCGCGCAAGAACACTTCTAAATCCAAAGTAAGCCAGACTAATTTTAACGTTGCAATCAGAGACACTGACCATTCAAAATTAGTGATGTACTGATAGTTGGATTGACTACATATATCTATGATTTTGGTCAGCAGCTCGTCCCTGTACGTTGTCCCTTCTGCTTTGTCTACATGGATCATTAATTTCTTCACAATCTCCATCAAGTTCTTCTTTGAAACCTAAAAAGAAAATGTTGGTAAAGCAGTGTTACTATTCCTCTGCTAACCCTCTTTCCCCTTTTCTTCACAACCACCACATCACCATGTTTTAACTCGCTTTTGCTCACATACCCCCGTCCCTCTTACCCCTCTATTCTTTTAACAGACTTACCACTACATGTATCCAACCCCTCCTACCTTTACACTCCTACTATCAAACTCCCCAAACTTACCACATCTTGCACTTATGACCCTCACCAAATTAACATGCCTGACCCTGTGTACTTTGACTCCTTCCTTTACACACCAAAGGAGACAGTATTGCTCAGTGGTGTGGAAAAGAAGACAAAAAGGACAAACAGAGTACAATTCCTGCAGCCATAATTTCATGTTTCAACAATCCGGAACCGTATGAATGTTTTCGCATTATGTCCATGGCACATACTTCGTTTTAAGTTTACTGTATTTATTTGGCACTACATGAACACCTTCTCAGTAGACAACGTTTGCAGATGTGCGTTTCTACTATAAAACCCACCAACATCATCATCATCAGCAATCCAAAGAAACGGAAAGGAAGGAGGCAGAATACAGATAAGTTGTTTCAGAGAAGGGAAAGGAAAGGATTAATTGAAAAGATGGATAGTAGGCTAAACATAAAAGTTGTACAATAAACTAGTTCATTTTTGCAGGTGCTATTGAAGAGTAAGAGTATGGAAGGAAGCTTATCAGAAGGTTAAGGCAGTTCATAGAAGCATGCTCTCAACAGGGAGTGGATTCAGTCTTACAGTTTTAAGGAAAAAAGCACAATATAAAATGACCAGTGAGGCAGTGCTGCTAACATACCATTCCATAAAGAAGATCTAAGGCCCGGAGCCGGATGGACTCATCCTTGTCATCCAGACACTGGAGTATGAGGTCCTTGTGGGACTGCACGGACTTTGGATGGGTCTTCAGAATTTTGGACATTGCCAAGAGCCCAAGATACTTCACTAAAGAAGTAAACACAGTAGATTGAAGCGGTACAATCCATTTAAGCAAAACAACTATTTGGGAGATGCAAGGAAACAGATGTTCATGCCTGAATATTACAAGGTGCTGTAGACCCCAACAGTGAATGAGCTGCATTTGGTAGAATGCTTCTGATAACTACTAGCAAATCCTAGTGTTTTCACAGGCACTCTACACCAATGCTTCATAACTTCAGCAAGAGGGGAAGAATTAAATGAATCACAATGGGTAGTTGTAGGGTTGTGAGCAAAGAACGGCTGCCATTAAATTCTCATTGAATTTGTGACATTTTCTATATGAATGTTAGGTATTCAGACTACATTCTGGACTTAGAAGGTTCAGAAGGAACAGTTGAAACAATAAAGCCACCTTCAAACACGTACTTACAGTTCTGGTCCGAATCTTCAATTAAAATTCTTAACTTCTGAACGCAAAGCTGAAAAAAGAGTAACTACTGTCAACGATTTAGAATATACAAGAACAAATCTATGACAAAATGAAACATTTGAGGGTTCCTGACCAGGTTGTAGAAAGTCCATGTCATCTAAGTTGTATTTGAATGTAGACTTAAATCATTAGTTAACCTTGAGTCAAAACCATTCACGAAGGATTAAAAACCAGGCCGGCAATAGTACATTTTAAAGTATTTAGGTGTGTCACAATCAATGTTTTAAGGTAATCAGTCAATGGGCTGGATTAGGTGCAGGTATGTTTGAGGTTCATGACCATGTGAAGAACAATCACACAAGTCAAATTCAGGCACCATTGTAGGTATTGTTTTACACCCACACACGTGGTGGAGTAGCTGTGGTTATAACAAAACAAAATACATTAAGTAGGCAGAAAACACCAGGGCACATCTGTGACTTTCGTTGACAGTTTTAGTTTGAGGTGAGATGGCAAGCCGGACTTTCCCATCATAATGAGTAACTATTTACTGTGCTCTGGCCATGTGCACAATGTAATTATAATCATTATCTAGCCCATTATCCATATATTGAAAATGGTTTTGGCTTGCTAAGGGTCACATGACTAAGGAATTGTACAACTCTCTTACAACAGAATAAATGGGTTTTGATGCAACTACTCCAAACTGGTTGTGTGACGGCACAACGCTAGTAAAAACATTGCATGCCTTTAACACGTATTTTTTACCCCACATTTATTTAGCGCGCATATGCTTTTACCTCGCATGCCATTGCCATGCATTACTAAGGTAAGTTTAAATATATATATATGTATGTGTGTGTATATATATATTTTTTTTTTGAAGGGGACACCCTAAACACCCATACTTACCTTAAATGCATGGTAAAGGCATGCATGGTAAAGGCCTACATGGGCTAAACAAATACAGGGTAACAAATGTGTGGTAAAGGCACCGTGATGTAAAAATCTCATTGCAAAGAAGGTTTCCTCTTAGAACACAAATAAGCTGCATCAAACTATAACGTATTATTCATGTTACGTTGTTTTGCAACTACTCAGTGAGTCTGAAGTTACAGTACATTCATAAAACAAGAGAACCAACTACAATTTGTAATGAGGTGTTACAGATGTGCTAAATATAAGCCAGAAGGGGGAATTTGGATGGTAATGCAGTTCAACTCCTCAGAGGATTGTATATTTTCAAACAGGAAACCCGGAAGCTAAGAGGAGTTTACATCTACATCAAAGAATTACTGTGCATTAACTGGAAGAAAAAAAGAAAAAAAAAACATCTCCAAATAGGTACCTGAATACTGGCACTATGATTAGGCATTCCAGACGACAGAGAGATGAGAACTAAGGGAGAAGAAAAGAAAAAGGTGAAACTTGCATAGGAGCATCGCATAGGAGGAGCTTATAATTTAAACCCTTCAAAGTAGTACAAGTGATGGGCTACCCATCCACCCCCGTTTGTAAGAGCCCCTCCAGTGAAGGGAAAAGCTATTCTCTTTACCGAGTTTCACATCATTAACAATCACCAGAAAAAGCACTCCAGAATGCTGCTTTGTATGAGGACGGGTGCTAGGGTTTTGAGGCATACTGGGATCATTCATTGGATGGCCCCCCTTTACAATACACATTGGAGAGCTGCTCCACTGATTTTCGCAGGCAGGACGATTACATCTGAATTTGAGGTGAATTATCTGTAACAATAGCTTTGAATTTTGAGATTCTTCTACTTCACATGCTGTGCCATCTAGTTTTTGGGGTCTGAATATTTTATTTACTGAGGTAAAACATTTCGCTAGTCATGAAGGTAGCGGATGATGGCATTTTCCCTGGGGCCACTGGAATTATACGATTCTGGGGCCACAAAGTTTTCTGCTTAATTATGAATTTGAAATTGTTTCTAGCCCAAACGGATCAAAAGTTACTAAAATAAAGGGACGTGTTGCCACCCAGTGGAAGACTAGTCAGAAAAGTTCACTAGTCACCTTTCAATTATCTCGTGCTGTATTAGTTTTACAAATGAGGTGATGTAACCTTTGCCCACACACTGTTAACATGTGGAAAAAAAGGCTAAGTAATTTAGTAATACTGGGACAAAATGTGCCTATTACGCCCCATAATTTGTCTATTCTTGCCACGTAATTCAACCCTGCTGCAAAATTTGGTCTTCCTTTGTCGCACCATCTGAACACTACCAGACCAATCTTCATCTAAACCCACTACACACATAAAAAAAAGAATTCCACATTTATAGGAACACAAAAACAGCAGAGAGAGCTACACAAACTGTTTTCTAAGCTTACCTGCAATGACTGTGTTCACGCATTCATACAGTAGAGACATTGCAGATGTGCTGCGGAAACACAAAGCAATTGAGAAGAGAGTTATACGATGGGTGCAAATTCCTTGGGGGGGGGGGGGATCTCTATGTACTATGTCAATATATAAACAAGGAAAATATACAAGCTGTGTTCCATTTTTGCATGCTAGGGAAAATCCATTTAGAACTACGGAACACCAGGATAATTCTGTTGTGTAAGAAGTCCCTTCCAAACTTCACTTTTCCAGGTACATTTTCAGACCACAGGATACGCTTCTAGTCACTTTCACTTCACTCCCTGCATTTCACTTCCACTTGCCCTAAAGACCAACTTAAATTTTCAATCCTTTAGGAAGGTCCTTAAAACTCATTTATATTCGACATCGTAGCTCGCTGGTGGTTTTACTATTCAGATATCAGTCTGACATCTGCACCTATGCGCAAGCGCGGAGATACCCCTATGGGGGTCGATTCCTGCGCTATATAAGAAAATAAATAAATAAAAATAAAATTATCAATATGGAGGGACTTTGTCAGACTGTGCCCAGTACAAGAAAAATATGCTACGCTTAACCCTCTGTAGTCCAGAGAGTTTCAGTGGGTACAGCATGGCACTTAGCCAAAATGTATGTTTGTGTCCCACTATGGGTCCTAGTTCCTACACAATGGTCAGTTAGGTATACCTGGCATTGGCTGGAACTCAATGCAAGATGGGTGGGGCACTGACTGGATAATCAGATTAAGAGTTACGTGCTGAGTAGCCTTTCTTTACTCGAACTCCTACGTCACTCTGTTCCAAACATCTGGCCAAAGCGAGGTGAGACGACATGAAGGCAGGGGATGTGTATACCACTGTGGCTCCCTACACTGGGCATCCAGTTTCTCTGCTAAATCCAATAAATAGGGTGTATAAAAACCAGTGGAACACCAGTCAGCTGTCGTCTTTAATATGGAAATGATTCTAAAAGTTCACTGATCTTACACCACCCTTTATGTAAATGTAAATGTGTTTGTATTTATATAGCGCACTTCTACCCAGAGGTCTCGTAGCACTGTATTCATACCGCTGTGGAACCCATCCTGGCTTTCCTGTGAAATGTCCACTCCTGGGCACCCCCAAGGTGAAGCCAGGCATCCAAGCGCTGCTGGGGCCGTTGTGGAGATTAAGCAAGCTATTGCCCAGAGTCACAGAGTGGGACCCATGATTAGACTAGGCACCAAGGCGAGAATTATCAGGTCTGGGGAAATTGAGTCAAAGAACCGCCGAGGCGGGAATTGAACCCTGGTCCCGGGCCAGACCTCTGCATCAGGGTCTGCCGCTCTAACCATTGAGCCACGCTTCTCCACTTTAGTGCCCTTGGAACCACTGATTAATAGCCTCTGGCACAAGAAGCACCACAGCAATCCACAACCTAATTGCTTGGTTCGCTTATTCTAACAAAATATTCAACTACTCTGAAGTGGTTGTAAGGGGCTTGTTTGGTGCAATATGCACTAGACAAGTGTATGGGTGAGAATATCCTCTTAAGGCTAGACTTCTTTGAGTAAGTAGTATATTAGAATTTGTTTTCACAAATGTGGTCAAGGCAATTCATCTTGTACCTACATACATGTGAATTTACATAGACAAAATAGTGTCCTTCATGGTTTCTGTAATGGCGTTTGCCATTAAGGTACTACGTTTTTCTTTTTTGCTTATTTTTTCACAAACAAATACATACCATCTCAACCGTCTCATTTATTTTTATAAATGCAAACAATAAAGAAATTAAGTTATCTTTTGAATGACACTCAAGATTATGAATTTTGAGCATCAAACCAATAACTGTGCATACTGATAAAATGAAGAGGAAAACAAGAGTTGATAATTCCAAATAAAATTAAATAGCTGATATTGATCACAAGTACAAATACCACAATTTGAATGCTTTCTGGTTGATTGTTTTATCAGATATGCCTTTTTAAGAACACTAAAATATCCAAGCGTGAATGTACGTTACAAGTTACATGAATGTGGATCTCTTATGTCACTCCCCAACAATTCAATACGGATAAACAGTGATGCAACGGTCATCATACCCTCCCAGGACCTCTGCAACAGACTTAGCGCCTTCTTCCATCACAAAATCAAGGACAACTTCGACTACAACAACACACGCAGAACCGACTCCCACTGTTCCCTTCACCACGCAGTTGACACTGGACACCTGGACTGCCCTCACCATTGAAGACACCCTAAAGACTATGACGTCAACCCATTCCGGTGCCCCCATGGACCCGTGCGCGCACCACATCTACCACACAGCTGCAGACATCATCGTCCCGAGCTTCAATTAATCATCAACCGCTACTTTGAGACCGCCTCCTTTCCCGAAGACTAGAAACACGATGAGATCACTCATCACTCCCCTCCTGAAAAAACCCTTGGTGAACCCCACAGACCTCAAGAACTTCAGACCGATCTCCTTACTCCCGTACCCGGCGAAAGTCATTGAAAAAGCAGTCAACTCGCCTCCTTTATACAAGGAAACAACATCCTCGACTCCTCCCAATCAGGCTTCAGAAGAACCACAGCACCGAAATCGCCTTCCTCGCCGCGACAGACGACATCTGCTCCCTACTAAATAGAGGAGAGACTGTGGCCCTCATCCTCCTGGACCTCTCCACTGCCTTCGACAGTCTCACACCGCACCCTAGCCCGCAGATTCCACGACGCAGGAATCTGGAACAAAGCCCTCAACTGGATCCACTCATTCCTCTCCAGCAGACCACAGCATCTCCACCAACCACCTGTGGAGTCCCCCAAGGATCCTCCATTAGCCCCACTGTGTTCAAAGTCTACTTGGCCCCGCTCGCATCCATCGTCAGATCACACAGACTCAACATCGTATAGTATGCAGATGACACCCAGCTCCTCCTCTCCCTATCCAACGAACCCAACATCTCCAAACTAAACTTTCAAGAAAGAATGGAAGCAGTCACCAGGTGGATGAAGAAATAAAAAATAAATTTGTAAAGCGCACAGCTACCTCCACCGGAGGTGTCCCGGCGCTGTCCGTATACCGCTTAGGAACCCTTCCTGGCTTTCCTGGGAAATGTCCACTCCTGGGCACCCCCCAGGTGCAGCCAGGCATCCCAGCGCTTTTGGGGCCGTTGTGGAGACTAAGCAAGCTATTGCCCAGAGTTGCAGCGTGGGACCCATGATCAGAACAGGCACTGAGGCGAGAATATCCAGTCAGGGGAATTAATGAGCCGGAGACCAGCCGAGGCGGGAATCGAACCCTGGTCCCTGGCCAGAGCTCTGCATCAAGGTCTGCCTGCTCTAACCATTGAGCCACACTTCTCCACTGCCTATAACTAAACACGGACAAAACCGAAGTACTCATCATGGGCCGACGCATGGAATGGCACCTGGTGGCCCCGCCCTCGGGGACCCACCCTCCCCCAAGTACCACACTTGCAACCTCTGAATCATCCTGGACTCTGAACTCAAAATGGACCGCCAGATCAACGCTGTCACCTCTTGTTTCCACACCCTAAGCCTCCTACGTAAGACCTTCAACTAGATTCCCCTCTAACACAGGAAAACCGTCACCGACGCCCTCATCAACAGCAGACTGGATTACAGCAACGCACTCTACGCCAGAATCAACAAGAAACTCACCCGCAAACTCCAGAACCTCCAGAATGCATCTGCCAGACTAGTCCTCAGCCTACAGCAGCACTGCCACATCACCCAACACCCGCGGACACTACACTGGCTCCCGTCAAGAAGAGAATCACCTTCAAGCTCCTCACCCACGCCCACAAAACCTCCCACAACACCGTACAAGCCTACATGAACCACCGCCTCTCATTCCACGCACCCCAAAGATCTCTCCGCTCAGCCCAGCTTTCCCTCGCAGTGGTTCAGCACATCAAGAAGACCAGAACAGGAGGTCGTTCCTTCTCCTACCTTGTGGCCAAGGCATGGAACACTCTCCCCCTTCGACAGTCACATACTCTCTCCAAGTTCTTGAAGGACCTCAGGACCTGGCTCTTCGATAAATCACCACGAACGTCCAGGAGTTGCACCCCCCTCAGCGCCTTGACACCCTTTCGGGTGAGTAGTTGCGCTTTACCCAACCCTGATTGATGATTACCAATAAGTAAAAAAAAAAAAAAAAAAATAGAACAGATAAAACTGGAGACCGTAGGTCAAAGAACAGCAGTGGGCTGCCCATTTTATTCAATGACGGTCTACTAAGGGGATACATTTCTAAATAGAGTCAGGACTTTTATTCACAGTACGTTTTTGCTCAGATAAAGGAGTGGATTGTAGGGCACTATGAGTCTGATAGACTGAGGTCCTTATGATTTTAATTTTAGCATGGTCTAATTTGTAGGAGTCTGTGCACCCATACCCCATCCAATTAACTCTTTGAGGGACGTAAACTTGGAGGAGATGATGGGGCGTTCCACTGCTGAGAGACAACTCACTTGCTAGTTAATGGCACCAAACAATTCATACCTCAGACATCAAAGTACATTGTAATGCATTAATGTAATGCATTTCTGAACTAAGAGGCAGGAGATGCCGGGAGTCATATGTCACATAGCATAGTGGAGAAGTGTGGCTCAGTGGTTAGAAGCGGCAGACCCTGAAGCAGAGGTCGGCCCGGGACCAGGGTTCAATTCCCGATGCGGCAGGGTCTTGGGTCAATGTCCGCGGACTCGATAATTCTCGCTTAGGTGCCTATGCTAACCATGGGTCCCACTCTGCAACTCTGGGCAATAGCTTGCTTAATCTCCACAACGGCCCCAGCAACGCCGGGGATGCCTGGCTTCACCTTGGGGTGCCCTCTCACAGGGAAAGCCAGGACGGGTTCCCCAGCGGTATACAGCGCCAGGACGCCACGTAACGAGGTAACAGTGCGCTTTACAAGTATACATACATTACATTACATTACATCATGTTAAAGGAAAACAATGGGAAGGACACACTGAAAAAGCACAGCAACTTTAAAAGTGCTTTTAACCACTGCTTGCCTAGAGAAGCAGGGACTCAATGTGGCAGGAGTTCCACTGTTGAGAAATAGGTATGAATTGTGCACTTAACTCTTGTTTACTTTATCACATGCAGTGATAAATTGGTTTCCAACATTACAAATATTGCTAAAATAGTCACAAGGACTCTGTAGTGGTCTCATAACTTACCTGTGTATGAGATTGGTGAGCGGTTCTATGAGCTTCTTTCCCAGCCTAGGTTCTAATGGAGTAAGGGCACCAAACTAGTTCCAACAAGAAGACACAAGAGAAGGAGAAATAAATCGATTGGAGATGCTATCAACCTCTTAGGTGTTCAAGGTTTTCACCCCTCTCAATCTGCTGCTAAGCCGTTACTTGTCGCCTTACCCAAACATGTATTCAAACCGTATACATTTATAAATTTCGTTTAAGAATGCAGATATTTTCACTAATGTTTTAAACCACAAGGTAGAAATACGTGTTCACATTGGTAAAGAAGGTGAGAATTGTTGTTGAGCAGTTTCTGAAAATACTGTAATACAGAAACCACCCTTGTTTACAAAACTTGTATTGAATATGCTGAAGAACAGGGCTTTTTCTTACACATTTACGGACAAAAGCTTCAGATTTCTAGAACCTTTAACTAGGTTTTGAAAACAGGTGGAGAATATATATTTTCTTACTAACGATATTTTTGCAGGAAACAAACTATGCTGTTATAATATATATTGTTTATAATTTTTGGGAATGAGAATATTTTGTATTGAATACCACAAATAATGTTTACTGGCTCATGAATTTTTGGGGGGCAATTGAGGTGCACATAATATGGAGAATCTATGATGGTCTGAATGTATGCTTGTTCATCACAACTTTTAGTTCAGAGTGATAATATAATTCAAGAAGCAGCAGTTGACCTGACGTTTATAAGTAAGGAAATGTTCTTTACCAGTAGTCCTTGAATTAAAATGATAGGTATCTAAATGCAAGTTGGTGGCATTTCCCAGGATGTACACAATGTAAGAATTAATGGTGTAAAAAACGAATTATCATAAAATAAAATAAAACAACTTTCCCTCCAACTTCAGAGGAGTAGCGGCTAAGAAGAAAGTGTGTCCATCAACAAATATGCACTCAGCCACTCTCAAATATACTGTCCATCAAAAGGTACAAATGTCAAACGGTATGGCATGAGGTAAGACCACCAGTGCCATTATTTCATCTCCACTGGAGAGTTCAGCTCTATAGCCCATGTACACTATAGCACCTTGGCGCTAGGAAACATATGTTGGCAAAACGCATATCTGCACAAGATTATCAAATCAATCTTTCTTTAGTGGCTGCTTAAAAAGAGCTTGAGAGGAAGGCTTTTCAATATTTTTGGAGCCAATACTAACAGTTAGAGAAACAGTGACGTTTGTGAGGCAGGGAGATATTTTTCTGACTCCATTATTCACGTATGTATTTAAGCTTTAATGGTTAGTGAGACCAGAAGAGGAGCTACTCTGATAAATCTGAGGGGTATAGAAATGAAGGGGGCGGCAGATTGGGTGCAAGAAGTCATCCACTAACTCTCACTCTACGTTCTCTAAGGTCAGTGCAGAGAAATTCAGTCAGATGTTTCTAACTAGGCTTTTTTCACAGCCAAAGGGCTATTCTCGAAGCACTGAAGGATAAACACTTGTGTTGATTTCATTTTACAACGTGCCTGAGAAAAAATAATCGGATATCACAAGCTGAGCATACGAAGACTGCAGACTGCTCAGTGATTCACGATAAAGCGTTGGTGTGATCAAAATATGGGAGGCACACTAATCACTTGAGAGCAGCCATAGCATGTGTCAAAAGCAAAACAATTTTTTCAAATCCAAAGATCCCTGCTGAAACGTATCCATCGCCTGACCTCCTAAATGCACAGACAGTGGTTAAACAGACCTATCCCTCTCTAAACAATGCCACTTCATCACATGCTCCCCAAAGCAGTTCTGTAGAATGTTAATGTACATAGCCTCTCGTTCATATTAATGCATCTAACTTGTTAACAGATTCTCCCCATCACAGTAGCTGGATGAGAAAATAGGGCATTGTGAGGGAAGAGAAGTCTAAAGGATTAAGCACTTCATTTGAGTGTGACCCTCTCTCACAAACGACATCACATTTTCGGAACAAATACACCAAATTATCCCACAGCCTTTCAGGAGTTGTATAAAGTAGTGGCGTTTGCTCTACTTTAACTAAGGATCTGCACATGTCAAACTCCCCAAACCTGTGATAAAACTAGAAGATCTCAGAGAAAACTACAGAAAATGACATCTATCTATAGAGAGAAAGCATCCCTTTTGGTAAGATACAAAATGTGATTTTTAAAATATTTTCTCATTTGCACTGTGTTTATATTGCTGAAATAATGTTCACAAAAGACAGCCAACAGTGGCTCTTTGTGTGATCTATACCTGTAACAATGGTGACAAGATAATTTTATAGTAATTCAATCGATTAATACCAAGTACATGTGTTCAAAATCTGGAGGTCACACTTTCAAATATAGGATATTTGTATTTATCCTAACAAAAAACATCCGGCAGTCGGATAGGTGACAAAGTCAGAAACAAACAGCGGGGTTTGAAATAGACTGTGCTCTATAGCAAGACGTAAAACTGGGATTTAAGTTTCTCTGCAATAACAAGGACCACGAGAATGTTAGGAAAGTGGGGAAGGAAGTTGTTTCAGTAAGGCTGAAATTCAGGTAGCTGTTATGTCACTTTTAAAGTTGGCTATGGGAAGAAATAAACGTATTGTCATTAAAGCAACCAGGAGTGTAATTTCACAGACGCCTATGTTCTTCTCCACCAGCACAAAATCGGTTAAACCAATCCAGATGAGGAGTTTTCTTTATAAGTTTATAATGTGAACCAGAGAACAATACGCCTGATGCTGATTCACCAAAATACAAAGAGTCTCAGTAACATCATGGGAATCGACAGCTTGCAGCCTATCATTCTGAATCTTCCTAAGAACGGACATCACACGATCTTCACATGATAATAACGGGCATTGCAAGTTCCATACGAACGCTATGATTAATAGAACAAGACAACACAGATAAATGTCTATTTTAGACACCACCTACATTTTAATTAGGCTGCTGAAATTATTTGCCAGTGGAATATTACTCATTTCTTTTTGTATGTCATAAAAAATTGTGTTTTTCTGAAGAAGAGGATATAGTGGCACAGATTAGCATGGAGAATCTAAATTATGTAATCAAACTGTCACAATTTAAATGTTCTGCTAGTATATATCGCAACAAGAATGTATTGTTTGAACACAGAGAGATAATAAAGGAGATTTTTTTAAAAGTAGTAGTTATGTCCAACTGAATAAATTGAAATGGACCATATACTGAAGATGAAGTATGCTTCTGACTTAAATTACTTGTCAGTAGATTTTAATTTTTTGTCAGCTGTAAGGCATTATTACTTGTGCGAAGCAGAGGTGTACATAACACTTCTGAGGCATATTCACAAAGGTTATTTTGGCATAAACTTCTGAGTATGACCAAATGTACATCTCGGAAGTGTGTCAACACTAACAAGCAAGCATGTGGCGTAGCACTTACAAACTACTACTATTCCCTTTTCCAGCCTGGAATGGTTTTCTATTTACTTCAGCCAAGGGCTGGTGTAAATACCCTTTCCAGAGTGGGAAGGGAAATGGCTCACCTTCTTATTTGGTGGGGTGTGGGGTAAGGAAATAATTGGGGAAAACTGTTTTCTATGTGGAGAAAAAAAGAAACCGAATTTGTTGCGCTGGGGAATCAAACAACTCTGGTCTTTGATCACAGAGAATGGGGAATTCTCAACAAAGAAATCATGTGTTTTCTAAGGAATTCTTATGGAAACCTGCACCCTTTAATTTTTCAACTTGCAGCCAGAACATAGTAAAACCCACAACACAAATACAATTTAAGAATACATTTTGTAAAGATTAAAAGTAAGAAAATTCCAAACAAGAAAAAAACCTTCAAAATAACATTCATTCCGTTCCTGAGAAAAAGCTTGTGTAGCCATATTTACAAGACAAATAAAATGCTGTAGCAATAATATAACAATCTTAGTCCTGCGACAGAGTGCGCGATCTCGACCCCCCCTGCTTGTTGAGGTAATACATCGTGGTCGTATTGTCCGTCTGAACAAGCAAAGAGTTGGATGAAAGGCCTTCAGTGCCAAGTGAACAGCTCTGAGTTCCAGGAAATTGATGTGGTACGTGGACTCCGTCGGGGACCCCTTGATCCCTGTAAGTCTCCGGAGTGCGCCCCCCCCAGCCGTGGAGCGACGCATCCGTCACAATAGTCTGCGTGGGAATGTCCTTGTGGAAGGGAACCCCTCTGAGGAGATTCTCCACTGAACACCACCACTTCAGAGACTGAAGAGCATGCAGAGACAGTCGTATCTTGTCGTCCCAAGATCCTTTCCTCTGATCCCACTGATCCCCCAAGCACTCCTGCAATGGTCTCATGTGCAGCCCTGCGTGTGGCGTGAGGAAGATACAAGAGGCCATCGACCCCAGTAGAGAAGACACCGTCCTCACTGTTGTAGATGGAGCGGTCATAAGAGCCTGAGCCTTCCGAAGGAGTGATAATCGTCTCTCCTCCGAAGGAGACACGCTTGCCGACAGCGTATTGATGGAGGCTCCCAAGTATTGTGTGCACTGGACCGGAGTCGGGACAGACTTGGACATGTTGATGTGCAACCCCAGCTTGTTCAAGAGAACGCACGTCTTCCGGAAGTGCGCTTGAGCTTCCGAGAATGAGGAAGCCTTGATCAACAATCGTCCAGTTACGGGTAGACAAACACCTTGTTCTTCCTTAGGTGTGCAGCTACCACTGCCATGCACTTCGAGAATGTTCTGGGCGCTGACTTCAGCCCGAATGGCAGTACTGAGTACTGATAATGATTGGCACCGACTTGGAATCGCAGGAACTTCCTGTGTTTGTGTGCAATGGGCACATGGAAGTACGCATCCTGTAAGTCTATAGCAAACAGCCAGTCTCCCTGTTGCAGCTAAGGATAAATCTGATGCAACGACAGCATGCAAAACTTCTCTCTGCGAATCCACTGGTTTGCTTGCCGCAAACACAGAATGGGCCTAAACTCGTTCTTGTCCTTCTTGCGAACCAGGAAGAACCGGGAGTACAGACCTCTTCCTCTTTGAGACAGAGGTACATCTTCTATCGCCCTTTTCCTTAACAGGATATCTGCCTCCGCCTGGAGCTCGCGCAGTTGAAACTGCGCGCTGACCGGTGGAATCGATGGAGGTGGGCTGGTGAACCGAAGACTGTATCCATTGTAAACAATATTCAGCACCCACTTGTCCTGAGTAATTTTTCTCCACTCTTCCAGAAAAAATTGAACGCTTCCCCCCACCGGAGCGGGTAACGGATGTAGGGGAAGTAACTGCTCAGGGTCGAGACCCGGACGCTCCCTTGTTCGCTGTAGAAGACTGCTGACCTCCTCTACCCTTCTGGCGCTTCTGGAAAGGCCTCCGGAACTGCTGCTGTTGTTGCTGCTGCTGTCCCGAAGCCTGTCCTCGCCCTGTGCCCCGAACAGTCTCTGGAACGGGCGGTAGGCTTTCTTTTCTTTGGGCTTCTCCAAGCCCACAGCCGTCAGAGTCTCTGCCTCCGCTTTCATGCGGGCCATCTCATCGTCCGCGTGCTTGTCGAACAGGGTTTCCCCCGAGAAGGGCAGATTGGCCACTCGCTGCTGGGCCTCCGGCTTGAGTGATGTGAGCCTGAGCCAAGCGTGGCGTCGCTGGTTGATCCCATGACAGTACCCGTGGGCCGCCAAAAGAGAGACATCAGCGGTCGCGCTGATGACCTGGTTCGAAACCAGCATCCCTTCCTTCTGGATCTCCAGGAAATCCTCCCTCTTATCTCTTGGCAGGAGTTCCGTGAACTGCTGGAGGGATTCCCACAGGGCACGATCATACCGTCCCAGAAAAGCCGCATCGCTAGAGGCCTTCATGGCCGTAGATGCCGTCCCACAAGCCTTCCTGCCAGCTGAGTCGATCCATCGGCTCTCCTTATCCGGAGGCACTGTAGACGACGGGAGGTAGAGTGCTGTTTTCTGGCTGCCGTTACTATAACGGAGTCCGGAACAGGGTCAATCCTCAGAAAGGCCGGGTCGGAATCCGGGGCCCTGTACTTCTTAAGAAGACGGGATGGAGCGGCTTTCGTCACTGCAGGCGTGAGGAACAGCTCCTTCTCTGGCTCTACCAATCCTGGCACGAGCGGTAGTAGAGGGCGAGACAAATGCTTCTTGTGAAGTGTCTCAAAAATCACGGACGTCGTAGGTGTTGGAGCCGTCACCGTGATTCCCAATTTTGCTGCACCCCTCAGGAGAACATCCTGGAACGTGCTGATGTCATCCACGGGAGACACCCTCGTCCCCGGGGAGTCTGACAAGGTCGGGGAGTAGGACCTGGTTCTGGAAGAGTCCGTGCG
Organism: Lissotriton helveticus; assembly: GCF_964261635.1. Classification (NCBI taxonomy): domain Eukaryota; kingdom Metazoa; phylum Chordata; class Amphibia; order Caudata; family Salamandridae; genus Lissotriton; species Lissotriton helveticus. The sequence goes on along the minus strand of NC_136073.1, from coordinate 839,726,460 downwards.
GGACCGTGATCCACGCCTCCTGTGGCGCCGTCTTGACCTCGTAGAGGATCTGGGACGACTGCGCGACCTCCCTCTCCATCCGGAGCGGGATCGCGACTTCCTTGGCTTCGGTCGCCCTGCCGGTTCCACCGGGACGGGTGACCTTGGCTTGGTTGGGGCCCTCGGCCGAGGGGTCCCCTTTGGAGGAGTCGGAAATCGTGGCAACGAACCTGTCCTCGGAGGAATCGGAGGAGGCTTGTCAGCCGGCAACTGAGGCCGAGGCCGAGGTTGAGGAGGAGGCGAAAGTGGAGGCGGGGTGGGAGCCCGCGGAGGAAGTCCTTTCGGTAACGGAGGAGGAGGCGTAACTGTCTTCGGCCTAGCAGGGGTATACACAACAGAGTACACCGAGCCCGGTGACCCTCCCTCCTTACTAGGCAGGGACTTTGGAGAGCCTCCCAAAGGCACATGACGCCTGTCAGATTTACTCCTGGTGCCAGAACTCCTTCTCGGCGTCTAAGAACATCGACCGGACGGCGAGCGTCGGCCCCTTGACGTCGAGCTTCGTCTCCTCGACGGCGAATGCCTTCGCCTCGACGGCGACCTCCTATGCCTAGACGGCGACCTCCTATGCCTAGACGGCGACCTCCTATGCCTCGACGGCGACCTCCTATGCCTCGACGGCGACCTCCTATGCCTCGACGGCGACCTCCTACGCCTCGACGGCGACCTCCTACGCCTCGACGGCGACCTCCTACGCCTCGACGGCGACCTCCTACGCCTCGACGGTGACCGTCTACGCCTCAACGGCGATCTTATCTACGACGTCACGGATCCCCTCGACGACTACCTTCTCCTCTTCGCCTCGACGCCGGGCCTCTCGACGTCGAGTACTCGACGACGACGAATACGATGACAAAATCGTCACCGGAGACTTCGACGGCAGTCTGTTCAGTTCCCTCGACGCCGAGCGTCGACGTCGCTTCGACCCAGAGCCCTGGGGAGACGGGGAACAGACTGCAGTCATCCCTCTCGACGTCGTGGTCGGTGCAATCGACGCAGACGGAGAATGGGGACGTTTGCTGGTCTTCCTGCCCTGGGGAGCCCACCAGAGGCCTCAGCATGGGCAGAGGAAGCCCCTCCAGACCCACCTTGCGTCTTCAGTCTTCTGGCCTCCAGGCCCTGAAGAACAAGTTACTTACCTTCGGTAACGATATATCTGTAAGAAACAGTAGTTAGTATTAGATTCCTTACCTTAGAATATCCCCAGGCGTCAGTCTGGATCCGGAAACTTTTGCGTAGCAGTACCCCTGCGCGTCGGTAGGCGTCGTCTGCAGGCGTCCCCTGCGGCTCCGCGTCCGTCGTCGGCGTCGTGCGCCGTGATGACGTCGCTGGAGTATATAGACGCCGCCTCCGCGCGCTGACGTCAGTTCTTTGCACACAGCTTTTCCGCGCCAGAACACGCAGAGCCATGTGAGAACCAACACTGGTGCCATTTGAAACTAGGGCCCTGAAAGGGATGTCCTTAACCCTAGGTATCAGTTCGCAGAACGGGGAGGATGGGTGGGGCGGTAAGGAATCTAATACTAACTACTGTTTCTTACAGATATATCGTTACCGAAGGTAAGTAACTTGTTCATCTGAAAGAAACAGGTTAGTATTAGATTCCTTACCTTAGAATAGATACCCCAGCAATACCAACCCCGGTGGTGGGTCTGCGAACCAATACAACCTACACCAGAAAGTCCTGGAGGACCGAACGGCCAAAGAAGCCATCCCTCCGGACTTGACTGTCCAGGCAGTAGTGCCTCGCAAAGGTGTGCAGCGAGGCCCACGTGGCCGCCTGGCAAATGTCCTGCAAAGGGACTCCCCGGCCCAGGGCAGTAGTAGCCGCCGTGGCCCGAGTGGAATGGGCCCTCAGCCCAACAGGAGGCTCCTTCCGAGCCAAAGAGTAGCATGCTTTGATGCACAGGACGACCCACCGAGAGACGGTCCGTTTCTGTACCGCCCTTCCCTTCTTCTCACCCACGTAGCCAACAAACAGTTGGTCATCCACCCGGAACTGGCGTGTGCGATCCATATAGAATGAAAGCGCACGTTTTGGGTCCAGACGATGGAGCCGCTCTTCATCCTTTGAAGGATGCGGAGGCGGGAAGAAGGAGGGCAAGGTGATGGACTGCCCAATGTGAAAAGCAGAGACTACCTTGGGCAGGAAAGAAGGTCTAGTCCGAAGAACCACCTTATCAGGATGAACAGACAAGAAAGGAGGTTGAATAGAAAGAGCCTGGAGCTCACTCACTCTCCTGGCAGAGGTGATGGCTACCAGGAAGGCCGTCTTTAAGGTGAGAAGACGGAGAGGACAGGAATGAAGGGGCTCAAAGGGAGCGCACATCAGGAAAGTCAAAACCAGGTTCAAGTCCCACTGAGGCATCACGAACGGAGTTGGAGGATACATGTGCGTGATGCCCTTCAATAATCTTAACACAATAGGGGACTTGAACAAAGATGGCTGATCAGGTAGCCTCAAGAAGGCGGAAAGGGCAGAAAGATAGCCCTTGATAGTGCCCAGAGCAGAGCCCTGCTGGGCAAGGGAAAGGAGGAAGAGGAGAACCTCAGACAGAAGGGCAGAAAGGGGATCCACAGCCTTTGCTGTGCACCATGCCACAAATCTGTTCCACCGGCAGGCGTATACCGACTTTGTGGAGGGACGCCTGGCTGCCAGAATGACATCACAGACTTCAGGAGGCAAGTCAAATGGCCTCAACTGTCGCCGCTCAATCTCCACGCATGGAGGTGGAGACTGGACAGGTTCGGGTGGAGGACCGTCCCCTGCTGCTGCGACAGAAGGTCCTCCTGAAGGGGCAGGCGGATCGAGGGACCGACTGTCATGCTGAGTAGCTCGGGATACCAGTACCTTCGAGCCCAGTCCGGAGCCACAAGGATAACTTGGGCCCGGTCGCGCCTGATCTTCTTCAGCACTCTGGGCAGAAGTGGTATAGGCGGAAAGGCGTACAACAGACCGCAACTCCACTCGCGCCGAAAGGCGTCGCCGAGCGAGTGCCGTCTTGGAAACTCCAACGCGCAGAACTGATGACATTGCGCGTTCTCTTCTGTGGCGAATAGATCTAACCAAGGCTCTCCCCATTGCTGAAAGAGGCCTCTCGCCACATCCGAGTTCAGACGCCATTCGTGATCCACCGAGCACCGACGGCTGAGTTCGTCCGCCCTGGCGTTCAGAGAACCTGCCAGGTGTTGAACCGTCAGAGTCACGCCCTGACGTTCCAGCCATTGCCAGAGGCGCAGAGCCTCCTGGCAAAGGGTCCACGACCCCACACCGCCCTGTTTGTTGCAGTACCACATGGCGGTGGTGTTGTCCGTGAACACCTGCACTACACTCCCGTTGACAAAGGGGAGGAATGCCTTCAGTGCTAGGCGAATCGCCCGCAGCTCCAACATGTTGATATGGAGCCGGGACTCCGCCGGAGACCAGAGGCCTCTGATCTCCGCCTCTCCCAAGTGGCCACCCCAGCCTTGGAGGGACGCGTCCGTCACAACCACGTGCTCCGGTTGGGGAAGGGAGAGGGATCTGCCCCTGACCCAATCGCGGTCCGTAAGCCACCACTGCAACTGTCTCGCAGTGCCCTCCGAGATCAGGACATGGTCGGATAGGTTGCCCTGATGCTGGGCCCACTGAAACTTCAGGTCCCACTGCAGAGCCCGCATCCGCCATCTGGCGTGATGCACCAGAAGGATGCAGGAGGCCATCAGCCCCAGAAGCCGCAGCGTCAACCTGACCGAAACCCGGGATAACGGCTGAAAGATGGGAATCAGAGCCTGAATATCCCGGACCCGCCGTTCCGGAGGATAAACCCGAAACTGCGCCGAGTCGAGAACCGCTCCGATGAAAAGGAGCTTTTGAGAGGGACACAGGTGTGATTTCGGCACATTGATGGAAAACCCCAGCTCGTGCAGGAGGTCTGCCGTCATCTGAAGGTGGTGGACGACTGTCTGGGGCGAGCCCGCCTTCAACAGCCAGTCGTCGAGGTAGGGGAAGACTGAAACCCCTAACCGGCGCAGATGAGCTGCGACCACCGCCATCACTTTCGTGAACACCCGTGGGGCGCTGGTAAGGCCGAAAGGGAGCACGATAAACTGAAAGTGCTCGTGGCCTACCGTGAACCGCAGGTAACGCCGGTGGGCCGGCAGGACGGGGATGTGAAAATACGCATCCTGCAAGTCCAACGCTACCATCCAGTCTTGTGGGTCTAGAGCAGCCAAGACCTGAGCCAAAGTCAACATCTTGAACTTCTCCTTCCGGAGGAAGCCGTTGACGTTCCGTAGATCCAAGATAGGACGCAGGCCTCCCTTGTCCTTCTTGGGTACCAGAAAGTAGTGGGAGTAGCAACCACACCCTACTTCTGGCCCAGGAACGCGCTCGATGGCCCCCTTGGCCAAGAGGGCCGTAACTTCCTCCTGCAGAAGCGTCAAGTGGTCCCCCGACACACGGTGGTTCTGCGGTGGCATGGCTGGAGGAGTGGACTCGAAGGGGAGGGCATAGCCCCTTCGGACAAGCTGCAGCACCCACCTGTCCGATGTTATCGCGCGCCAGCGGGAGTGGTGATGGCGAACCCTGCCACCCACTGGCGTCACGTGAGCCCGAAAGCTCGGACTAGGAAGGCTTGGATGCAGCAGCGGAGGGAGGCGTGGACTGACCACGCCGCTGGCCTCTACCGCCACCACGGCGGAAACCACGGCCGCCACCGCGCTGGGGAGCGTTCTGCGTCGCGTGGCTGGCAGCACGTGTGGGACCTCCCCTCCCTTGGCCACGAAAGGGCCGAAACGAACCCGTCTGCTGGCGCTGGGTCGAAAGACCCAAGGACTTGGCCGTGACCCTGGAGTCCTTGAAGCGCTCCAGCGCGTGGTCCGCTTTGTCACCAAACAGGCGACTGCCATCAAATGGCATGTCCATGAGTGAATTTTGGACGTCTGGCGAGAAGTTGGCAGATCTCAGCCAAGCATGGCGACGAATCGCCACCGTTGTGGACATCGCCCGTCCCAGCGAGTCGGTCGTGTCGAGACCACAACGGATCGAGTACCGCGCCGCATCCCGGCCTTCAACTAAGGCCCATGTGAGCTTGTCCCGCACCTCCTGGGGACATTGCGGCAGACACTCCTCGACCGTATCCCACAGGGAGTGGGTGTAGCGGCCCAAGAGGCACGCGGTATTACAAGACCGCAGTCCAGCGCTCAAAGAGGAAAAGACCTTTTTACCAAACTGGTCATACCGCTTTGATTCCCTATCGGGCGGAGCCGACGGAAATGCGGACTGCGAAGTGGAGGCCTGGATCACCAGACTCTCCGGGGAGGGATGGGTGGATAAAAAGGCAGGGTCGTCCGAGCATGGACGGTGACGCCTCGCGACATTCCGGTCAACCGGCGCACCAGAAGCGGGCCTGGACCAGGTGCCCAAAAGGACATCCGACAGGGCCTCATTAAACGGCAGCAGAGGCTCCTGGGGGCATGACTGCGGTTTAAACACTTCGGTCAGAATGTTCGGCTTGACCTTCGCGACGGGGAGCTCAAGGTGCAAGGCCTTGGCAGCCCTCATCAGGACCACCGAATAGGCAGCACCTGCCTCAGACGCCACAGGGGACGGAGAGACAAACCCAGGGTTGGGCGACTCGTCCAGGCCACTGGCATCACCCAGATCACCTACCCAGTCCACATCATACTGGCAGGCACGGGATAGAGGGTCCTCAGACCCCTCCCAACCCTCTCCATACTCATCGTCATCATACCCATATTCTGGGTCGACGATATAGACGTCGGGGTCAACGGGCCCCATCGGCGTCGAATCCGGCGTCGGCCGACGCCGGTCCGACTCCGCGTCCGGAGTCGGGGAGGAAAGGGGGGTGGCGCCGCGCGGCGTCGGTGCCGGGGACCCGACGCCGGCCGGAGCCGACGGCGGAGTCGCTGCACCACGCGGGGGCGGTACCACGGGTTGGCCCACAGGAACCGACGCCGGAGAGGCCGGGAGACCAGCCGGCGACGAACCAGAGGGAACCAGCGGCGCCGAGGCCGGAGCCGCCGGCGGCGCCGGGGCAGGAGCACCCGAACCGCTCGGGCCCCCAGACGGGACCGACGGGCCCGCAGGCGCCGAAGGCCCCGCCGGAGAAGACCTCGCCCTCATAGCAATGAGGAAGGCCTCGATCTCCTCACGCGACGCGCCTTCCCCAGGGACCGACGGGTATGGGGTAGACGGCGTCGGCGACCCACGCGGGGCCGCGGGGGTGGGGTCACCCGAGCCCCCGGCCGCAATACGCGGGCGTCGGGGGGAGTCGGGGGTGCGATGGCGACGCCCCGACTTCTTGTGCTTACCTGACGAGCCGGAGGAATGGTGGCGACTCCCGGAGCGCCCATGGCGGCTCCGCGATCGTTCCCTCGACCGCTCCCTCGACCTCCGACCGGACCGGGACCGCTCTCGACGCGGGGCCGACACCCGGAGCTCGAGAAGCTTGCGGGACCGCTCCCGCCTAGCTTTTCCAGTCAAGGCCCGACAGTCGACGCAGGACTCCACGTCGTGGTCCGCGCCCAGACACCGGAGGCAGAGTCGATGGTGGTCGGTGACCGACATCATGCGGTCGCACTCGTCGCAGCTCTTAAACCCAGGCATCCTACCGGCACCGTAGAAAGATTAAGTTTAACAAACACTTGGTCAAAAGACCGGAGTACTGCTCTTCGGATCTGCGCTAACTGGCGCGGAAAAAAGAAGAACTGACGTCAGCGCGCGGAGGCGGCGTCTATATACTCCAGCGACGTCATCACGGCGCACGACGCCGACGACTGACGCGGAGCCGCAGGGGACGCCTGCAGACGACGCCTACCGACGCGCAGGGGTACTGCTACGCAAAAGTTTCCGGATCCAGACTGACGCCTGGGGATATTCTAAGGTAAGGAATCTAATACTAACCTGTTTCTTTCAGATGCCTGATCTTCATCCTATCCCTCAGGGTCCTGCTAGAGAAACCCTGGCAGATGTCACACTCCTCTGGGACATGAGATGAAGGAAGGCAGATGATACAAACCTCGTGTGGGTCGGACTTGGCCTTCTTCCTGGAGCACTCGGGCATTTGTTGAATAATGCAGGCATATTGACCATCAAAGAGTGCACCAAAAGACAAACAGGAAGAAAAACCACCAAAGTACTTCAGAGAAGCACTCAAATAACTTTGAAAAAGTGAAAAAATCCCCAATAAACCCTTGAAAAGGGAGAGCTCAATGCTCCAGGGTCCTGCTTGCAGGAGCCGGAAAAAAGAACTGAAAGTAAAAGGGACCTGCAGTGCATTCTGGGATACTGTGAAGTTCTGGAAAGTTATCTTAAAGGCACAGTATCCTGTTTTGAGCCACATAATGGCAGCCTATGGGGCTTGTCTGTCCATGTCTTCCTCTCTATCATTCCAGAGGGGTTTTGCTGTTAAAGCAAGGGAAATCTGGACAGGCTTTGCTGTTTGTGGATTTTGGGTGGAATTTCTAGTTGAAGTACTGGACAGTGTAGCCTGTGGATATAGGCTGCATTATCTGTCTTTAATTCTCTCTTAAGTGTCTGTGCAGTTCTGCATTTTTCGACACTTTAGGAGATTATTTTTGATTGCTCCGGGGTCCACGCACATGGGCGAGACTATTCACTAGATTATGACTATACACAGAGATCCCCTACTACAGAACTTTAATTGTGTGCTCACCACAGCTGCACCTTTTAATGCCCTGAAGGGTAGTACCTCCATGGTTGATTGTAAATACACCGATATCAGATGGTTTCAGTTGAGAAAGAACTATTGCAGAGCTGGGCATAGAATAACTATCAGAAACAGGCCATATGCCCAGCTCTGCCTACCAGGGGATTAGTGGTGTACTGGGGCACATTTTTAACAACAGTGTGTAAACAGTTATTTTCAATTACTTGTAGTTCCCTGCTTTTATGGTACCCTCGGCACCATAAAGTGCTGTCACAAACAATCTCCGTCTATAAAATGTATGAATAGCAGTTACTTGTTGACCACCTACTCTTAATAAATCTAACTATAGTGTTGCAGCATGCCTTTAAGTGGACTATGGATTTATCTGCATGACTGTTCAAGTTAAGATTGAGATGAAAACACATGCCAAGGTAATCAATGTCCTCTACCTTGTCTAACAGATCCCCATTTAACTTCAATGATCTCTTTGTGGATAGCCCGGACCATTTATCTTCTGTTCTTGCCACCAATGTTGCCAGCTCTAAAGCCAGGGAGATCACGGTAGTGGTACAAGCTACACCCACTGGCGACCCCCAAATCCCGTCCCGCAATTAAGCCCAGACTTCAAATGCAAGATTGTCCAAACAACTAGAATTTAGGCTGCAAAGGGTGAAATGACATAATAAAATATCGCCTGACATTTATACAAATGCAAACTATTACCCAAGGAATGTTCTGCATCTAGCTGCTAAATAATTCACAGGCGTCCCATTTCCGCTCCTTCCCACCTCATGTGTGATAATTACTCTTCTTCCGAGTGTGACTGCGTTTCCCGCAGTCAGGGAGCGGTGATGAACGCTCCTGCCCAAAGAGCGCGGAAAGCTGCTATACTTGCCAGTTTTATAATTTTAATGAGGACCCAGTTGTTGGTCGACGACGTCATCAGCTTAAAAAAGAGAGGAGCCAGCGAGAGATAATTCTTGGGATTACGCCTGGCCAGCTCACAAATCACGTTCACTGCTGCAGACTGGACCCCTGCGAAGCGAAAGAAAAGACTGTAAGGGCAGGCACAACTATAAAAGCAAAGCTGTAAGATCGCGCATTCCACAATATTTAAAAAACAGCAATCACGACATGTGATTTTTGAGCTAGAAATGAACCCTGAATCCAGTGAAAGACAAACAGTAATACACTTCCTGTCACACAGCTTTCCTTTCAGAGGATTGCCATTATCAAGAATGGTCCCAAAATCTCCACGGTTGTTGAGTCCTAAAAATCAGCTAAATGCATTTTCTTGGTAATGTGCAATTTCTAAATGTATATTAATTTTTTGCTGAGCCTGCTTTCTATTTTTTGGAGGTTTGAAAATGATATTCTAGTTACGCAGGGCAATCTTGGCTGCAGTTGCGTAGAATCTAGGTGGGATGAAACCCAAATGTGCTTCCTTCTACTGTTTTCTTTCCAGTTGGTCCTCCTTGCTTTAGTCTCACAAACTGTTTACTTACCTGATTTATGTTCAGAATTTCCTACTTGAAATACGAAAAATAAATCATGCTATTTATAAAGATAAAACAGATTGAAATCCATGCCCAGGTACAAACTACTGCAAGGTATATTTTTGGTCTTCCGCCAGTATTTTGAATTTTTTCCTTTTACTTATCTAACAATGCTTTATAAACAAGCACTGGCAAAGCCGGTAGCTTGGCACTCCCATTATAAAGATGCGACCTGGCTTTCCCAGTTATGGTTAACTATTGCTATCAGCAGAGCCCAACAAAGAGGCCCGTGCACACCAGCAGCTCGAACACCCACACTATGTCACTCTCCTGGATTAGGATTCCTCTTGAAAGGGGGTAACTTTGCAGTTTCAGAGCATCCTCAATCTATTTACTAACGATGGTTGCACGCGATACAGGACACAAATAAAACATTATGGTAGATGCTATCATTTATATAAATTACACTTACCTCATGGTATCAGTAAAGTTCTTAGTTTCAGCCAGTGTTTCCAAAATTCTGAAATGTCTTTATGGTCCTTACCACTCGTCAGAGGAAAATATAGTTTGAGAGTGTTGTGAGACCTATAAGCCTTCCTGTACACCTACCCGTCTAGCTTCGGAGCGTGGATTGGCCACTGTCTAACACTGACTGATACTCAGTCTGACTAGTTTGGTTGTACTTATAAAAGCCGACTGACTCAAGCTGGCCAGAAAGACATGCATATGTCTTTGTGACATCACAAGCACACCAACCAGTCAGCATATGCTCTGTCTCATGCTCCAGAGTCCATACTTTCACATGCCAGCAAGCTTCACACAAAAGCCAAATCAAACATTTATCCATCTAAAGACATCGATCTTATTTATATTAAACCAATATTATTATTAATCACAACAAGATGAACGGAGTTCTGAAACTTGTCAATCACTCACCCCCAGTCAAGTATTGTTGTGTTTGCTATATTCGCCCTAAGTGGCCAAGGGTTTGTCCAGACGTGGGTCCCGTGCTCTCCATGCCACTGGTTTCAAGCTAGCCTGGCTGGTGATACCCCAAAACTGGTCCCAGGATGCTTGTTTACGGGTCAGGGAGGACCTGGCCTTGTAGTTCGGGCTGGACTGTTCCCATGAGGGGCAGGGTCAAGACAGATTTGCATATGGCTTGGTCCAAACTGAGGTGGCCAAGTGAGCTAAAGAACGATGTATTAAACCCAGATCTGTGACCAGAGATGAGAGGTTGAAACGTTTCAGTACTCTGTCCATCATCTTGTTGTGTTTGTTCGCCCTGAGTGGCCAAGGGTATGCTCAGACGTGTTTTGTTTTGTTTTATTATTTTTTTGTTTTACAGAGTTTTATATAGCGCAAACTTGACCCAAATCGGGTATCAGAGTGCTTTACATAGCACCAGTTGCATTACAGAAGGACACTTAATTTTTTGTTAGGCATGAGGAGATTAAGTGATTTGCCAAGAATCACAGGTTGGTCAACATCGTTGCAGAGACTCGAACCCAGTTCCCCAGATTCGAGGAGGACCGCACTAGCCCTTAGACTAATTCCTCTCCCATATGTCCCTTGCTCACTGTGCCACTGGATCCAAGCTAGCCTGGCTGATGAGGGGAGAAACCGGTCCCAGGATGCTTGTTTCCAGTCCAGTGAGGACCTGGCTTGGCAGTTTGGGCTGGACTGTTCCCATGAGGAACAGGGTCAAGACTAATTTGCATGTGGCTGGGTCTATATTGAGGTGGCATGGTGAGCAAAAGATCAATGGATTAAAACCCAGATCTCTTGACTAGCGGTAGGTGGTTAAAAAGTTTGAGCTCTCCATCATCTTGTTGTGTTTACGATATTATTAAGCAGCAGAACCAAATAGAGTTAGCGCAGCACATATCCAATAAAAGCACATTTCTAGGTCTTTCTTCACTGGATTGAAGGTCCTTGTGCCCAACTCTGAGCTGGATGCCTCTGCGTAGACCAGATGTAAGCCGCTTCCTCATACCTCTTTAGCTAAATCGTGCTGGGCAAGTGTGTTTTTCCACCAGAAATAAATAAAAGACTTAAATAACTATTGGTGCCTCCAATGAGGTGCCACAATAAGACAGCCCAAGTGGGGACAGTTTCTCACCTAGCATAAGCGCATATGCAAACCATCTACAGCTGTAAAGATCAAAGGAAGGCCCAATTTATGTGGTCAATATGGAGTACTGAAAGAGGAGGTCAGAAAACTAAGACTAATCAATTGATTAAATAGATCACAGTTCTGAACAGTAATTTCTAAATTCGATAAGCCACTTTGGCACTCCATGGAAAACCGCAAAATGTCCCAACTGAAAAATCATGAACTTTTAACCCTTTGCTATGGAGGTTAGTGCAACAAAAGAACGTTTTACTGTGCCAGATACTTTACCACTTTTATGTATCGACAAGAACATATAATAACATTTTGATTAGGTCCCAAAAGGCAGTTCTTTTTTCAAGGAACAATATTTCTTTTTAAGCCCTTCTACAAAATCAAAGGCACCCATGAGGCCTAATCCACAAAGGGAGTGTGCACTGGTGTTAAAGTAGGAGCAGCCTGTTTCCGCAGGCTTAGAAACGTACAGGGTTGCAAACACTGCATTCACATCATAACATGGGAGACTAGGTTATCTACTAACTCAGTTTCACAAATGTGTGCTTACATGGTGTTCCAACTTTGGACTATACACCCATCTTCTACGCCACCATACACAACATTATCAACTTACATAGCCTGCATCCAACCTTCAAGCATGCCATCCAATCCTTCCCTGAACACATGACAACCTACAACCAACACACTTTCAACCCAGGACCCGAAAGGTACAATGGAACCAGATAGAAAATTGGAGCAGTTCTCTGTTCTTGTCCGGCTTTTGAAGCGGAAATTAAATTATACTTGAAGGGTAGCACCTTACTCAGAAATCGATTTAAACCCTGAAAGGGGTAAGGGGTAAGGGGTAAGGGGTAAGGGGTAGGGTGTGTGTATGTGTGTATGTGTGTATGTGTGTATGTGTGTATGTGTGTATGTGTGTATGTGTGTATGTGTGTATGTGTGTATGTGTGTATGTGTGTATGTGTGTATATATATATATATATATATATATATATATATATATATATATATATATATATATATGTACAATACTGGGCATACAAATGAGGGTTCTGCACACTAGTATGCCCCATGCCTAAAAACATGTTACTCAACAGTAAGACTGCTGCAGAAAAACTATATGAAATATTTATAATATCTGCCTATCACAGTGCTGTTCACTTGATGCACCACGTAATTTATTTTCAGTCTGTAAACATGTCCTGAAGTTAAGGATGCACCAAACATTGGCAATGCTGCTATGTATGGCTTTGAGGTTCAAGTGCCTCGAGTCACTGGTGAAATTAGGTCCTCAATAAGTTGCCATACATGCACTGTCACTCAATCTTGCATCATGCACCCATTCATTCACCCACTGGCTCATTCTTGCTTTCACCCACTCACCCATCAACAATAAAATGTATACACAAACTCAACAAGCATACAGAAGATAAATTGAAAGAATAAACTTAGAAAAAGCTCCATGGACGTTACTCCTTCCTGCGAAGACTTCTCTGCCTTCTTTATCCAAAAAACTGAGAGAATAAGAAGCGATCTCCTCAATGACGCTATCCTATACTCCAACCCCCGACACACAGCAGTGCCTCAACCAAAGAACAATGCTACTTGGTCAGCCTTTGACACCTACTCGGAGGAAGAAATTGGCAGACTGCTCAGCACCTTGAAACCTTCCAATCACCTCTCTGACCCCCTTCCTGCTAACACCGTAAAAGACTTTTCCCCTTGGCTTCTCCCACTCTGGTCTAAGATTATCAACAGCTCTCTTCAACAAGGATCCATCCCCAACGCCCTCAAAGTAGGGCAAGTCACACCGCTACTAAAAAAAACAACAGCAGACCCCACTGATCTAAACAATTACCGCCCTATTACAAACATTCCCACTCTCGCTAAACTGTTGGAAAAATGCGTACAACTACAACTGACTAAACACATAGATAAGTTTGATCTCCTAAACGCTCATCAGTCAGGCTTCCGAGCAGGGCACAGTACCGAAACTGCCATGACTCACATAGTGGACGATGCCCTCCAAATCCTAGACCAAAACGATACCTGCCTCCTCATCCTTCTGGATCTCTCCTCAGCATTCGATACAGTTAAACATGAGAACTTACTCGAACTGTTAAACACAAGAATGGGCATATCTGGGACTGTTCTAAAGTGGTTCACCTCATTTCTACACAACCGGACACAAAGAATCAAAAGCAACAACCTGTTGTCCTCTCCGGTACCTGTATCGCTAGGCGTCCCTCAAGGATCCTCCCTCTCCCCAACACTGTTCAACCTAGTTATGGAACCTCTCACTACGTTGTTACAGGCATCTAATGTGCACTTTCACATGTATGCCGACGACACCCAACTTTATCTCAAAATACAATCTCCCAAGGACATCATGCTTCTGAACACCACGATCAGAAACACCCAATCCTGGCTTGCTGAGAATCACCTCAAACTCAATGCTCTGAAGACAGAGTTCCTCCTGATCTCACCTCCCGCTAAAATATCCACGGCTCAAACATGGCTTAAGCACTTAACGGCTCTAAATGTACAGCCCATTGTAGTAGACTCAGCAAAATCTTTAGGCATAACACTTGACACCAATCTCAACATGCAGCAGCACATCAGCAAGGCAACCAAAGGAGCGAACTTCCAAATCAATACCCTGAGAAAACTTAAACCTTTCCTTCCTGCCAAAGACTTCCAAACTGCAGTACAATCTATAGTCATCCCGCACATAGAATACGGTAGCACCGCCCTCTGCGGGCTCCCCCTAACTACAACGGCACCCCTAAGAGCGTCCCTTAACGCCGCAGCGAGACTCGTCACAGGCTCAAAAAAACACTCGCATATCTCCCCGGACTTTAAATCACTGAACTGGCTACCTTTTGAAGCCAGAATACAACTGAAAATCGCATGCATGACACACAAGGCTGTGCACCTGAATTCATCCGCCTACCTCACTCAAAAGCTGACAATTTCGGGTGGCTCCCGAACTACTAGAAGCACAAACAATCTTTTGCTGAAACCTCGAAGATTTCGGAAGGAAAAAACTTATAAACGCTCCTTTTCAGGAATGGCACCCAGGATCTGGAACTCACTCCCTCCGGAAACAAGGCTCATCTCCTCCAACACAATCTTTAAGAAGGAAGTTAAAGCGATCCTCATGGCAAAATACACATGATCTATTATTCCGTATCACTCATGAATCTGCTCTGTAAGTCCTGCCCGACCCTGGTCTACTGTACCACCCGTATTATCGAATTACTTAACTGTATACGCTCACTCTTTGTATTTTGTTATAATGTTTGTTGCACCTGGTTGATTATGTATATTGTTATATTGTTGACGCACCTGGTTGACCTTGCACACTTTACCCTTTCCACCTCAACGTTCCTTACTTCCCTACTACTGTCGCACCTGGGGGACTATACACCCGGCTCACTCCCACCTCAACTGTGCCCACCTTTAAACTCTAAATATTCTAAACACGCTTAAGCAAGTATATGCTCCTTATTATTGCACTTTATACTATTGACGCAATTGTTTGTCTATACACTGTGTACCGACACTACCTCACCTGTGACCTACCTCATGTCCTTTGACCCACCTATGTAACTAGCACCTTGTACCTAACTACCTCATATATTACTTTGTATATACGCTTTATTACTTTGTATTTTGTATCCCCATGCCTTTGTAAAGCGCTCTGATATCTACAAAGATCTTGTTTGCGCTATATAAAACTTTCAAAATAAATAAATAAATAAAAAAAGAAAACATGCAACCAGGTAAACGTGCTTGGGGTATTTTGACAATTAAACAAACATAACCGTTGGACCCATCTTGCAATGCTATTGTACATGATGTATTGTAGTTAAAAAAAGATCCAACATGGCTGCCATGCTGAGAAGCAACTTGTTGGCCATCTTCAAATGGTAAAACAATGGTACAACTAAGGGTAACACCATTCAAGATGGCTGCCCAGTTTAGAAAATGAAATGAAATGTAGCTCACTGTGCATGAAATGAGTGACAAGCAAGTGGTTCAGAAACACTGACTTTGAAACTGCTGTTTGTATGTTCTTCTTTCAATGTTTTGTACATCGAAAGGAGAAAATAGAAGATCTCATGATCACTGGAGAAGGCAGCACTTCTTAAAAAATGAAGTTCATTTCAAAGTGCAGTTGACTGCCTTGCCTGGTCACTGGTAGCTATCTCACTTGGTGTATTGACCTGCACTTGACGAGGCATTAGAATATCATAAGCAGCTCTCGTTAAAGCTTAGTGCAGGAGAATGAATGTATTTTCTAGCCACGCCCAAGGCTCTCTTAATCCAGACAGGTGGTAACAAAAGAAACCTGTTCCTTTTATGTGCCACATTCCTGTGCTCACCATTAACCAAAAATTATTTTCAAAATGCGCAGATTCTAAAAGCACATTAGTCAATTACTAAGACCGCCTGAGCAAACGAAGGCTGGCTGAAGCAGTCAATGTCTATCGGAAGCTTTATAAGTGCAAACACAGGGACGTCACTGGGTGAGTGAATCAGCATTTCACAACTACAGGTATAGTTGGATTCAAGAGAAGGCAAAAAAGAGGGAAACGGTCATATTTGTGAATTTAAAAAACAGTGCAGGACTTGTGCTAAAGCCGACAGTTTGTGTCGAACAATTCTTGCAAGTCGACATCATATGCCTACCACAACACACTCCTATGCCCCCATCGCAAACGGTGCCACCATGGAATTCTAGGGCATCGAAAACTACCCTTCCTGCATTGGGAGACAGCAATTTCTCCTCCAAACACGAAAGGAATGTATTCCTTCACAATACCAAGTGATCCCCATAAGCAAATGCACCACCTTACACACGGGTCAAAATACTATCCTCCCTCATAAGCCATGAGATTGAAACTATGGAAGCTGCTTCCAAACTGTCCTTGGAGAGTAGGCATGAGAAACGCTCTTATGGTCAGATCAGTGCCATCTTTCAATGGATACTTGCTTCGTGTCCATGTCCCATATTTAGAAAGAAGGATGTCCATTAACATTGGAATGGACAGAACAAAGCAGTAATCAAAAAACGCCCTGTAAATAAAATATTAGGCTTTCACAAATAGAAGAGAGATTCCCTTTCAAGGCCTCCATATTGTCCACGATGTTCTTTTCAGGAAAAAGCTGGGGTGTCTGGTTTCTAGTGTGTTTTAAAGTACAAAGGAATGCAAAAGACAATGAATTTTTTCACATGGAGATGATTTAGAACTACCCCTCAAAATCCATTCAACCCATAATGATTTGGCAATCACTTAAATCTCTTCTGTCTGTGAAATGTGCTAACTAAATAAATTTTTAGAGTTGAGATATGGATACAGGGGAGATTTCAAAGGTATCATGTGCAGGAAACAAAGCTTGTACTGAAACCGAAATGACTCAGGGCATGGAGACCAGAGCAATCAGGTGCCGAGATGAGACAGGAGCGTCTCAGACCGAAGTGGCGCAAAGGAGCACAGAAGGGGAGCGGAGAAGCGAGGAGTGGCGTGAAGCACAGCAGAAGGGGCTGGTAGTGACCATGTCCTCCTGAAGAAGAGCCCAACGGGTTGTGATCATACTAGAGCTCCGCCACCATTGGAGGGCTGCGTCAGAGCAGTCCAGTGCTCTAGCAGCGTTGCAGCCTAGCAGAGAGAAGGCGGCACCAGTCCCAGGACTATGCTCATGATTAAAACTTGGAATAACGTATCAGTCCTTAAGCACAAAGAGGGTCAGATGACCATATCATAACTCAAATTGAACAATCAATATGATCATCAACAAGATGACATTGCTACCTCTTTATATACAATATTAGACCACATGGTTGCCAAGCTACTCAAACCCGCTACTGCCCTAAATTCTATACCAGGACATAAAAAACAGACGATCTCAGGATGTAAAAAATGGCTGAACACTGAATTCCTCAAGTCTGTTATTTCAAACCCAAAATAAAGGAATATATGACACCTTGTCTTGGTTGCTAACCTCCATTCAAGCATCGGTGAAGCTTTGAATTATCAGTCCAAGAAATTCGATGTTCAAGCTGATCTATTAAACATGCAGGTGGCTTTTACTTCATAAATAGACACCAGACTGGCAAACATCAACAATGTAATTATTTGAGCCCAGGCTACTTTCATTCTTTCACCTGTCAAATGTGCTTGTGCCTCTATAATCGATAAACTAAGTATGCTCCCAAACAAACAGGCAATGCTGCTATATGATATCAAAGAACATACAATATCATCACTTTCGCAAGTCTCATTACATTAAAGGCCCAGAAGGAAAAGAAACATTATTGAATATGAGGTAGAACTGGAAATGTCCACTGCCTCTACTCTGGAAACCTCTGCTCAACAAGTCAAAGCTAAAGGCATGAACTAGGAGTTAAGGATTAAGTCACAATCTAATGCCGAACTAGTAGGAGTCCGCCATCCTCAAAACGAAGTGGCAAAAGGAAAATCAGCTATTAGAGGTATTCAACTCCTGAAATTAAGTAACAAACCAAATACTCCAATATATATACTAAACGTAATAAAAAAAGTTAAGGAAGGCAAGGAAAAAAGGAGTGAGCAGGGCTCTGGAAATAGAAAACAAAAGCGTCATCTACCAGATCTTTGGGGGAAAAAACAAAAGGTCCGCTACAACCAACCAGCAAATAAGTAGTACCTCGGTACTTAAAAAATATCGACACTCATTTAGTGACAAAAAAAACAAATGTATACATGCAATTTGCCTGTTGGGATGTTGTCCCTTAATTGGCTAATCTACTCAAAGTACAGCAAGAAAATAGAGGGCAAGATGTTTTGGGAGTTGGTGCACATGACACTGGCACTATAAATTCCTGCACAGTAGAGTCTCACCTCTTAATCCAAGTAAGTCCTATTTTAACAACTCAAGGAAGTGATAGAGTAAAGTCACTCTGCACCACTACTAGGCCATATTCTCCAGTGGAAGGCGACAAAAACCGTTGTAGTAGTGGGAAACAAAGCATTAAGTTAAATCCTTACTACCCAATTCTACTAATGAGGTCCTAACAAATCCCAACCAGCCTTTCCCCTCTGGCCCTATGAAGAATTGTGAAGGCCAGGCGGCTGTAGATCGATCAACACACACTCCCTCGTGTGACTCAAGTATTCTACTTTATCTAGATTACTACTCAAAAAAGCAATACGATATATTGAATAGAGGGAAAATTTTGAAGCTTCTCGGTGCACTGCGCTCACTGGCTCACCTAAATACAATGGACATTATTTCCGTATAATTTATTCCATCAAGGAAGAACAATCCAAGGGAACCCACTCTGGTCACATTGGCCACCCCAGAAGTAGCGGCAATAGTATTTAAAGAAAAGTACAATTTTGACCTATGGAGAATAAAAATCTCCCTCTTTACTTGCCAGCGATATCGCCATTTACTGGAAAATGTATCAACTGTAATGCCGTCATAGGCCAAACCTTAGGTTTACTCAATCCTCAGAGAAGCACTTAGTAAAACCCCAAAGAAATCTGACCACAAACAAAGTAAAAGCTCAACAACAAAATTTATAGCAAAATCCAAGAAACCCACAATGACTGGGGTTGGCTTCCTTCCTTCCGCCCTGCCCTACCGTCCAGAACCATTAACTTCCCCATCTAGCAAGTCAAACTATAAGGAATCCATAGGAATCGTAGAACTGTGTTCAATAAGCATTTTACGTGACTATGAGAGTAATCATAGTGACCCGGTACAACAGTGGGAGGCGTTCTGCCTAAAACTAGTTTCACAATATAATAAAGTGAAAAAAGGCACTAACAATAAACAAAACAAACGCCAACACCAAGGCAGGAAGAAAGTAACACCAGCCTGTAGGTAGGTGAGACAGAAACTGAATCAAGCACAACACGCAATTAGGAGGCTCCCATCCTCAGATCTCTATCTTGAAGAGCTAAGGATGACAATAAAGAGCTGTAAGAAACAGCTATGGAAGTATGGAAGGTGAGGAGATTCCAAATAGATTCTCCTTGGGCCAAGTTACTTCCTGACAGTAAACAAAATAACTCAAAACATTTCTGGAAAACAATAAATGAAGTCGCAAGTTTCCAAAGAAACTTATCGCATTGTGCGCCTCCTTACAAAAACCCCAGACCCGGCGCCCGCACCAGATCAGTCTGGTACGAGATGCAATCTACTAGCTGAATTTTTTGCCACAAAAATTAGCAATATCCTGAAATCACTCCCTCCTCTCATCCCTGCCCAATCCCCCGTCACCTTTTTTCCCTGTGCAGAGGCTCCGTGCCTCCAAACATTCTGCCTGATCACTACTGAACTTTTTCTGACTACCCTACAATCTGTGAAAAGCGGGGCTCCATCAGATCCAGCTCCTATGAGCAAATTAAAACTGGTCGCAGACATCATTGCCCCTCCATTCACCCAACTGATTAATGCCTCTCTTGCATCAGGCACTGTTCCAAACAACTGGAAAAAAGCTACAGTCAGGGCACTTCTTAAAAAGCCTCACCTGGACCCAATGGACCTATCCAACTTTAGACCCATTTCTCTCCTTCCGGCCATCGGAAAAATCGCCGAACGAATTGTAAACGCCCAACTGTCCCTTTTTTTTAGAGACTAACAATCTTCTGCGCCAATCTCAGACAGGGTTTAGACCTGGACAGGGCACTGACACCGCACTTCTAGCCGTGGTCGAAGAGGCAAGAACCATCATAGACGCAGGAGGATCAGTGGCAGTGATCCTCCTCGACCTAAGTGCCGCCTTCGACACAGTGGATTACTCCATTCTTATCCACCGGCTCAGCCTGGCAGGAGTGTCTGGGTCTGCCCTGTCCTGGATCAAGTCCTTCCTAGAAGGGAGAACCTTTCAGGTGTCCGACGGCCCAGTGCTGTCCAAGGCTCTTCCCTTAGAGTGTGGGGTACCCCAGGGCTCCTCCCTGAGCCGCACGTTTTTTAATGTCTACATGTCCCCCTTGGAGGACATCATAGCCCCATTCAGCATAAAAACAGTCATGTATGCAGATGACACCCAATTGGTGGTGTCCCTAAACCAGTCAAGTAAAAACCTGGACAACTTGGCAGACTGCCTAAAAAACATCTTCCATTGGATGTGTGAATCTCGCCTAAAATTAAACGGAGAGAAATCCGAGATTCTCCTGCTAGGCAACCCCCGCAAACTCCCCCCATCCCTCTCTTGGCCACCTTGCATGGGCTCACCCCCCATTCCCAAAGCAGAAGTCAAAAGCCTGGGTATCTGGCTGGACCAGGAGCTCAATTTCAAAGCCCAGGCTAGGAAAACCTCCGGCATCTGCTTCGGCCTTATCCAAAAGGCGCGAAAGATCCTTCACCTACTCCCCTTCCAATCTAGGAAACTGCTTATTCAGGGTCTGGTGAACTCCAGACTAGATTATGGAAATGCCCTATATCTAGGAGCCCCTGCATCAGTCATAAAAAGACTACAATATGCTCAAAATGCGGCTGCCAGACTCCTTACAGGAACCTCGTCCAGATGCTCGGCCAAACCGGCCCTTAAAAGTCTCCACTGGCTCCCGATCAAGGAAAGGGTCATCTTTAAGACCCTGTGCATTACACATAAGTTAATGCAAGGCAAAGGCCCGCCAATCCTGAAATCCCTCATTAAACCTTACCATTCGAACAGACAACTCAGGTCAGACTCTCTCTCACTTGCCAGTATCCCAAGAATAAAAAGAGCCCGATCTGGGGGAAGATTGTTTTCCTACAATGCCCCTAAATTGTGGAATTCTCTTTCACTATCCATCCGAAGAGAACACAATTTACTCGCGTTCCGCAGACAATTAAAAACATGGCTCTTTCCATAAAAGTTTCACACCTCCCCTTCCCCCCCTCTGGAACAATAGGTTGCATACCAGCGCTGGGACGCCCTAGGGTAGCTATGCGCTTTAGAAATCCTAAAATAAATAAATAAATAAATAAATAAATAAATAAAACATGAACCATAAACTACTAACATCCTTGAAAATATCTGAGCTGCCTATCTAACTGATGAATTAGCTAGAAGACAGTCCGTTATCAAAGGAAACTCCCAAAAACAGTCCAACACGATGGCACCACCTAGCCCAAAATCCAATCCAAAAACAATCATAGC
This sequence comes from Lissotriton helveticus, assembly GCF_964261635.1. Classification (NCBI taxonomy): domain Eukaryota; kingdom Metazoa; phylum Chordata; class Amphibia; order Caudata; family Salamandridae; genus Lissotriton; species Lissotriton helveticus. The sequence continues at coordinate 839,704,980 of NC_136073.1, read as the reverse complement.
AGGACTGAAATACACTGTGCTGTTCCAGAGACTCAGGGGAGCTAAGGACAAAATTCAAATTTTACAAAGCTGAACTTATAAAAATCATCAGATCGGGCAGCTGCGATGGTGCGCCAGGTCCAAATGGCATACCAGAGGCTATCAACAAAGAAAATCCCCAGTTTTGGGCAGACAAATTTACCACTCTTTTTAATTATATTTCCATCTCAGGCACGATTCCAAATGGCTGGCGCGGCTCTATATTAAATCAAATATTTGAAGGTGGAGATTGGTCCAAACCAGAGGATTAATGACTATTAGCCTTATTAGATGCGGAGGCAAAGTATTTTGTGCCAGCTCTACTGGCAGAGCTAACCTTCTGGTCCAGCACAAATAACATAATTGCATTAAATCAAACAGGGTTTCTGAAGGTGTTGGGACGACAACAAATATTCTGGCGTGGACGTTCATAATCAACTCACTGGAAAAAACAAATCAACATCTACACCTTTTGTTTTATTGCTTTTAAGTCTGCTTTTGAAATTATGGTCAAAGCTCGCTAAATGGGGTATCACCCATTCCTTTTGAGAAAGATACAACAACTGTACACCAACATCTGTAACTGAATAAAAGTTGGCAATGGTACTCATGTTTCAAGGAAAATATGAACTCATCATGGCCTCAAACGGGGTTGTGTCCTTGCACCTTTTCTCTTTAACCTTGATCCAGCAGACTTAACAGTCTCTTGATCAGATAAATTGTCATCCCGGTTGTCTGGATCCACTGCAGAGGACTTGTTTCTCTGCAGTCTAACCAAGGATGGACTACAGCGCCTTTTGGGGTGCGCTTTCTCAATACGCATGTGAAAACATGCTGGAAATTAACAGACAGACTAAAGTTATGACAATTTTGCCCAGTAACAATCACATCCAAAATGGATCTTTAAACAAGCAGGCTCTTGAGCGTGGGGAGGTCTACAAATACTTGTGGGTCTTGATTGATAATAAAGGAACTTTTCTACCGCGAAAACAACAACTAATAAGGAGTAATTCCCAGACAACCGCCTCCCTCTCTTTATATTAGAATTATGGACCCCCACTCTCGCCCATTCTGATATTTTTGGCTACAAACCTTGCCTCAACCCTTACCTACAGCAACGAGGCCCTGCGAGGTAGAGACACCGCTACGCTTGAAGGATTATTAAAACATACAGACAAGATATCAACTTCCCACAAACTGCATCACCTGCATAGATCTGTTTAGAACTTGGCCTTATTAAGCAAGCTATTGCCTGACAGTGTGCTAATATCAGGTGGTGCTATAGACTCCAGCGTTCTACTGAAAGCTACGCCAATAAAATACTGTTGTCAATAATTGCAAACTCCTTGCTGGCGCCCTTTAAATCGTATTTGTAAAAATGCATAGCCAACATGGAAGTACAAACTAATGGGATCAGTCATAACCATGCGTAGCTTTAAAACTATATTAAATAAATCTAGGAAAAAGCCCCTGCTTGAGGATAAATGGACATTGGCAAAGCAGTCACATGCCTTGATGTTGATTAATAATCATAATTTCTTGAAAAACGCACCTTATTTTGAACTCACCTACACAGTGTTTAAAAAAATTACATTTCTGATACTAAGGCTAGGGTTATTTCTGCCACGAGTGGTGAAATAGTCCTGGCTAGCACATTCTGGAGGTGACAAAAAGAGGACCTAAACCACCTGGTTTCCATCTGTCCACAATAAAACAAGCAAGAAGTGAACTACTGAAAACACTATCTCCAGAGGCATACAACATGCAGACAAATATTGCCTCCCTGAACCTAGAGGATACTATGCTGAACTGTCAATTTGTAAAATTCCTCACTAGGTTCCAAACACTTGACACAAGATGCAACAGCTGCCAAAATTAATATCTTAGTTCGGTACGCATCAGTTCAAAACTTTTATCTTTGTTTATATCTCTTTTTTTTTTTTATAACTGTTTATATGCTTTCCAAAAACATTGCATCGGTACACATTATACATCTTCACCACAGTAGCGCTTCCCACACCTGGTTCTGGTGACTTTACATCCACATATAAGGTGAGTCCGGAGTGCTGCAATTCACTGCCCCTGTTCAAAGCAAAGCCCATTACGAGATAGCGAAAAAACTACATATCCTGACATAGTGAATGACATGGATCTGGCGTCAGTACATCTGCTAATTGGAAAGAGGAAGGGACACCACATTTTAAGTCAACTGGGCCATCAAAGTTTGCCGTTCTCTCCGCAGCTCTACCATATAGGAGATGCAGATATCTCCTCTGTATTTATTCCAATTCCCCCATTTATGGTCCCACTTCCTGGGGCAACCTCGTCCCTTAAACACCGTCTTCTCAGCAATCATAGCCATGTCCATGTCTTTTGCCCAGTCGCCCACAAGCGGGACCGTGCCCACCCCCCATTTCTGTGCGATGTTGCGCTTCGCGGCGGTGAAGCTCATCGAGGCCCAATCCTGTTCTGCCTGGGAGAGGTCAGTCGCCCCCCAAATATTAAGAAGACAGAGCTGGGGAGACAACTTTATGGGCTTGTTACATGTCCTCTGAAGTTGACTAGTAATTTTCCCCCAATAATACTGGATTTGTGGGCAATCCCATAATATGTGTACAAAGGTACCCACTTGGTTCCAATGCCGGAGACAGAGCAGGTCAGGGCGTCTACCCAGTCTAAAGAGGAGCTTAGCATCAAAGTAGACCCCGTGAAGAATTTTCAGCTGAATGAGCCGTAAACGCATGGGAATGACCACTTCCTTGGGGGAGGCCAGTGCGTCTGCACGGTTATTTACCAGTTTCTTATAAGTGAGCGATATGGCCTTGCGATCCATGGGATCCAATAATAACCGGTCTTCTGGGGGGGAGGGGGAACGAGTCGGGGAGATGGGTATCCTTTGGCAGGGCGGATAAAATTGCATGACTAATCTGTAAGTATCTAAAGGTCTCGGATTGGGCCAGTTGGTACTTTGTCTGGAGGTCAGCGAATGAGGCCAGCTTCCCTTTTACCCATATGTCCCCAACCGTGGATATCCCAATTGTGTCCCACTTATCAAATCCCGGGCATTGACTGAGTCGTCCCAAAATGTCAAGCTCCCAAAGTGATGTTGCCTAAGTCAGTTGTCCATACCAATCCCATTTTCTAGTAACTGCGTGCCAAATCTCAACCGCACAGGCCGTAGGGCCGGTTAAAGTAAGTTTGCGTGGATTGGAGTAAAGCGCTCTATTATAGCCGCCCGTCCCATAAGCCAGTGGTCTGTTCGGAAATTAGGCTCATCATGAGGGCCGAACACCCATCTATTGATTGGAAGTTTGTATCTATTTTAAACAGAATTATGTACTTAACCTTCATATATGTATTCTTTTAATCTTGTGTGAAACGGTTATAAATTGCGATGGTTTAAAATAACTGATGCAAATAAAGGACTCATGGCAAACATGTTTAACTTTAGCTTGAAATTGGCCTTTTCTTCCGCGAACAGTGAATCAGCCGGCAAATAGAACTGTAAGAAGGGTCAATGATATTGAAACTGGGATCATGGTGATCAAGACTGCCCTTGAATCTCAGGACACCTGAAGTAAAAGAGAATAATGGGTTGACATCTGTGCTTTCAGGTGGTCATGGGAGCACTGCAGATTTGGGTGTGAAGCTAAGCCCAAATATAGCAACTGAGTGTTGGCAGCCCAGACAACAAATCTAGCAAAGGGATTTTGTTCATGACAAGGGCACAGTGACGAGATCCAAATGTTCACAATAAAGAAACAGAATCTTCGGTATAACAGACACAAAGTTATACTTTGTACAAACCCAAAGTACACACTGAAGATCTTAATAAACCCATTGTTTGGCACTCGGTTTGCAAACGCTTGTATAGTAGCAGAGTGGTCCCTCCATACCCTAAACCTCTGATGTGGTCTCAAGTTGTACACAAACCAAAACAAGAACATTAGGATCGGAGACCAATTCTTTTATTTGCTTTGTTCATCCAGGCAGATACCTCACAGGCAAACAAATGCATCAACAGCACTTTGAAGCAAGGGCAACAACCATACTCTATCCTCAACAATAATACAAGGTACAGATATCCCAAAATCTAAGTACAATACAAGATATCAAAGAGAACCAATGAACGCTATTCTGAATCATGAATTAAATGTGTTTGCTCCACAGGCGACACATTGTAAACATTGTTAAATTAAGGTGGTCGACTAGCGGGTTGAGCTTAACTGATAGAAAAAAAATTAATTTTCTCACATTTGATCAAATCTGAAAGCACAGAGTTTATGAGTTTCAAGCCAATTGTTGCTTCCTCTGAAGATGAACGATGACAGGAGAACATGTCTAACAGGTATATGTGGGGGATTCTAAGTCACAGAGAAGTGAACAAAGAGATACAAAAGGGGATGATTGACGGAGCGTTTGAGCAAATCAAACACTCACCCCCAGTCAACTGATCTGGGTTTAATCCATCACCATTCTTTAGCCCACTCAGCCACTCCATTTCAGACATGGCTATATGCAAATCAGTCTGACCCTGTGCCTCATGGGAAGAGTCCAGCCCGAACTGCCAAGCCATGTCTTCCATGAACCGGAAACAAGCATCCTGGGACCGGTTTCGGATTCATAATCCTCATCAGCCAGGCTATCTTGAATCCAGTGGCCATGTGAGCAAGGGACTCACGTCTGAGCATACCCTGCCACACTTAGGGCGAACAAAGAGATACAAAAGGGGATGATGGACCCAGATCTTTCGGCAGGATATGCTCAGACGTGAGTCCCTTGCTCACTTTGCCACTGGATTCAAGCAAGCCGGGCTGAAGACGGCTGGAATGCCAGAAACCGGTCCTCGGAAGCTTGTTTCCGGTCCAGGGAAGACATGGCTTGGCAGTTCGGGCTGGACTGTTCCCATGAGGCACAGGGTCAGACTGATTTGCATATAGCCATGTCTGAACTGGGGTGGCAGAGTGGGCTAAAGAACGGTGATGGATTAAACCCAGATCTTTTGACTGGGTGTGAGTGTTTGATTGATTCAGATGCTCCGTCCATCACCACCCCCTTTTGTACTGCTTTTGGCCGCCATAAGTGTGGCAGGGTATGCTCAGACGTGAGTCCCTTGCTCACTTTGCCACTGGATTCAAGCAAGCCGGGCTGAAGACGGCTGGAATGCCAGAAACCGGTCCTCGGAAGCTTGTTTCCGGTCCAGGGAAGACATGGCTTGGCAGTTCGGGCTGGACTGTTCCCATGAGGCACAGGGTCAGACTGATTTGCATATAGCCATGTCTGAACTGGGGTGGCAGAGTGGGCTAAAGAACGGTGATGGATTAAACCCAGATCTTTTGACTGGGTGTGAGTGTTTGATTGATTCAGATGCTCCGTCCATCACCACCCCCTTTTGTACCACAGAGAAGTGAACAGCACAACTGACTGAAAGACCAGAAAAATGTATTAACAGTTTTCGCTTCCTGTTTTTCTCTGCTTCCCCATCCACGTTTTTGAGAAGTCAAACCTACCCCAAGTTTGGCAGATTAACATTTATAACACTACTCTAACTCAACAGCTCGGATTTGTAACACCTCCCATTTGTGGTCTTATTTCAGAAAGTTTATGGAGAACTAAAGGAAACTTAATACGATGGATTGATGAACTAAAAGAGCTTATTGAAACACAGAATGTTTAACTTATCTCTGAAAACTGAAGAGAGTTTTAGAACTACTAATAAATATACAATGGTTGGGTACAATCATTTTCTATATTATTAAGGCGGTTAAGACACTACTTCAGACTTAAGTGCCAAGCAAGCATTGTGTTGCATTATCGAATTAGTTAAGGAGGTCAGTCTGGGTACATAATAAGATGACAAATGTAACATATGCAATTCCATCACAATTTCACACTATACTTGAAACAAATTGCTACACCAGTACACAACATCTGCAAGCTTTAAGTGTTTTGTCAGTAGTCAGTACATTTAAAGAACACACACAGGTGAGCTTTGCATGCGCAAGCAGTACCCATGCAACTGTGGCTTAATCATGCTCCTAAAAGCCCCCAAGTGTTCTACAACATATTTGTTTTTCATTGAATTATCTAAACAATACTAACCAGGGTCAGGATCTTCAAGCTTCTCCTTAAGGCGTGGGAAGGCGGGGCGGAGGGATTCTGGGTACTTCAAAAAAACTTTGTACATGATCAAGACAGATTTCTTCCTGATATAAGGCTTTGTGTGGGACATCTGTGATTAAAGAAGATTTAGTTAATATCACGAACAAGTCAGACTGCTGAACAGGTTTCACTTCTGAACATCAAACGGGGACAAATATTTCAGGGACATTAAAGAAGCAACATTAGTAGTAATGACGTGATAAGACTTAAACAACCGCAAATCAGTTCTGCCTATACCCAATAAACACTCATGTAATTAGCATAAACCCTTGTGAAATAGTTAAACCAAAATGGAACAAAAATATATCAGGTGCTGGAAACAACACAGGTGTTATGGGAATAAGCAAGTTAAGTTTAGCCCACAACAGCCGAAAGACAGCTCATTATTTTTGTGATGCCCGCCTTCAGTATGAGAACAAGAATTTAATGGCGAGTTTGATGGGGGTCAGTGTTTTAGGGGGCCTTCAATACACTTGACTACAACATCAACCAAGGGAGGCTGACAGGTGTGATGATTTCATATGGACTTGGCAATCTTCAGTTGTCACCTATAGTTGAGTAACCTCATTTTATCCAAACAGGGCCAAGAAAACAGGATTCATTCTCATCTCCTGAAAGCACATGGATTTACCACATCTGAAATGACATCATTAACGACAACATGGTGCATCGCGGGGGACCAAAAATAACTGGTGAATTTCAGTGTTCTTATTAGTTTAAAATATTAAGTTTAAACTGACATGTTCACCCATCTATAATGTCACTTTAAGCTATGGTGTCTTCAGTGAAAATAGAACATAAATAAATAGCTATATCTATAGATATAGATCCACAAAAATGCATGGTAAAAGTACATATTGAAATGCAACATGTGGGAAAGGTCAACACACTGTATGAGATGTGTGGTAATGGCATCCGTTGTAATGTCTGATATTCGCTAGGCAGTCCAACCTGACTGACAAAGATATAATTCCTAGACTACGCCTTACACCTCTGAAAGGAGATGGAGCAGCCGCTGCCCCAATCGTCCACCAGGACATCAACAAAGTACTGAAAGTGACAGGGCAGGTGTGTAGACCGAGAGACGCGGTGGTACCACCAGACTGACAGCGATGGGGCTGCTCTGTAGCCCAATGTTGCACTGTACTCACAGTGCTACGATTGTTCAGTGGCTCAAAGTGTTAGTGCCAGCAGTGGTATATAAAATGCTTTCAGTACACAGCAGCAGCCTTTCCTGCAATCATTATTTGAATCTCCTACCATGGATATCTTTCCTCTAGCGTCTTTGTTTTTACCAAATGTGTCTTTTTACGTCGAGTTCTCGTACTCCATCCAGAATCTTTAAATGGAAAAGGAGAACGAGGCTCCATTTCCCTAGTCAATTTCTGGTAGATGCGCACACACTATTTCCATCTCTTCTTCCACTATATATAAAAAAAAGACTTTCTTCACCTCCTGCTCCTCTCTAATGCACACAATATTTCCTCAACCTTAGCTTATAAAAGGTTATTGTAACTTGTTTATTTTCAGAACAAGTCCAAGTTCCACCAGTCTATATTGAAACCAAGATCTCTCTCTCGATCACTCCTTAATAACAGAAAAGACTATTTGTTGGGTATAGTTCTCAGTCAAATGTGGTTGACTTAAGCAAAAGAAATGAATACAAGCTGCAGAAACATACATAGGGAACGAGAATAAAGATCGCAGAAGCAATAGTGAACATCAATCACAGTCTGCAAATTACCGAAGAGGGTGTGATGCAGCTCTTACATTTTTTAAAATGTTGTATGCTACAGAGGGACCTGGAAACTCTTATTAGTTATTAACTTGCCAAGAGGGGCTAGAGAGGATTCAGTTTCTGTAGCACGTGCGGAGACTGGATCTTGTCGTTAATGGCTAAAGGTCCGCATTCGGTGTGCAGGGTTTCCTATGAAGGCTGATCATGTTCTTAAGTTAGAGTACATCAGAGTGCCTAAAGTCAGTCTTGGCAATGGTATGAATTTTTATAGAACCCCTAATTTTTAAGGGCAGCTGACCAAGCCCTAGTTAAAGCAGGGTTAATTCTGCAAAAGGACCGCAGCAGCCAAATTTCACCCTTTACTGGCCCTAATCATGTAGAAACTTACATGCACAAAACAAATGTATAAATTAATTTAGTAATTTTTAAACCTACAAATTCAAAACAAATTCTTTTTACTTTGTCTTCCAACTATCAACTCAACATAAGCAGACATTCCGTCATGACAGATTAACAGAAGCTAAGGAAAGTAAAGATGCTAACTTACCAATGTCATGATGTCGTTTGCCAAATCTCGGGCAAGATCTGGAGTAACAAAACAGGACAAACCAGTCAGTGCTACACCCGTATCGTACTGAGTAGGGCTACTTAAGTCCTAAAAATGGAAAAGAATTATAAAAGAAATGTTTTAAACATTACTTTGTAATTGAACATTAGGAAAAAATAAATATCTTTTAAACATAAAACTTAACCCAGAGTTTTCCAACATGGTCTATTGCAGGCTGTTCCATAGCAGACTGAATTAATTACCATCTTTTTGACTATTTGTATCTAAATTTATTTCGGATGGATATTCTGAAAATCTGCTCTGAACTGCCCTCCATGAACCACCTGGATGTAACCAATCAAAAAAAGACATTACATTAGGAGGCGGATACAAACATATGTAAGTCTGATACAGGAGTTTACACTCAGTAGGAGCGTGGTAGGTGAGGTAATTCTAGTCTTTCTATTTCTTGATGACAAATACTTCACTATCAGTGATGATCAGCTGCAACGGAATCAGAAGCGGATGGAATGGTACAGCTTTCAACAACAGTGGCCACATACTTCAAAATAAGTAATGAGACATGGAGCAAGGAAATTTGGAGGCACTGGCACATGTGACAAAAGAATGGTTTTGCATTAGTAGCATTTGACTAAGCCAGTGGCCTCAAGTCAGATTTGACTCAGACCTACTCCATAAGTCTACCACATCTGATTAATACAAATACATAAAGTTTGCAAATGTTCATAAAATATTAGTTCAAACAATCCGATACCAGCTTATTGGAATTATTGAACGAGATGCAAGGACTCAAAACAGTGCATCCAACTAAAAGCCTTGGAGGATGAAATATGCTGATTTGTGACAATAACAATCCCATTTTATTCACCTCCACTTAGCACTCACACTCCTCAAATTAATCTACAGCACAAGGCCCCATACCCACACCACACCCGACGGCATTTGGGAATAAAAGATCTCCAACAAAGAGTACCTCATAAGGAGCCCGTCAGGTATTGCAGTGCCAACCTGTTGAGGAGCACGCCCTATGATAAAGCATGACACCCGGCCGGGTGTGTGAGGGTCCTAATTCCTAAAGGGTGAACCCCCTGCCACCTCTAACTGAAGACCGGCTAGTCCCCTGCCTTCCCCTTTTCTTCTCCGGGAACTGCATACTATTTTCATATCACAGCTTACCTTTGAAGGCAGGACATTGGGGGTGAGTATCTTCTTTTGCAAACCCAGCAGTACATTGCACTATAATAATTAGTGCTACAAACTGTTGTGTAAGGTCTAACAAGTTACTGTAATCAAAATTCATTACAATTCATACAAACTACATTAGATTACCTATTCAGATGTGCAGAGTGGAACATGCTATATATTACCATTGAGGGGGGGATGGGCCAAGACTCTCAAGAGGCTTTGCCTCAAGTTTGTCATGCCGTCCCTCCTTTCCCTGTCATAAGCCAGATTATTGCCAAAGCTTATTTATTTTACTTCCCCCCCCTTCAAACCTCTTTTGCAATAAATATTTTTATTTTCAGACCTGCAGGTACACAGCTTTACACAAGAATAACAGAACGGTGAAACAGACACTAACACGGAGGAAAAGACACTGGAACAGATAAGACCTCTGGGGCAGATGGGCACAGGGACAACAGATGCCAACGCTAGGAAATGGAGATACGGACACCACACAGGAAACTGAGACAGGGGACATCTACACCAACAAGGAGACAGGGGCAAAGGTACAAGGACTAAGTAACAGCTCAAAAAGGCAGAGTCACTGGCTGACTTTGACTAAGCCAATACCAACGCCCATGCACACAAAAACAGTACACCAGAAAACACAAAACAAAACGCAAAGGATAAAACAACCCAAAGTGAAACTAAAACTAAAATAAAACATCAAGAAAATAACAACTAACGACAAAGTGAAACACAAAGCAAAAAGCGCTAGGAAACACAATACTGAACACAAAAAGAAACCTAAAACAAATGATATACAAAGAAAAATATGGTGAAAGATAGAAAGGGCCACAAAGAGGAAACACAAAGGAAACCATGGCAGACCACAATACAACAGAACCCAACATATGAACGGTTCACTTTAGTGTGGCTCACTGGTTAGAGGCGGCAGACCCGAGAGCAGAGGACGGCCCGGGACCAGGGTTCGATTCCCGGCGCGGCAGGTTTCTGGACCAGGGTCAGAGGACTCGATAATTCTCTCGCCTCGGTGCCCACTCTGATCAGTGATCACACTCGGCAACTCTGGGCATTAGCTTGCCTCATCTTCACTAACGGCCCCACCAGACCGCCGGGGATGCCTGGTCTCACCCTGGAGATACCCATTAAGGGACCATCTCTCCGGGAAGCCAGGAAGGGTTTCGCAGCGGTCGAAGCGCCTTGGGACCCTACGGGTAAGTAGTGCGCTATATAAATGCCTATACATACATACATACATACTTTATATCCGCACTAATAAGTGTCCTAAGAAGAACGCCACTACAAAAATATAACCTCATTAATCCGTGAATAAATCGGATTGCAGACAGAAAATACACTAACGGAAAACACTTCTACAGGTGCTTTGAAAATGATCAGACCATCCTGCAAAATGTGTTGAGGAACCCCTCACATTCAACTAGGGCTGGCCCCTTGTAGATGTACTAGTGCAAAGCAGGGAACGGCGGAAAGGGGGAGGCCCTCAAGCACCGCTGATGGAGGAGGCACCATGGCCGCTATGCTTCTGGTTTAATTATGCAGCATTAACACCACAAGCAACACATAAATAAAATATGAGCAGACCAAAAGGTCCCTCTTCAGAATTAAGATGATAGCTCAGAGTTTTGCAATAGGTGACAGGAGTTATTTTCTCTCTAGGAAGCCTTACACTGCAGCATCTGAAACACTGCTGGTAAGTGCACCCCTATTTGCTTTATCATCTTCATTCAAACATGAAACATAGTAAGCAAAGACAGACACTTACCTTTCGAATTTGATTGGTTGTCAGCATGATTACATCAGTGCCTTCGTGGAAACACTGAGAGGCAGCAAGGTACCCGATTCTCTGTTTCAAAACAAGAGAATAAGTATTGAGGTCATTTATTCATTCCCTTATAAAATGTATTTGAGTAACAACCAACACTCCCGCTTCAGAAGAAGAGCATGAAACAAAATGTTTGAACAATATAGGTTATATCTGACAAAAATAACATTTCTTTGATTTGCTCTCGTTAAAACTCCACATTCAAGAAGTCCAATATTTGGCGTCAACCCCAGAATGGGCTAAGGAATTGATCCAAAAAGACGAGGGCTGTGGGGTGATTAATCTGGAAAAATGATGACTTTACAATTACTTTTCGAGTCATTATAAGAAGAGCAACTGTGTAAAGCTGTAAGGAGATGTGTCACAAAAGTACATTTGTGAACTACAATCAAAACATTCAAGAAACACAGACAAAGTAAGGTGGACCCAATGATACATAGAGGTGGTTGTAGATCATTAGTGCACTGTTTTGAAAATACTTGCTGCAGATTTTGGGTTACCACTGCATATTTGATGGACCTGTGTATCCAGAAACACTGACACCTAGTGCTTAAGAAATCTGTGGCCATCCTAAATAATCCAAAAGCTGCCTAAAACAGATAGCACATGAAGGACAGCAGCTGTTTGCTCTACAAGGGAAGAAGTAGCGGCATTCTGAGTGTTGGAGACCTTTAATTGTATTCCTGGGTGAAATATACAGAATAACCTTGCACTATGATAGAGACAAAGTTGAGAATTTTCTCTAGTTCAGCTATGTCTTCAGCTATTTAGCTCAAATATGTCTCATATCTAGAGAAAGATCACATATGGAAACATTTGTAGAATGACACCAAAGCCTGGATGCCATTAGACTGTCCTCAAACTTTAAAACCACAGCCAATTGGAGTAACACAAAATTTAGCCTCACACAAACACAGTTAACAGAGGAAACAACCCAGACACCCACCTGGATCAGTAAAAAGACAATGAACATTGCAGACCCTGACAAACCGATACACGTACAACCAGATGAATAAACGGTTCACCTCTCACAACCAGGTGGACTACGGAGGACTCTCATCACACGATACTTAACAACGACAAAACATTTAAGTTGAAAAGATAGAGAATTCATTCTCTGCTGGACCGATGCAGAAATAAGTCACTTACTATAGTAAGGTAAACACAATCCCCAATAACCCAGCTGATGACACACAGAAGAAACTACCCTAGACAAGAAGCTATACACGACGAACTTGACAGGCACACAGCACTCACTGCACATTTCAGACAAACTGCACAAAACACGTGATACAAAGCCTGAATTCATAGTCAAAGTTGGACGCTGACAAATAAACAAACTCAGACAAAGCTAGAGACACAAACACTCCAAGGCTCACTTCAATTATTCATACAGAGAAAGCAACACCCGCACACTGGACGTCACAAAGAAAGTGTGGAATGCAGTGAAATGACACTGGAAGCACAAAGCAGATTATACCTTGAAAGTAAATTTTGACGCACTCATCACTTCGATAATATTGAAGGCCGCCCAACTGATATCATAGCCGAGCATTTGAAGCTGTAAAATGCAAAGAGATCATGTCAATAAGTGCCATTATTTCAAGTGGTTTTTAATTTTTCATTTATTTAATGTTTACATTTTCTCTAGGCATGCTACGTCAGAAAGTAATTTCCGTTTCAATAAGCCGTTGCGGATATGAAGGATGGGGCTAGTAAAAAAAAAGCCTAATTAGCTTTATGGAGGAAGTAAGTGAACATGGTTTTCAATAGTGCAAATGACTAATATACATAAGTGAGGTGACAGTCCCCTCAACTGGCACAAGGGAGCAAGACATACACGAGAATCCTGCTCTGTGCTAAGCCGTTAGAATAAACCATAAACAGATACAGACCTGCCTGCAGGATAAGGATAGTTTGGAGACCCTCGGGTGGATTATGAAATTTGTTCAACCAAGGCCGCTTACTAATGCTAAGAGGCTGTGGGGACTTGGAAGTAAGTTTACAATGCCTCTACAACAGTGGCAAGCTCTGGAACTCACTCATGTCTACTGTTAAAGAATGTCAATGCTTGCAAACTTCCAGCTGTCATTCAAGATATACTTGCTTATGTTGCTTATGTTGCATTTCTTCCCGAATTATTAAAAAAATTCTGATAGCCTAAAATTTGAATAGTATTTGTAGAACAGTTGTCTGTAAGCTTCCTTGGAGTGAGGCTGAAATTCTTAAATTCTTAAATTCTTAAATTTAACTTGATATGTATGCATTAATATTTTTTAAGAGCCCAAAAGCAGAATTGTCTCAATTATTTCCTATGTCAAGAATGGATCAACAAGATTAACAAATGGAATTTCACTGCTACAAATAAAATACATGGAGTGAAAAGTCTAAAAACTAAATTTTGATTTGAAGTTACTGGATTACCACACTACGCTAGACGTCCTATAGGACTCTGGCTGAGGCAGTCTGGAGGTCTTCAAAGGTGTAGCATTAGGCATTTACCATACTCTCTGTCGGTCCAATAAAAGGCTCAGACACAGTAAACAACTTTCTATGAATACTACATTCACCACAAATCATCGTACGTCTCCCCAGATGCACCATGCTCGATGACCGGCTAGGAATGTACTATGCAGTAGTTATTTTCATCACTTGGCTTTTGTAGGCTTTAATGCAAGATAGCACCAGAACGTCATCAAGCTAAGCGTCATCAAAACATCAACGACCAACTCTTGGTTCTTGTTTCTCTGAAATCTAGCATCGCCATTCAGAGCTGCTGTGTGTCCCCTGGTCCTAGCTGCAAAGAACTACTGGGTAGAAAGCAGAACTGCAGTTTGATTTGGGGACGATGGACTTTTGTGAGTGTTTCTGCTGTGAGTGAATGAATCACTCAGTCACTGAAGAAAAATAAAGTGTAGGAAGCAGAGTTCGATTTCATTTAAATACCTCAACAAAAGGCAACTCTGTGGTTATCTTGTAAACACCGACTTCTCCTCTTAATAAAAAGCCCTTACTAGCTTCATACATTTAATGTTTAGTTTAATTGTAAGCTGTACAGTTTTTCCAAAGCACTTTAGAAGCCATATACATTGCCATTTGTTAAAAGTAGAATCATCTCTTTAAGTGCACATCAGTTTTTCAACCTAAATTAATCTACATGGAGTTGCATCCTCAGAGCTACTAACATACAGAGGTGATCACTTATCAAGCATACGTACGTAGGTGAGCTTGCAGACCGCATTGGCCTTAACGGCAATGTTGTCCTGTTTCAGTTCCTGCTTGATCTCGTCGATGCAATTGGAGATGTACTTGGCCTGAAAGAGTCATAAGAGAAGTGGTTTCATTAATTGCAGCATGGTTCGCTCCCAGGGGTACTATTACATCTGAACATCAATGTCTGAATAGAGTGTTGCTATGTTTTACGGAATCGGTCAATAAAGATGGGAAGAACATGACACCATGATTGTTCCAGGATGAACACATTGTCAGCACAGTATGCAACCCAGGGCATGTTATCAAGTGTGAGGGTGGATGTGAAGAAGGCATTTAGGGCTTGATGTATGAACAATTTGTGATCAGTGTGATAATTTGCGAAGCAACCTATTTACTAATGGGTCATTTTGCAAAATACGGATTTGTAGTGGGTCACAATTCGACCTACCTCATGAATATTAATGAAGTAGATCGCAAATTGTGACCCACTAGGAATCGCAGCTATTACACCGATAGGGGCATGTTGAGGTCAGCAGAACATCATGCCTGTGATTGCTTTTAAATAAAGCATTTTTGCCTATTTACATGCAACATATTTTCCTTAAAAGAAAACAGGATGCATTTGGATGCAATAAAAACAAGCATTTACAATGCAACGGTTTCGCCTTTGGAAAAGTTTGAGCTATTGGCATTGTAAATGACAAAATTTGTATTTATGTGTTGGTTTTGAAAACAGATAAATAATAGGCATTGTCATTTACATTGCCAACAGCTCTAACTTTTCCAAAGGGGAAACCGTTGCATTGTAAATGCTTGTTCCATCATTGTTGAGGTAAAACTCCAAATACTGTGTTAAAACTGCATTCTGGTATTATTGCACCCCTCTCACTGTCAGTAATTCTGGACGCAGAATCACTGGTATGACATCCATACACCGCTCATAAGAGGTGCCATAAGAAGGACCTTGGTGCACACGTTTGGTTTTCTGCTGCTAATTTCTTTGGGTGGATTTTCTGCATACAATATGCCTACACCGACTTATCCAATATTTGCATTGTGTCATTGCACATGTGTACATAACGGCAATTGTGGTCATTGCAGAAATAGCAAATATAGTCAGTTTCCCCACCACATAATTGATGCATGCCTGCTTCTGGCTGTAAGCACTTTTAGGTCTGGCTATCATGATGATTGTTGTTGTTATTATTATTGTTTTATTGTTATTACTAAGGTGAAAAGTAGCACAGCAGGGAAGACAGGTACTTGTATCTGATTTTTTGTCTTGGTATTGTTTATTTTCCACAAATTCAGAGTGCAAAAACTGCAGTAATCCCCTCCGTTCTCTGAGCTGCTCCTCATCCCTTTAAATATCATGGGCACTTTATTGACCGGCGCTGAGATTTTGCCCCTCAGTGACTTTGTCCGCTGGCTTCTCCCTCTACGCGGGCCAGATTTAATAATTTTTCATGCAACACAGAGAGAGCAGCAACCAAATTTGCTGAGCTGCGTTCTGCGTTAAAATCTGATGATGAAAAATAAGCCTGAGTTCCAAAAAATGAGCACAGCCAGCCACCTACCACCGGCCACCACCAACGCAAATTAAGCACTGCCGCCCAGGTGTTCCTGGATGGTATATCCTCCTTGGTCTGTGCACACTATACCACTGATTCTATTTTTGAAGAAGAATCTTTGCTACGTTCTCATCATTGCAGCATCTAGAGATGTGGAGCCTGAAGCACTGACTAAAGCAAACAAGCATTAGAAATGCAATCGGGCTCGGATTTATTTGAGTTTGAGCTAATGGCATTGTAAATGCCAATGTCTTTTTGCCATGTGTTATGGAGTGTCTGCATGTGGTGTGTAGTGGAAGTATGTTTGTTGAATTGTAATTTTACCAATGGTGGCATGCTGTGCTTTATATGAATATGTTTAAAAGTAAAGTGTACCATACTGCGATTGCTTGGTGGAAAAGTGCACTGCCGGCTGGAGGTGTGTGTGCCTGGTGGAAGGGTGCACTGACGGCTGGTGGGTGTGTGCTTGGTAAAAGCGTGCACAGATGGATGATGGTTGTTGGTGTTTGTGCATGGTGAAAGCATTAATTGACGGCTGGGGGTGTGTTGTTGTGTGTGTTGTTTTCTGTGTGCTGGTGAGTGTGTTGTGTTGAGTCTGTGGGGGTGAGCCTGGGGAGTGAGTGTGGTGGTGAGTGTGTTGTGTTGAGTGGTGACAAGTGTGTGGTGTTGAGAGACTGAGGTGTGTGGTTTGTGTGTGCGTTATGTGTGTGCGTTATGTGTGTGTGGTGTATGTGTGTGTGGTGTTTTCTGCACACTCACACACTGCCCCGTAACATTCACACACTGCTCACCCGCACACTCCCAATGTCACCCTGCATAGTCACACACTTTTTACCCTGCACACTCATTCTGCACACTCACACACTTTTTACCCTGCACACTCATTCTGCACACTCACACACTTTTTACTCTGCACTCACCGTCACTCTGCACTCACCGTCACTCTGCACTCACCGTCACTCTGCACTCACCGTCACTCTGCACTCACCGTCACTCTGCACTCACCGTCACTCTGCACTCACCGTCACTCTGCACTCACCGTCACTCTGCACTCACCGTCACTCTGCACTCACCGTCACTCTGCACTCACCGTCACTCTGCACTCACCGTCACTCTGCACTCACCGTCACTCTGCACTCACCGTCACTCTGCACTCACCGTCACTCTGCACTCACCGTCACTCTGCACTCACCGTCACTCTGCACTCACCGTCACTCTGCACTCACCGTCACTCTGCACTCACCGTCACTCTGCACTCACCAGTCACTCTGCACTCACCAGTCACTCTGCACTCACCAGTCACTCTGCACTCACCAGTCACTCTGCACTCACCAGTCACTCTGCACTCACCAGTCACTCTGCACTCACCAGTCACTCTGCACTCACCAGTCACTCTGCACTCACCAGTCACTCTGCACTCACCAGTCACTCTGCAGTCACCAGTCACTCTGCAGTCACTCTGCACTCACCAGTCACTCTGCAGTCACTCTGCACTCTGCACTCACTCTGCACTCTGCACTCACTCTGCACTCTGCACTCACTCTGCACTCTGCACTCACTCTGCACTCTGCACTCACTCTGCACTCTGCACTCACTCTGCACTCACTCTGCACTCACTCTGCACTCACTCTGCACTCACTCTGCACTCACTCTGCACTCACTCTGCACTCACTCTGCACTCACTCTGCACTCACTCTGCACTCACTCTGCACTCACTCTGCACTCACTCTGCACTCACTCTGCACTCACTCTGCACTCACTCTGCACTCACTCTGCACTCACTCTGCACTCACTCTGCACTCACTCTGCACTCACTCTGCACTCACTCTGCACTCACTCTGCACTCACTCTGCACTCACTCTGCACTCACTCTGCACTCACTCTGCACTCACTCTGCAGTCACTCTGCAGTCACTCTGCAGTCACTCTGCAGTCACTCTGCAGTCACTCTGCAGTCACTCTGCAGTCACTCTGCAGTCACTCTGCACTCTGCAGTCACTCTGCACTCTGCAGTCACTCTGCACTCTGCAGTCACTCTGCACTCTGCAGTCACTCTGCACTCTGCAGTCACTCTGCACTCTGCAGTCACTCTGCACTCTGCAGTCACTCTGCAGTCACTCTGCACTCTGCAGTCACTCTGCACTCTGCAGTCACTCTGCACTCTGCAGTCACTCTGCACTCTGCAGTCACTCTGCACTCTGCAGTCACTCTGCACTCTGCAGTCACTCTGCACTCTGCAGTCACTCTGCACTCTGCAGTCACTCTGCACTCTGCTGTCACTCTGCACTCTGCTGTCACTCTGCTGTCGCTGTCACTCTGCTGTCACTCTGCTGTCGCTGTCACTCTGCTGTCACTCTGCTGTCGCTGTCACTCTGCTGTCACTCTGCTGTCACTCTGCTGTCGCTGTCACTCTGCTGTCGCTGTCACTCTGCTGTCGCTGTCACTCTGCTGTCGCTGTCACTCTGCTGTCGCTGTCACTCTGCTGTCGCTGTCGCTGTCACTCTGCTGTCACTGTCGCTGTCACTCTGCTGTCGCTGTCGCTGTCACTCTGCTGTCGCTGTCACTCTGCTGTCGCTGTCGCTGTCACTCTGCTGTCGCTGTCACTCTGCTGTCGCTGTCACTCTGCTGTCACTGTCGCTGTCACTCTGCTGTCACTGTCGCTGTCACTGTCGCTGTCACTGTCGCTGTCACTGTCGCTGTCACTCTGCTGTCACTGTCACTCTGCTGTCACTGTCGCTGTCACTCTGCTGTCACTGTCACTCTGCTGTCACTGTCGCTGTCACTCTGCTGTCACTGTCGCTGTCACTCTGCTGTCACTGTCGCTGTCACTCTGCTGTCACTGTCGCTGTCACTCTGCTGTCACTGTCGCTGTCACTCTGCTGTCACTCTGCTGTCACTGTCGCTGTCACTCTGCTGTCACTGTCGCTGTCACTCTGCTGTCACTGTCGCTGTCACTCTGCTGTCACTGTCGCTGTCACTCTGCTGTCACTGTCGCTGTCACTCTGCTGTCACTGTCGCTGTCACTCTGCTGTCACTGTCGCTGTCACTCTGCTGTCACTGTCGCTGTCACTCTGCTGTCACTGTCGCTGTCGCTGTCACTGTCACTGTCACTCTGCTGTCACTGTCACTCTGCTGTCACTGTCGCTGTCACTCTGCTGTCACTGTCGCTGTCGCTGTCACTGTCACTGTCACTCTGCTGTCACTGTCACTCTGCTGTCACTGTCGCTGTCACTCTGCTGTCACTGTCACTCTGCTGTCACTGTCGCTGTCACTGCTGTCACTGTCGCTGTCACTCTGCTGTCACTGTCGCTGTCACTGCTGTCACTGTCGCTGTCACTCTGCTGTCACTGTCACTCTGCTGTCACTGTCACTCTGCTGTCACTGTCGCTGTCACTCTGCTGTCACTGTCGCTGTCACTCTGCTGTCACTGTCGCTGTCACTCTGCTGTCACTGTCGCTGTCACTCTGCTGTCACTGTCGCTGTCACTCTGCTGTCACTGTCGCTGTCACTCTGCTGTCACTGTCGCTGTCACTCTGCTGTCACTCTGCTGTCGCTGTCACTGTCGCTGTCGCTGTCGCTGTCACTCTGCTGTCACTCTGCTGT
This sequence comes from Lissotriton helveticus, assembly GCF_964261635.1. NCBI lineage: Eukaryota > Metazoa > Chordata > Amphibia > Caudata > Salamandridae > Lissotriton > Lissotriton helveticus. The sequence continues at coordinate 839,685,077 of NC_136073.1, read as the reverse complement.
CACTCTGCACCGCCACTCTGCACCGCCACTCTGCACCGCCACTCTGCACCGCCACTCTGCACCGCCACTCTGCACCGCCACTCTGCACCGCCACTCTGCACCGCCACTCTGCACCGCCACTCTGCACCGCCACTCTGCACCGCCACTCTGCACCGCCACTCTGCACCGCCACTCTGCACCGCCACTCTGCACCGCCACTCTGCACCGCCACTCTGCACCGCCACTCTGCACCGCCACTCTGCACCGCCACTCTGCACCGCCACTCTGCACCGCCACTCTGCACCGCCACTCTGCACCGCCACTCTGCACCGCCACTCTGCACCGCCACTCTGCACCGCCACTCTGCACCGCCACTCTGCACCGCCACTCTGCACCGCCACTCTGCACCGCCACTCTGCACCGCCACTCTGCACCGTCGCACCGCCACTCCGGCCTGGGGGGGGGGTCCTCCTGGTATTCCGGGCCATAGCACCGTGTGAGGAGCCGGCAGGAGACGGAAACAGTGTCAGAGAGCCATAGCACCGTGTGACCGTGTGAGGAGCCGGCAGGAGACAGACTCAGTGTCACGAGAGCCACAGCGCCGTGTGAGGAGCAGGCAGGAAACGGTCACAGAATTACGAAAGCCACAGCACCGTGTGAGGAGCCGGCAGGAGACAGACTCAGTGTCAGGAGAGCCACAGCGCCGTGTGAGGAGCAGGCAGGAAACAGACACAGAATCACGAGAGTCACTGCACCGTGTGAGGAACCGGCAGGAGACAGACCACAGAGTCAGGAGAGCCACAGCACCGTGTGAGGAGCAGGCAGGAGACAGACACAGTGTCACGAGAGCTACAGCACCGTGTGAGGAGCAGGCAGGAGACAGACACCGTGTCACGATAGCCACAGCACCGTGTGAGGAGCCGGCAGGAAACAGACACAGTGTCAGGAGAGCCACAGCACTGTGTGAGGAGCAGGCAGGAGCCAGACACAGAGTCACGAGAGCCACAGCACCGTGTGAGGAGGAGCCGACAGGAGACAGACACAGTGTCACAAGAGCCGGCACTCACACACCAGCTGCAGTTTCAGGCGTCCGATCATACTCCATACAGTCCACCACTATTATATTTATATATGTACAAAATTCTCTTTTCTAGATATTTCAACTTCACTATCGTCCACAAACAATGAACTACACAGTCACAACTAAATACATTGAATTAAGATGGTATTATATGCTGTGCACAGAAGCCGAAGGAAAAATCACAACGTCGGACAAATATTCTTTTAAACGAATCGAATCCCCACGCCGCTGTTGAGTGGCTCAGGACAGGGTTTCTCCAGAACGCGTTTGGTGCACTTCACGGGACGGATCTCTTACGAACTGTGTTCACCCGACCGTTTCCGCCATTCATGTCGCAGCCAAGTTCGTATTTCTTTTAATCTTTGCGAATGAAGAACAGCGAAGTGTCCATCTCCACGTATGGACTGTGACACCTCCAGACATATGTGTGTCTAGTGTATGAAACCCTTCTGTCGCCATCCAAGGAGTTAGTGAAAGTCTTGTTCTCGGCTCCAAACTCTTCCTCTGAAGTAATTGCCGGCGCTCCTCTCACGGCTACTTTCTGTTCTTAGAGAAAGGGTCCAAGTGTCCGCTAATGATGGCCGCAGCTCTTACAACTACTTTTCGTGTGTCCGTGGGCTGGAATGAGGTTTCTCGCGCACACAGCTCACGTGCCGCAGGACTGAGCAATAAAAAATGATGTCATATTTGACACTGTGTGATTCCGGCTTGGAGCCCGCTCGAGTGCCAGAGTCTCAGGAACACTTTTTCACATTCCCGAGTGCGCTTCGAGCGGGGGAAGCCGAAGAAATGGTGAAAAAAACAAAAGGCGCTTTATTCGAAATACACATAAACATCTTTATGAGGCGTGAACCTTGCAGTGCATTGTTGCGTACCTGTCAAAAATGTATTGTATTAAAAATATATATGTACGTTTAACTTTATTGCAACACATTCTTTTTAGCGCTCTGTACCGTGCTCTGTTGCTCCAAAGCGGTGTCAATAAATTGGTAATACATTTTCCGATCCCAAAAGGATGAAAGCGCAAGGATGTAGGCTTACGGCTAGAGCGGTCGCCCTCGAAGCTGGAGAACGGGGTTCGTGTCTCGGCAACGACGCTCAACATCCGTGATTCTGGACAAATCACTTAATCTCACCGTGCCTAACAAAACAAGGAAGCTGCGCGCTGAGCGCTCCAGAATTGTGAACGCGCCCGGCCATCTGGATTCACTAACGGAGGCACCCTGACAGCTCCTAATTATAATTTATGTACTTCTTTGCGCGAGCACGAACGAAATATGCCCAAAATGGCGGAACAAAACTACATTTACCCTATCACTTCAAGCCTATTAAAACGAAAACACAAGGAAGACGAATCACTGGCCAGATGACAGAAAACCCTAAGGAATGTGTGGAATTCCTCTCGCCAAGGCCCTAGGAGATACTTCTTTTTTTTCTTCATTAACATTAGGATCTCGAAACTCCTCCCCCACTTACAGTGGGGAGGAGTCCGAGCCCTAAAAAGCAGAAACAAATTGCTGTCACAAATCCTGCGGTCTGCACAACTACAGGGTTTGCGACCGCAAATTGCCTTTTGCGATGTTCTAGACGCCTTTTGTAGTTCCGAAAATTCTTCTCGAATTTCAAAAGGGATTTTGCGAATTATTCTGAATCGTAGTTAGGGGGAGCATAAAAGGGATGTCCCTTACTAATTGCTGTTCGCAATGAGATGTTTCAGTGGAATGTGACCATAATTGCAGTTACAAACCATTGAAAAGTTACCTCAAACGAGGTGGTAACTAAATGGCAACTGGCAAACTAGTGTCTATGCCGGAATCATGTCGGCCCGAGTTTTCAAAAAGTGCGTGGTAGTACAAGAGAGAGACAGGGAGTCATTGTGTGAGTGAAAGAAAGAGACAGTCAGAGAGAAAGGGAGCCGAGATATAGAAAGAGTCTGCGAGAGAGAGGGGGAGAGTAAAAGAGAGTGACAGAGACAGAGCCCGAGAGAGAAAAAGTAACTGTGGAGTTACTTCGCAAGAGGGAAACAGGATAGACAATGACAAAGGGACTGGGCTGCAATTAAGGTAAGCACTGATAACACTAGCCTACAACTTTTTAATAGAAAAATAGCTACAGGTCTGTAGCAACAGTGTTACAAGGCAGAAACTGATACTAGGTATTAAGGCTTCTGTAATACAAATATAGTTGGCTTCTTTAAGGTCATCAGCGGCTGTTCTAACATTAAATATGGAAAAAGCATGCGCATTTACATTACAGTGCAGGCGCAGATTGGAACTTTCATTTTTATGCACCCAGTAGAAAGCGTTTTACCTGGAACCTTCTAGGACTAGAATAACTGACACTGTCTCCCCCCACCCCCTCCCCAAAAGATATATTTTTTACGTTTTATACAGTAAACTGGTCTAAAACAGCAGTGTTGAACTTGCTTCATCAAGAGTGGATGAATCACCACAAAAGCGAGTGTGTAATATGACAAAAATTCAGAAGAGAAAGATGGCGCAAACGACAAAAAATGTAGGTGGCTCCCGTCATGCCCTGGAACACCACCAACATGTTCACGAACAGGACTTGTGGGGAACGTCAGCATACCTCTGTAATAGACGTACATTTATAATGGATACATATGACACAAAACTCACTAACTGCATTGGTTATTGGTGCAAAATCTACGAGCAATTTAGCAAAGTTAACGTAAATTTGATGTTTAAAACTGCCCCCTTTGGTATTGACCTCAATGTCAAATGTATCAATGATCTGCCCAAATGGCTGGGGTCTAAATTTAGAAAATGTTCTTGTCTTGGCAAAGATGTTAACTCCACCAAATATTTGCAGTAGCATATGTAAAGTTTTTTAAGATTTGCTGAATGCAAAATTCTAATTGGCAGCGTTACAAGGCCAGCTAGAAATGTTACTGCAGTTTATTTACTGTGTCACGTGCCATTCAGGCCTTCGGCCACACTTGTGCTATAAATGCAGTTTTAAGCAACACGAAGTAGAATTTAAAGTTGAGCTGCAGCACAAAGAGAGGTAAAATCTCCAATACAAATATCGACGCACAGGTGCCCACGTAATAACCGCATGAGTGTAATATTGTAGAAATTACAAGCTGAGTGGGAAATCATACGAGTTATCGTATGCCCGCTTTTGCTAGGATGCCTTTCAAAGCCTGGTCGCGCTACTGTGCAAGTATTTAGATGATCTGGCTTTGCATTGAAAACTGAGGGGGTTTCCCACAGTTCGTGTTCCGTTACATCCACTTTAAAACAATTTTCCGGAAGATGGGGTATGCAAGGAAGTGCAAAATCAAACAGCAATGCACTTTTAGAAATTAACTCCTTCCTTACGGAAACCAGTCATTTGTGACAAGCGTCCACCCGACTACGTATTCCAGAAATATGGACTTCATTTTTTACCAATCAAATAATGGAGGAGACTCGCGTTCTGTAAAGTGTTTGGGAAGGGCTGCCTTTCATCATTTGGCATTCCGAGGTTTGTGCCTTGATCTGCACGCTAAGGGCAGCACTTCCCGCAATGCAAAACCAGTACTTTTTCAAGCGCTTATTGAAATAGTTTGGGAATGCTTAACTTTTTTTCTAAATATTCTAGGACTGGAAGAGTTAGAATAGTAAATTTACTTCTTGACGTCCCCAAACCTTGTACTGCCTCCAGGGACACAGTTCAAGGCAAGAAACTCAATCAAAACTGGAATGGGGGATGCAAAGGACGAGGACGGCGCAGTGAAGTTTCCGCCTTATTTGCTACGAGGGAATTCGTTTCTCTGTACTCCGACCTCGGCTCATACTAAATTCGTAAGGCGTAAATCGCACACTTTAGCTCTGTACACTGAACGAAATTATTAATTCCTGACATCTCACGCAGGGAGAATTTCAAAACGAGTACGATTCAGGCGAAAGTAGATTAATTGAATACAAGGGCATGCAGATCAGGATCAAAGGTCCTTCTATTCATTCACTCGTTAAGGAGGAGCACAGACTTTCGACGCAAGGCCCCAACAAACTGCTATTCCCTCAAAAATAATCGGCTGAACTTTGAAATACAGGCTAAATCATCTGGCGGCAGAAAGGATTTTTTTTCCCGGTAGATGCCATTTATGGGTTCGAAAAGTAAAATGTAACGCGACCCGCCTGCTACTTACACAGCGCTATCGATAAATCCGGCTCTTAGACCGTCGTAGGTTATCGATCTTAGATTGACGACACACTTTGCCATAAATTCAATACTTCCGGGTCACATGGCAGCCAATCACCTAGTTGAACGTTTCATGTCGTCGCAGGAGAATGGAAGGATTCGTACAATGCAATGTGACCAGCGATTGGACAATTGATAACACCTCAGCCAATCCTGCACCGCTGCACAAAACTCCGATTTGCCCTTTGGCTGTGGCCGGAAGTTAAAACTTCAAGCCCCTGAGACGATAATATTTATTTAATGCTATTTTTTTAAAGCACGACCTTTACCCGAAGGTGTCAGAGCGCTTTACTTAAGAACCGGTTGCAAAACATAAGGACTACATGCGTTACATACAAGATAACAAGCATTAACAAGAAACAAAGGCACAAAAGGGGGGCAGAGGCTTACCTAAAAGCCTCGGTAGCTGCTCAGAAAACACAGCGTCCTGTAGGGATTCGGGGGTGTGCTCTCCCCTTCCCATTGGCTGGAAGGTAAAATTCCAGCCAATGGGAAGAGGAGAGGGCGGGACTTAAAAAAAGACCCGGAAACGCCCCCGAATCGCGTCAAGGCGGGCCCTCAACTCAGTGACGCTCCTCTCCTCCAATGGCTGGCCAGCATTTACGAGGCCAGCCAATGGAGAAGAGGGGCGTGTTCAGGCCCCCTACTAACAACAAAAGATTTCGGCTCCGCCCACCCACTGCTTAGGCAGTGGGACGGTAGCCGAAACCTAAAAATTGTAATTTGTATTTTTTAAGTGGACGACTGCCTACTCTTAAATACATATTTTTCCTAACATTCACAAAGGGGAAGGTGTTTGAGAACACTTCCCATTGACGAACAGCTTACCACCCACTTTAAGGTTGTCGGTAAAATATTAATGTTTTGCAATTAAGTTTCAGTCGTGAAACATTAATACATACAACTATGATTCGGTATTTGGAAGGGATGCAACACACACGCCCCTTTCAAATACCAAATCGGTATGGGGTCGCAAACCCAAATTGCGATTCGATAATGTGTTGCCGAATCACAAGTTGGGTTTGATACATTAGAAAAAACTTTTTACGCTTGCAAACACGAATCTGCAAATCGTGCCGTATGCAACTGAAAAAAGACTTCGTATAGCTAGCCCTTACTGGCTGTGGTAAAAAGGTATTTGGAAGCAGTAAAATTAAGTGAGCTGGTTGCACCTGTGGTGGTACATAGAAAACGGACGAGAGCGAACGGAGAGTTTTGTAAAGGCAACTCTGGAGACTTCAACCAAACCACTTAGAGCAAATATTGTCTTTCCTATGGGTTGTCAATTATTTTTTTTTCTGAACTCATCAGGATTTTAGCAGACAGGAAAGTTTATTTGAGGATTTAATTCAAGAAAGGCATGTGATCTGAGTAGACCAACGATTGAGAGAAAGAACGTATATCTTTCAAGGAAAGAGTTAGGACAAAATAGAGTGTTGAAATGTATGAACCACAAAGGGTGAGGACTAAAGAAACTGATACGGTTATTCCAAGAGAAAAAGGAGAAAGTCCCTATCACACATGTCCGGTTACTGAAAATAGAGTAAAAATCTTGTTTAAATGAAATACAAACCTCTGCAATTATTTGGGCAATTGCGAAGCATAAGATATTAGTTTGGGTTAGTAGATCTGCTGTTAGGGTAGATCACAATGCTTTAAGGAGCAATTGACACATGGCTATGTTCTGAGGATCTGTAGGTGTGCAAAACCTGCAATACATATGTTTTATATGTTGTGTGTAACTGGATCAAGTAATCAAGGTGATGACTGTTACCCCAGGCTCCTGAAAAATAAAGCGAATGAAAGTGAAATTGGAAAGAAAGAATGGTTGAATAAATTTTCAGTATAACAGGAGGTGTCACGTCAAACGAGGGACGACGGGGTGCGATCGTCCGAGCTACTGGAATAAGGTTTGTGACAAATTCAGCAGGACAGGCATTTGAGAAGGAAGGAAGGAAGGAAGTGAAGGAGTCTGGATACTGGTTGGTTTAAAAGGAGTTGGGTGTTTTGATGGAGAATTGCGTTTAGAGGAGCCAAATCAGTCCGTCAGAATAAGTAATGAACCAGCTGATGGATTAAGCGTATTGAGAGCCTTTAGGAATGGCAAAAACCAAGCCTAAGATTACAACTGATTGTCTGTGGCTCTAAGTGATAAAAAGGTATGAAGAGTGAGAAGAAAGTGTGTAGAGTTCATAGATAGTGTGAGCAAAGAAACCTTGCTTCAGTACGTGGGAGTTGGCCCATCTAAAGTTGGAGAAAGTTACCAGAGAGTCATTTGGGTCTTTGGATGGCCAGCCCTGATACAATCTTGTGTTGTTCACCACTGCAAACGGCAAGAGTGTTGTTGGAAGTCTCAACAACAAAATGGCAATTACTGTGATTTTCGAAAGCAAAGGGCTATCCGTTTTATTATCTTCTGATCGTGATGTTTAATTTGTATGCAGAAACCACAGGATATTTTTTTTAAACAAGGGAATTGTACACGCCAGTATGATGTTTCATCACCCGAAGACTAATCATTTGGTGGTTAGGTTCAATAGGGCCCAGAATTACAGTGGTGCAGATAAGCACAAAACAGATTATGAATGAATGAAAAATAGGAGATGTATGAATGGGTGGAGACTTACTGGCACTGCCCCTTGGAAGGAAAGGATTGATACAATTTAAAGTGTTGAGCTGCAGAAAACCAAAGACTGTTGTGTCTAGGTTGGTTAAGACGGCTGATGAACAAAGGAATCAACAGCGCTGATGCAGGAAAAGCTACAAAAACGTGGAAGTTAAGTTGAATGAATGGGTGAAAGTGAGATCGCCAAGAATTGTGATTAAAGGGAAGATGAAATGATAAACTTTAATAACAGAAATATTAATATTATGAAAACAGTGGATGGAAGGATGTGGAATTGACAGAACACAGAAGTTGTAATGAGAATGTTAGGATAAAAAGCTCATGACGAGATTGAAAAGGGGTGAAAGGAGAAGTGCGAGTTAGCATGAGGTGGGAAAGTGAGGAAGAGTGGCTGTTAGGAAGTGAGAAAGCCAACATGATTTTCCAAATATTGTATGTTGTGAATCGGCGTTTGAATTTTGTTTTGGTCGGAGTGTCTTTTTACTCTTAGCTGGGAGCTTTAATAAAAGTAGACAGACAGTTGAATGTTGGTACAAATGCATGTTTCAGTGTTTAATTTGTGCTGGTGGATGGCATCCGTAGTCATCAATTTTATGGACCAGGACTTTAAATTGTCATCAGACTTCCATCCAGGAAGCAAGAAAGAGAAAAGCAGATCAGAGAGAAAAATGTGGGATGAGAAAGACAGAAAAACAGGGACAAAGCGAGAAAACAAGGACGAAAAGAACCTGTACGAATGAGATGGAGACCGGTAAAGCAGGTTGATACAAGAAAGATTCATGAGGTGGTATTAGGACAAGGCCGGCCAAATCAAACAAAGGTGATAAAATGTTGTCTGTTGGCCTATATCATTAATATTACACAGCAAGACTGCTGGAAATAATAATTGGTAAAGTCAATAGGTAGCGCCATTGTGATCAATTGACTTTGTCAAAGCTATTTGCCGATGCATGCACTCTTATAAACTGTTTAAGGAAAAAAGTTAGTAGTTCCCTAAATGTGAGTAGTGGAAGGGTTTACATTGGTCAATCAAAGAATGGAAAACGATCTGTAGGAGAGGGATAAACACAGGAGGAAGGCAAGTCATTAAATAAGAAGATATCAAGAGAATGTGATAATAAAGTTAACCAATGGTAAGCAATGGGCAGACTCTAATCTCACTGTAAGTTGTTGGTATGGTCCACAAGAGGCTTTCACCTTAAGGCAGGTAAAAGCTGTCTGGTAGGCAAAACCCAAAAACGACAGGGAAAGAGGGTTGAATCTACTAATTAAAACCAGAATTCAGAGTTGTACTGCATACTGTAAAGAAACAAAATCAAAGTTTAGATCATCCTCTCTCAGTGAATGCAATATGAACAGGAAATGCAGAGCACACAGTGCAACATTCCAGAATGGGGAAGCATCTTATTAAGAGGAAGCACTATAAAAAGATTGAAGTGAAGAAACAAAGCATGAGTGAGGCGAGGCCTGAATTAATGTACAGCCCCAGGCACCATCACCTGCCTTGAACAAGCATGGCGTGATCACGAGCCGGTGCGCTGTACAACAAATTCACTAATGCCTAAGAGAAAGCAGGCTTACACAAATAGTAAAGAGTGGATATTCTTCAGATAGGCTCGTCTAAACGGGCTCACCATCGCCTGGAAAGCTAATTTTAAAGACGGTTTAACATACTGAACAAAGAATGCCACATGTAGCCCAGGAATAGCCTGTGTTTATTAAAATAAACCCTGCCTGCAACAGATAGGTTTACAAATAACATCTCACTGTAGTTTTGTACCAAAACACAATGGTTAGGAAGGCTTGGTGTGTGGGTGCACTAATGATGTACTAGATAAAAAACCATTACAATTTATTAAAAATGTAGCCGTTTAGTATTTTTGTGCTTATAACTATTCGATAAACGTATCAAATATTCACTACATCTGACTCCATGGGATTTCTCCAGCCTAGTGGTTCTTAACCTTTTCACTTCTATGGAGAGCCCCCTGAATCACTACTATAAGCAGAGCCGAGCCTGGCCTGGCCTAAGCAATTTCAAGGATTTTCACTCAAAAACAATACTCAAAAATACGGAACAAGAAATTATCAAACAAATACACAAATTATGAAATGTTTTCTTTAATTCACAACTAAAAATGGTATTATCGAACATCTATTTTTATTGTAAAGGGGAGGTTGGAGCTTTTCAAAATATAGTTTCATTTATAAAAGAAAGGGAAATGTGAAAACTCTAGCACATCACTTGCGCTTAATGCCGGCTTTCTCTTTTTTAGCCACCTACCAGTGCTCCATTGTGCCCCCAATATCCATACTAGATTGTTGCTGGACTTGCACTGCTCCGAAGCATAAAGCTAAGGAGATCAACTTAATTTTTAGCCTCCAATTGCAACTTCCTTCAAATTTTAAGCTGAGTTTTAAAATTTTGGTTTTATTATAACATTTTCTAAACAATTGCGGACCCCTTGACTAAGTGTCACCCTGAAACCGGCCCCAGGATACTTGTTTCTGGTCCAGGGAGGACATGGCTTGGCAGTTGGGGCTGTACTGTTCCCATGAGGAGCAGGGTCAAGACTGATTTGCATATGACTGGTCTGAACTGGGGTGGCGAAGTTAGCAAAAGAAGGTTGATGGATTTAACCCAGCTCTAATAGTTACTGGGGGTGAGCATCTAAAAAGTTTCAGCGCTTCGTCCATCATCTCCTTGGAGTTGCTTTGTTCGCCCTAAGTTGGCAGGGTATGCCCAGATGTTTGTCCCTTGTTCACTTTGCCACTGGATTCAAGCTAGCCTGGCTGATGAGGGGAGTAACCCAGAAACCGGTCCCAGGTTGCTTGTTTCCAGTCCAGGGAGGACCTGGCTTGGCAGTTCGGGCTGGAATGTTCCCATGAGGAGCAGGGTCAAGACCAGTGCTTGAAATAGAAAAATAGAAGTAAAGGTACTCTGTACCAGAGTGCCTGCTTGTTTCTGAGAAGTGCCGGTACTCTCACCCTCTCAAAATAAAGTGCCGATACTCCCGTCCCGGACAGTACTGGCCCATTTAAAGCACTGTCAAGACTGATTTGCATATCGCTGGGTTTGAACTGGGGTGGTTAAATGAGCAAAAGAATGATGATGGATTTAACCCAGATCTGTGACTGGGGTTAAGTGTCTGAAACGTTTCAGTGCTCCATCCATCATCTCACTGAGTGTTATAGACCCCAGGTTTTGAAACAACACTCTAGACAGCCCTCTCTTTTGCAGCCTCTCAAAAATAAATAAGCCAACCCTCTCAGCTACATTGAGTAGTCACCGCCAAAGCTGTGTAAAGCACACTCTCTGCTCCTTCAACTTCCACTGTCCAAAGCACTGGGGCAACAGTGGACAGCCTCCACTCAGGTCAGCTGTAGCGGTCTACACTAGCAGTCTGCTCCCAGCATAATCTTCACCAAAACTACACAAAATGTACAGAAAGGTAAACAATACAAATACATACAACATCGCACCCAGCAGGGCTTCTTTCACACATATATGAAAGACCTCCTCACGAGAAGTATACATATCATAAGGTGTGATGTATTCCTATAGGTACTGTATCGATTCCCCTATTCCTGACCCTGGTTTGGTTAATAATTAACTAGCAGCCATCCAACGGTGCAAAAACCGTTATCTGATTAAGCCACACCACGGCACAGAAGCGCGTTATCTGATTAGGTCATAACGCATGCCATCTAATTAGACAAGCGATATTCCTCCAGCCCCTGATAAGGCATACGGAGTTCTCAAAACAAATCAAACCTACAGCGACCTGGGAAATTCCCATAGCCATTGTTTTGATTTCATCGAGAACTTCAGCAAAAGAATGTGCGAACGAGCCCGTTCATATGACATCCTTATTGACGTATATATGTCCATCCTTACGTCAATCTCGGCACCTTTCAGGTATAAATATTACCGACATTGCCTTAAGCAAACACATGCGGTGGTGACGAGATCGGAGCAGCGAGACGTGCTGAGGAGCCCAGCAGAGAGCGAAGCCCACAGACGCTGCCCCGCCTTCCTGACGCGCTGAGAACGAGACGCTGCCTTTCTCCTGCCGAGAAATCCAGCTCCGGCGCTTCCAAGCAGCCCTCGCAGGCAGCTGGAATATCAAGACCTGGGATAAGAGATACCAGCCCTCCATCATTCTAGATCTCAGGTACAGAACTGAATAACCCCTTGCAGAGAATTCTCGAGTCAGTCCCTTGGCAAAACAAACTTAACTTAAACTGCTACTTATCTACTCCCGCCCACGTATTAGGCTTAGGTCAGGTACATTGGGGTAGGCGTGGTTAGAAGCACCAGTTGAGTACGATTAGTCAAATGTATATATGTATATATCTATTTTATCCATTTTAAAGTATCATATGGCTCAGAAACCATATCAATGCTTTTGCAGTATTATTTTATAATTCTGTCTCTACTGTATGCACTTTACTTAACTATAAGTATTGCAATAATAGCGATTCATTTCTCTTGTATGAGAAAAGAGACTGATCAATAAATAACATCTTTTATTGAACCACGCCCATCTCTTATTTCTCTACAAACTGGTGAAACTAAGAATGCACGTACTGACTGAGTAAAATAAGTTGTCTATTGTTTTCACACGACTCTAGAGATACACTCTTGATTAGGGGAGAGCAAAGTTGTCATGTTCTATGGTTGTCAGAAACTAAATCCCTTCTTGTCTACCCAGGGAGGTTAAAATCCTCCTTGCCCATTCGAGAAAGTTTCTAGTGAACTCTGAGCTAGCTGGCAAACACAAAACTTTAAGTCTAATATCGTCGGTAGAAGACCTAGTTAACCTCTGCCCTAGGTCTATACTATTGAAGATATTATTCCAATGCGCAGAGCCTATTGGGATAATAGGAACTACACTACATGGCGCCCAACGTTTGGATAGGCGATAAAACTAACGCAAGACATTAGAGTAACTCAGTCGTGCTTTTTCACACAGAACCCCTTTTTCCCATAATACTACTCCAAAGACGTCTGAAGTGGGTGAAAGGTCATATCCGCCAAACCTCGCAGGAGGAGACTCCTATGTATGGTTCTTGGTTTATTCAACGTTGAAGGATACACTGTTCCAAAATATTGTGCATCTAATCTTTGTTTCCATAGAAACCTGATCTGCAAATAAATAAAATAATCTTCTTGACAATAGTATGTCAGAAACTGAAGAAGAAAGGGAGACAGCTAGAATAGCAGCTGAACTCCTAGTAGCAGACAATACTCTGCTGGAAAATGACCCAGATGCAATACTCATCCCGGTCAACATAAGGAAATCTATAACCCTAAAACTTATAGAAAATGGACTGACACCAAGAGGTGGTACAGTCATATTCGTAATTGAGGCACACGAATATCGGCAGACAGAGGTATTCTATTCATGGATAAACTTTCCAGCAGCAAACGCTGTAACAAAGGACTTCCACTATTACAAAATAGAGGAACCTCCTAGTGAGTACACTCCTTTCGAGGAAGTGGAAATACCACTCAAATTCCAAGAGCACCTGCTCTTGTTTAATGGCGCCCTAAAACATAATAATCACATCACCAGGCTCGGTCCACTAGGTAGACCAGGAGCAACGTGGCCGGTCCTAGCCGGATATACACCACATCCAGACATTGAAGAAATGCCTGCACCAGAGCTTTTAACACAGCTAAAACAATTAATATAAATACATAGACAATTAGTTCAATATGTAATGCGGACTTCAACAATCCAACCAGCAATTAAAATTCCACAGCTGACGAGTCATCAGGGGAACACAAATAAAATTACACCACAGAACATACAGTCCTGTCTAGGTAAGGTACCCGCAAAACGGGAACAAATTCCTTTCTGGCTAGCACAAAAAAATCACTCAAATAGAGGCGGTGCTTCCAGATAGCACCCCTGTTGAGAAACATAGGATTCTGACTGTCTTCCAATGGGAATCGCACCACATGTGGAGGACTGTGACACTTGGGGAACAGTCTTTGCTTCCATTTACACAAAAACACATGGTGTACCATCCATGTCAGTAATACCAGATGTGCTAAAACAGATTCAAGATGAATACGGTCCAGAGCCCGCCTTAACTCTCGGTATGAAATTACTGAAAGATTTCAAGCAGGTCTCGGCAATATTATTAGCCAACATAAAGGGAGAAGCAGCAAATGTGGCGATTCGCCAGAGGTTAAAAGAGACAGATATAGCAGACCAACCATTTGAAATTGCCAGAATCATAGAAAAATCCTATGAAGAACTAGGAAGAGATAGTTTGGGTGGAATACCAGTGAAACCCCAACTAGTTGAAAGTCCTGAAAAGGTATTTATAAAAAATAATTTCAATAATCAAAAAAAGAGCTGGGATGGAAATAAACAATCCAATCCTAAAGAAAAAAGATTCCAGTCCAGAGGAAGGTCTCCTTGGCAGAGAGAAAGATCTCCCGACCAAGGACGCAAATCTCCCCAACGGGAGCCCTCTGTGAAAAAATACAACCTTAGAAATAGGGATAATATAAAGAAACCTGATAGATATCAAGATATTGATACACGTCCCTCTCAATCTTTTCAGACTTCCTCGCAGAAATCGGAAAGAAGAGGACGATCAGAACAAAGGAAAGAGCACGTCAAGTCCAAAGACAAAGAACCTGCTCATCTGAATAAAAAATTACAATTTCCCAAAAAGAAGGTAGCCAGTATTAAAGTAATCAATAATGCCGAGAATACTGAGGACACAGCTGAAAAACAGAGAATGGGCTCAGACAATGCTAGACAGCGCAGCATAAGTCAGCATAGCTCGCAAAGTCCTTATGAATCATCTGGAGACAGTGGACACGAATTATTACATTCAGGTGGAAACTGCAGATACCAGAGTTAGCAAACCTCATAAAATATATGAAATAACATTGCGTATAGAGGGGGATAAGACTAGAAAAATAAGGGGACTATTTTGGGACAATTTGTCCAAGGGCTATGACATCCTTCTAGCTGAACAAGACTGGCCTCCAGAGTTTGTCAGGGAGTGCCCACATGGCGAAGAAATAATTATGCCTGCCTTCTCAAACCATATTCCAATTCATAGAAAATATACACTTGCAAGAAAGTGGGCAGCAGCTCAAGCCCCTGCCTTATATAAAAATCATGTGGGATGGGATGAGGACTCTCCTCCTCACAAAATCCAGTTAAAATCACAACCTACTGCCCAGAGGCAGTACCCGATTAAGCAAGAAGCTAAAAAACAGGTAAAAGAGATCCTAGATTAACTTGAATACCAGGGGGTGATTGAAACTTGCACCTCACAAATGAACAACCCTTTGTTTCCTGTCTCCAAGCCAGACAATTCATATAGTCTTGTTTTGGACTACAGACACTTTAACTCATGTTGCAAAACATTTGCAGTACAAAACTCGCACAGTGCTGCACTAATGAATAACATAGTGCGCAAAAAATACAAAACAACCGTAGACATTTCTAATGGTTTCTTTTGTCAAAATATAGCACCAGAGAGCAGATATTTGACGGCGTTCTCAATAAATGGCACGCAAAAGAATTTCTGTCGTTTGCCCCAGGGGTTCAAGAACAGCCCAGGATTATTCTCAGCGAGGGTAACAGAGTTACTACAAACCTATGATGACGAGGCATTATCTTATGTCGACGACATCTATCTAACAGACGATGACTTGGATACTCACTTGAAGAGAGTGAACACCATAATACTTGGGTTCGCAGCAGAGGGTTACAAATTCAACTTTAAGAAGTCAAGAATTGCCCATCTAACAGTCCTATTTTTAGGATATGAACTATCAAGTGAAGGCAAAAGCCTGGCTGACAATTTCCTAGAGAAATGTGCTGTAATCCAAGCACCCAGAACACTAAAAAACCTACAATCAATTCTAGGCTTCCTGAATTTCGGTAGAACTTACATTATAAATTATGCAGAGAGAATTAAACCTCTCTATGATCTAATAAAACCAGATTTTAAAAGAATCAATCAATTGGATTCAAAAACACACAGAAATTTTGAGATCTTTACAAACAGATATGTTAGTTAAAACAAAATTACAAACACGTGACAACACACGCAACCTTGTGATTCGAGTCATCCCAGGAAGATGCGGATTCACATACCTGACCTCTAATGAGGGAGAAAAGGTACCAATAGCATACATATCACATTTGTACACAGAAGCTGAAAAAAGGTTCAGCATTAAGGAAAACATTGTTCATGCAGTTCAGACAGCTGTAGCAAAGGAAAAATACCAAGCAGACGGTAGACAGGTTACAGTCAGAACAGCAGAATCAGCTTTTGAGGCATTAACAACACCATGTAATTTACCGACAACTGCACTAAATCCAGAATGGATACAATGGGTAAATTCTGTTGCTACAGACAAAGTAAAATACTATTTTGACCCGGAAATGAAAGAAATAAAATATCTAGAATATGAGAGAGAATACCCTCTGCCAATCGACATTCTGCCTTTACGACAGTACGCCTGTGTAATATATACAGACGGACATGCTCAACCCTCGGTTTGGGGAGAGCTGGCTTACAACGCCACATGCGAAATTGTAAAAGAAGTGTGGCGCGGAGGTAAATTAAGACCTCTACTTACAAAAACACACTCAGTGGAAAATAATTCAGAACAACAAACGGAAATAATTTCATTAAAAATGGCGCTAGATAATGCCGATCGCGAATTCCCGACACTTATTGTGTGCGATTCGTATTACTGCATCAAAACGTACAATAACGATTTAAAGAAATGGATTCAAAACGATTACAAAGATGACACAGGTGCAACAATAAAGCAAAAAGTGCTTTGGGAACAAGTAGCTCTTTTACAGAAAGAACTACCAAAAACTCACGTGATACATTCACTGAGTCATCAGCGTGATGGCGTTCACGTTGCAGGGAATTCATTGGCTGAGACAGCCACAGCGGTAGCAACTAAACCGGCTTCCGTAGCTACAAAAAAGCATACAGAAAAACACATTGACGGTGAAACTATGCTGGCGGTAAAAACGTCATCAAAAGGCGACTGCTCGGCGCTACCGATCAATTATCCACTCAATTATACATACATAATCGATGCAACCTCAGTCCCTTTTGCTCGAATCCCTGGAGTGGGGGATAGAGTGATTCCAAACACGGACAGGAGAGGCTTGTTAATAGCAGACGCACATATGGGTGAGGGTCTCAGACACCTTAAACAAAAAGATTCTCTGGAAGAATTACAATCAGTGTACTGGTGGCCAGGCATGAGCCTGCATCATCACATTTTTGTAAAAAAACTGCCCAGACTGCAAAAGAGATCGCAGTGGCGAGCGGGGAGGACTATTGCCCTGGCATTTCACTCCAGATAAACAACAACAATAAGGAAAGCCCCCATCATAAAAAATAAAAAAAAAAAGCGTTATATTAACATAAAAAGACTAATTTTCACTTATAATGTAGACCCCAGCGCTCGGCTGACGTCTGGACTGTTATACAAGGATTTGCGAGTCTATAATGGCATATACGCTAGGAGCATGCTACGTTTTGACTAATGTATTCCTTTTAGCCTTCAAGCTTATGGGGAAACATGGCCAAATGAGCATAGCATAGCGGGACTCTTCTCACTTCCTTCCTGAGGGATACGGGATGGTGTAAAGAAAAAACCAAGACATAAAGCAATCTATAACGGAAAAGGTATTAGGTTCGGGTGCTGGGTGGGTCAAACATCTAATAAGTGTCCAACGTAGTCTAAATAACCTGCCAAGGAATTCTCTGAAAGGGTTCAGTCCGTACGAACTATTGTTCGGGACTAGAATGATAATCAAAGATCTTGATAGTCAGACTTCAGTGGTTAAAGACAAAAGCTTTGATATCAAAGATAGTTTGGCTATTTTGCAGGACTTAAATGAAACAAGAAAAGACCTGAGCAACATAAAACTGAAACAACAGCCAACAACCACTGAAGAGAAACCACCTGTCCCAGCAAGGCCTGTCTGGATTCCAAAAGTCGGGGATCTAGTCAGAGAAAAGATCGCGGTAAAGAAGGAATTTGGGCCTTCTTACAGAAAAGCAGTTCCTGTCTTGTCTGTCAACGGGACAAGATCAGTAGTACTACCGCCCCTTGCTGGTAAAAAGGAGAACCGAGTTGTATCCATCGACCTGGTTAAACCACAATCAAGTGGCCGATAACAAACAGTAGGCCAAGTGTACTCCCAAGAAGTAGCAGGACACCAATGTTTGCTACGAATACAGAGGCTCAAAATGGAAGACTGATCACATTTGGGAAATCTACAGAGAATCAGCAAGGACTATGCAACAAAGCAATGGAACTTGAACCTCTTAAAACCCAAATTAAAACCTTTCATCAAGAAACAACAACCTATGATGATGTAACTGCAGACTTTGCTAATGAAAGAAAGCAAAATCCAAAAACAATTGGAACAATTGACAGAACAGCATCCGGCTACTTCATCAACTTCGATGATTCATCTGAAGACCTGAGTGAAGCAAAAAAACAGCCATCAACAAAAACTTTTAAAGACAAAGCTAAGGAACTTTTTCAACAGCTGAAAGAAACCTATCTGATCTCTCCATGGATTGAATTTTGGGTGGCATTCGGTGCATTTATCCTCATTCTTTGGCTCATCCTAGTACTATGTTTGGGACATTTCATTGAGGGGAAATATGCTAAAATGGACACAGCAAGCCAGAAAATCAACTTGGTCCTTAAACCACACACATCTTCACACATCGAGAAAAGAGAACTTTCTTCAGTAAACTTCACAGCCAATCCCATACCAGGCGGTGTAGCATGGGACAAAACTGATTATGAAATCTATGGTCCGGTTGAAATCCTGAAGTATCCTCACCAATTCAAGATCTCGTTGAGTGACTTTGTAAAACCAAGCTCATTTGCAGATGATTGGGACTTTGAAAGTATCAATGATATGATGTCTGATCTTGTTATGTCTGCTAAATTCACAGAACATGATTATTTGCAGGGTTCGTCTAATTATGATCAGATGTTCTGCTACAACCATTATGGTAACCATTATCTACATAAATCTGCTCAACCTAGAAATGTTTTAAATTATAACCAATGGGAGCATTGTGCTACTCCTCCAAAAGATAGCTCAAAAACATTTTATGATAAATATTCATACTTTTCAGGGTTTACCACAAGTAATGCAGAAACATTTTATTTCAAATTGGCAAATAAGACCGGTATGAAGACCATGCTTACAAACACAAAATTGATATATTCCGATTCATTCTTTGAACAAATGAATACATTTGGGTTTGATTTCTGGAACAATAATATTGAAGCAAAAACTGTTTGGGGTACAAGAGATTGGCAAGTACAGGGTATAGAATCATTGTTTAGAGCCTGCATGATCCCAGAACAAATTATATTTTTGAATGACACCATTCAACAAACTACCTGTCTTGGCTTAGCCAAAATCAAAGATTTGAACAAACCGTCTATTCCAAAGCCAACAGTGAACAGTAATAGCTCTATAGATGTTGAGATAGACGTAAACCATATATTAAACCAAAACAGAACACATCCTGAATGGAAAAAATGGTTGATCTGGCCCACAGATACAAACAACTGTCAAGACAGATTCCTGAACAAAGAACAGGGGTTCACATTGACTAGGCCAGACCCTAGATATTCCCAAAGACAACATCCAGGGATAGTAACAACCTACAGCGTGGGCAAGCTCTGCCTTCAATGGCTACAAACGTCCACACTGGCTGAAATTAAGCAACACCTAACTTTACTTACAGAAGGTGCTGACTTGCGTGATTTCATATTGGGACCACGCAAACAGCGTCAAAAACGTTTCATAGCGGCCTCTATATATGCAGCTTATAACGAAATTTGGAAAGTAACTCAAATTGAGACAGCAGAAAAAATACAGGAAATTGACCGTATTCATTTGGAAAAATCACTTTCTATTGTGGACAATGGGTTAATGACTCTGTCCTCCAGAATATATTCTCTGGACAGCATTGTGACTTCAGCAATCGATATAATATCGCAAGACTTACTGATGTTACAACACGGTCAGTCCCAATTGCGTTCTATTGTACAGCTAGGCTGGACGTTACAAAATTTGCGTTCTGGCTATGTGCCTTGGCGTTTAATCAACACAACGTCATTATTTAATATCTTTAATCTCACTGATAAACAAATCAGTTTGGCACAGAAGGGTGCTGACTATACAATTCTGAGCATTGAAAAACTTGAGAGATTACCATTGACAATGTCAGAACGACCTGTCATTGAATGGATAATACATGGAATAATAAATATTCCGATAACTACTTTCCAGTTTCAATTCTGCCAAAAATATATACCGGCAGGCCAGTATGAAAGGTTGGGTAAAGGATACATTAAGTCAATATGGAACTTGCCCTATACACACGAATGTGTCAGCAATAAAGGCCAGAAAGTGTTTCTCAGTGGCGATAATTGTGCAAGATCACTGAGCGGTACACTTCTGTGTCAGGGTATTAGTTTGCACGGAGCCTGTGAAGGGACTTCAAATAACCTTTCATGTTACCAGCTAGGCACACCTGCAACACGAATAGAACCATTCTTTAGGAGACTCTCGAACGGGAGTTACATTCTAATTGTAGATCGCAGATGTTGTAGTTTGCTGCCCGGAAAACCTTATCTCATAAATGTGACTAGGAAGGTCATGTGCTGTGAACATGTATTGTTCTGAAAACATAAAAGTGTGGGGGAGGGTCAAGGGGAATATTTAACGACCTGTCTGTTAGAACCCCTATTCATAATACTTAACACAACAAGAAAACAGAACAGGTCTACAGG
This sequence comes from Lissotriton helveticus, assembly GCF_964261635.1. NCBI lineage: Eukaryota > Metazoa > Chordata > Amphibia > Caudata > Salamandridae > Lissotriton > Lissotriton helveticus. Next base: position 839,664,332 of record NC_136073.1, on the reverse strand, counting down.
TAGTGTGTAACCATGACGGAGACCGCGAAACAGTTAGGTGTGTATGTGAAAAGATATCGTTACATGACAAAAACTAGCACACTGGCTAGAACACGTCCCATCAGGCCACCCTCGTGGTGGATGGGAAGTGATGGTCACTCTCAAACTCAACCGACCATCGAGTGTCGGAAATCAAAGTCATAATACTTATCAAAACGGTGAAAATGAAAATAATAATATTAATCATAAACACAGGGTGCAGTGCTAAAATAATCGTGATGAGTAAGATTAACTACCCAGACTCAGGAAATGTTCTAACTGCAGTCAAGGTGTCAAGGTTAAAAACACGCTGAGTAGTAATAGACTGGAACTACTCATTCGCGCTGTGCAGAGTGGTCGACATGTTTCAGCTTATGGGGTCGAGTTCCCCAGCTTTCTTCAGGACCTATAATATTGTATGCTACTGCAACTTACAGTGAATTGTGAATGCAAAAATGACACAAACAATACATATCTACCATGAACTTAACAGTCCAATGTTCACTGGAGAGAGAGACATAATTTCTTCCTGTCAAGAAAACAAAGATATAGAATAGTGACTCAACTTATCCAAAGTTACATCTACACACACACACGTCTGCATGAATACACAGTCGCCGTACATTCAAACACACCTGCGCAAGTAATTTACATCGCGCTTGATACAAGAAGCAAAATAGCTTAATCACACAGAGGCATTTCCTCATGGTGATACTCACCCAGCTTTGTGTGGGTGAAGACCTCACCTCACCCGGCAACCGCTCGGGAGAATGAGGCCCCGCTCTGCAGTGTAGAAATGGGACATAGTTAGCACACAACCTATACTACGCCCAGTTTCTTCCTTTTCTGGAGTTTAAATTACATTAATTCTAGTCTCCATACTCCATCAAATAGATGTATCCCGACCATATTGTGGCAATGTTTGTCCTTCAGTGGATTTTAAAGATAGACAGCTAGAGGTGTTTATCAGCACTGACACTATATTTTGGCACAAGGGTTATCTCTCTGCGCATGTAGGTTTTTGGCAGAGTGTTGGTCGGACAGTTAGGTGTCTATCACACGTCTGTTGGGTTTACATGCAGTGTAATTTGACTGGGCGTAGTATAGGTTGTGTGCTAACTATGTCCCATTTCTACACTGCAGAGCGGGGCCTCATTCTCCCGAGCGGTTGCCGGGTGAGGTGAGGTCTTCACCCACACAAAGCTGGGTGAGTATCACCATGAGGAAATGCCTCTGTGTGATTAAGCTATTTTGCTTCTTGTATCAAGCGCGATGTAAATTACTTGCGCAGGTGTGTTTGAATGTACGGCGACTGTGTATTCATGCAGACGTGTGTGTGTGTAGATGTAACTTTGGATAAGTTGAGTCACTATTCTATATCTTTGTTTTCTTGACAGGAAGAAATTATGTCTCTCTCTCCAGTGAACATTGGACTGTTAAGTTCATGGTAGATATGTATTGTTTGTGTCATTTTTGCATTCACAATTCACTGTAAGTTGCAGTAGCATACAATATTATAGGTCCTGAAGAAAGCTGGGGAACTCGACCCCATAAGCTGAAACATGTCGACCACTCTGCACAGCGCGAATGAGTAGTTCCAGTCTATTACTACTCAGCGTGTTTTTAACCTTGACACCTTGACTGCAGTTAGAACATTTCCTGAGTCTGGGTAGTTAATCTTACTCATCACGATTATTTTAGCACTGCACCCTGTGTTTATGATTAATATTATTATTTTCATTTTCACCGTTTTGATAAGTATTATGACTTTGATTTCCGACACTCGATGGTCGGTTGAGTTTGAGAGTGACCATCACTTCCCATATGATGATATTCCACCACGAGGGTGGCCTGATGGGACGTGTTCTAGCCAGTGTGCTAGTTTTTGTCATGTAACGATATCTTTTCACATACACACCTAACTGTTTCGCGGTCTCCGTCATGGTTACACACTACCTGTAGACCTGTTCTGTTTTCTTGTTGTGTTAAACATGTATTGTTCCCCAGCGACTCTGTAGACAGGGAGGCAAGGTTATGGCCCGATTTGAAAATTGCTTCTATTCGAATAGATACTCTAAGCAGAATGAAGACTGTGCTCCTACAGACGCCGACGAGGCTCACGTCATCAAAAGAAACGTATGATCTCCAAGTTGCAAGGACAACAGAAGAGATTCATTCATTGTTATCAACTAATTCCCCCATACATTTCGCAGAAATACTGAACGAAATCTTAAATATTTCTGATACCACTGGGATCTCCAGTGTATTTAAAGCAGTGTTTTCGGGTGCTTTAACTCCATTCAAAGCCAGCCTGGGTATTTTTCCAGACTTTGTCCATTCCATTTTTGGCGGACTCCCTCTCCTTTTAGGACTAGTAGCGGGTATTCTATTTTTTATCCTGTTATTTCGCTATGGCAAACCGTGTCACAGACAAAACACCTGCGACAAGGGAAGAAATGATCCTAGCCATTGGCTACCGGGACCGGGTGACTAAAATCCTTGGACTATCCCGGCTTAGAGACCTGAACATGACTTGGTTTCTTTCATTTAGACCAATGTGGCAAAATTGTGTTATGCCTGTATTAAGATGCTTGCTATGCGGCGAAGAATGCATGTTGGACACCTGTCTGGCACTACAATCGAATGTGCCAATGGATGCAGATACCTTGTTGGGTCCGGTAACGGCTCATGCATTGTGCTGTCCCCAGCGGCTACCAATCCTGATGACGGCATTCGTGGAGTCTTCACCACTACGATTGAAGGGTAGTGAAGTACAAGATGAAAGCAGCATCGATCAGGTAAGACCTTCAGTCAGCTATGCTGATCAAAACATCAATGGAGGCAATCATGCTCAAGCTCATGAATGCATGGTGACATCTTTTTCCGAATTAGTGGAACTTACGCAAGAAGCTGTTGACAGTTTTTTCAACAGTCTAAATGATATGATGTTTTCACCAGAGCAGCAGGAATAACTTTGAGCAAACTAGCACTTGGAGTTCCCCACATCCTGATTTTGACCTTCAACTTTTTAAAGAAAAGCGATATGAAAAATGTTTCTGTTCATTTTTTCAGACTGCAAGAACTTTTCCCCAATTCCAAAATATTTACGATTTTTGGGACACTTATCTTCTGCTTAAAGTAGACATTATTCTTAGAGAACTAAATTTCTATTTTAGGTAATCACGAGACATTCGCTATCCTCTAGTACTATTATACATAACTTTATGATTGTGATGAAATGGTCTCGCATTTTTTTCTGTATTAAGAGCCATTTCATGTGTAGTTTTCGCATTTATTCATGCTGAATTTAAAATATGCATTATATGTTTAGCATTATTAGACAGCTTGTGCATATAGTATACGTGACAGTATATGTGGTTGTGTTTCATATATTCTAAGAAAAATCCAATTTCCGGAATGCATATAAATGTATTTTTGGGGTGGTACGGTATACACAAACGCTACTGATATTCACTATGCCTAGATTTGTAAATATGGACATAGTCTACGTGGAGTGGGTGTGATGTATTCCTATAGGTACTGTATCGATTCCCCTATTCCTGACCCTGGTTTGGTTAATAATTAACTAGCAGCCATCCAACGGTGCAAAAACCGTTATCTGATTAAGCCACACCACGGCACAGAAGCGCGTTATCTGATTAGGTCATAACGCATGCCATCTAATTAGACAAGCGATATTCCTCCAGCCCCTGATAAGGCATACGGAGTTCTCAAAACAAATCAAACCTACAGCGACCTGGGAAATTCCCATAGCCATTGTTTTGATTTCACCGAGAACTTCAGCAAAAGAATGTGCGAACGAGCCCGTTCATATGACATCCTTATTGACGTATATATGTCCATCCTTACGTCAATCTCGGCACCTTTCAGGTATAAATATTACCGACATTGCCTTAAGCAAACACATGCATTGGTGACGAGATCGGAGCAGCGAGACGTGCTGAGGAGCCCAGCAGAGAGCGAAGCCCACAGACGCTGCCCCGCCTTCCTGACGCGCTGAGAACGAGACGCTGCCTTTCTCCTGCCGAGAAATCCAGCTCCGGCGCTTCCAAGCAGCCCTCGCAGGCAGCTGGAATATCAAGACCTGGGATAAGAGATACCGGCCCTCCATCATTCTAGATCTCAGGTACAGAACTGAATAACCCCTTGCAGAGAATTCTCGAGTCAGTCCCTTGGCAAAACAAACTTAACTTAAACTGCTACTTATCTACTCCCGCCCACGTATTAGGCTTAGGTCAGGTACATTGGGGTAGGCGTGGTTAGAAGCACCAGTTGAGTACGATTAGTCAAATGTATATATATATATATATCTATTTTATCCATTTTAAAGTATCATATGGCTCAGAAACCATATCAATGCTTTTGCAGTATTATTTTATAATTCTGTCTCTACTGTATGCACTTTACTTAACTATAAGTATTGCAATAATAGCGATTCATTTCTCTTGTATGAGAAAAGAGACTGATCAATAAATAACATCTTTTATTGAACCACGCCCATCTCTTATTTCTCTACAAACTGGTGAAACTAAGAATGCACGTACTGACTGAGTAAAATAAGTTGTCTATTGTTTTCACACGACTCTAGAGATACACTCTTGATTAGGGGAGAGCAAAGTTGTCATGTTCTATGGTTGTCAGAAACTAAATCCCTTCTTGTCTACCCAGGGAGGTTAAAATCCTCCTTGCCTATTCGAGAAAGTTTCTAGTGAACTCTGAGCTAGCTGGCAAACACAAAACTTTAAGTCTAATATCGTCGGTAGAAGACCTAGTTAACCTCTGCCCTAGGTCTATACTATTGAAGATATTATTCCAATGCGCAGAGCCTATTGGGATAATAGGAACTACACTACAAAGGAGGCCCTAGAAATGTATGGTGGTTCAGCAGAGCTCAAGGAGCGTGGTCTGTAAATGGGAGGGTCAAATTTGCTCTGTAACAATTCACTATTTTCTTTTGGATGGTAAACAGAGGAACAACCTGGGGTTTATTGTTCATGTGGCGATAAAGAAAGGCAACAATGTAGCAATGCTGCCAACCTGGGGTGCAATAATTACAACGCTGAACCGTGCAAGACTCTCACTTAGTTGAGGTCAACCTGTGTAACAGTACCCAACGCATACACAATCACACTGCAAGAACCCTCCCGCTTTTGGTAAAGAGAATAAGGTTAACAATCCAGATTCGAACCTTGGCAAATATAGTCACATTCTAGCTTTCAAGTGGCAATATAAACAAAGCAACAAATTAGCATTCCATAATAAGAACATTGTAGCAATTCCTGTACTTACTACCAGAGGAATTCAACTGGATATGGTTACGATTCTCAAAAGTAACACATTTGAGTTTGATTTCTGACCCAGGTGAAATTTTTACTACACTGGCATAATCTCCCATATTTTTCAGAATTTCACTAAATGCTTCTTACATGAAATTCCCAAAATGACACCACATAATTTCAAGTCCACTTGGGTAAAAATATACACTGAGAGCACAGAAACAATACGAATGAACAGAATGCAAGCAGACGCGGTTTGCACCTCTTGTGTTTTTCACACTATTTCAACTTTAAATGCATCCTTGCATCTTAAAGAGACACAAGGACACACTTCACAATAAAATACAGTGCTAAATGCCACACTTGTATTTCGCATATGATACATTTTAGGAAATTGTGTACTTTTTTTTTTAATTTATTGGAGGCAAAAGAAAATTATGCGAATTGCAAACACATTTATTTATTTTATGCCCTAGACTGGATTATACAGTTATTTATATAGCACTTTCGAGCACCCCATGCAAGGCCTGAATGCACAGCTTTCAGTTTGGATGAGTAAGGAGATACTCCGTATGAATTATTCATACGGCACTTCATAGACCCACCCCAGAAACTAGCTATAAGAAAATTAGGTCGGATTGGAAATTGTTAAACTACCATCTTCAGAGTACTAGACTTGTAGAGCGAGCACCTATACCTAACCTTCACCCTGAAATTGTGCATCAAACAGAAATGCAAGTTTAAAAATACTTGTCACAGAACCTGATTAATAATGCAAGGAATATTATCTCATGAAGGATGTCATCTGTAATTTCTTTCCCCAGAGTAGGGCTTGAATTTTGAAAATGTACTTTTAACTCCTGCAATAAGAATTCACAACCAAAGGAGTTGTGGTATTGAATTCTTATGCACCAATAGACAACCTGGGATACGTGTTGGAGCCTCCAGTACTCAGTTCTTTAAGCTACTCTCCGAAACCCCAATGCAGACAAGGACAGTGCTTGCACTGTTCCCGACTGTTCATCTGTGACTGGACTTTTCTCAACCCGGGCTCGAATGACGACCCAGCTCCCTGTCACTGAAGAGGGAACACAAGGCATTTGATTGGATTTAGCTGTAGATTTAGCACTTGTATCTATGCTTTTATTTGATGTACATTTCTCCAATACCGGCAAACAAACCATCATCCATAGGTTAAGAGTTCTGAAGCAATTATTACTGAAGAAGTGTCAGCGTACACAGTAAGTCAACTTTTTAAATCCCTTATAATGCACATGAGGGAAGCAAGGTAGGTAGGAACGTGGGGGTTCAAGCTAAACAAGAGTAGACCTACTCATCGCCAAATCCATGGGTACCTGTCAGTGGACCTGAGAAAAATAATAAAGGGGCAAAGCTTTTGGTTGAACCTCCGTTAAGGTGAAGAAGAAATGAGATGCCTACTCTTTCACTCAGAGTGCTTAAAAGCAGGATGACATGGTTTTCTTCGAATGACGGCGCTAATTTGGAAAGAAAAAATTATGAGGAGTTCTGTAATACAGCCCTGAGGAAGTCGTGAGAAGATTAAACTGAATGATGAAAGAATATACTGGCTGGAGGAGCCACTGAAGAGATTATCATTACAAAGGAGTTTGTGATTTTTGCATAAAGTAAGGAGTATTATGGGCAAATGTATATTATAAACATTATACAGTAATTGCTGCACAAGCTGTTCTCCTGAATACATATCAGTTTTATACACCTTACCAGATACAGATAATACATTTTCAACTAAAATCCAACTATTCAAGTGTTACAAACAAAATCTTCAAATTAATCTCTTAAATAGGTCCATTAAAACAACTAACCGGTCTGTTCCATTGTTCTTTAAATGCTCAATTTGAAAAATCCGTTATAAGACCACATAAAAACACAGTAGAAAGCAAGTAACTAGTGTGAGACTTGAAAAATACTATCACTTTGGTTGAAATTTTAACGATCGTGTTATCTATTATACAACATGGGATTCCAACTGTGGTCCAAACAAACAGCACTTTGCGGACAACAAGTAAACAGCTGTAGACAGTCAAACTGTAACTCAGGAAGGAAAACATATTTAATCAAAGCAAGAGAACTAAACGCTCCCTTTTCAGCAGAAGGTAAACCTCGCTGATTGAGATGCAAGAGTTCCTTCTAAATCCTGCCAGCTGAAGCAGTCACTTTTTACAGACCACTTTGGTTCTGAAAAGCTTACTTATGCAAACCCCCTGCACTGTCAGGCTCACATTCTTTACTCATCACCAGAACAGCCATCTCAGCAGATCCATGACCCGCTCCTGCGAAATCAGTGAACGACACTCGTGCTTCCAGTCATGGGATTAGTGCCACGTCATGGGATTAAGGTTCTTGATGCCCTGTGGGCGGGTGGGGGAGGAAGAAGCGATAAGAGGCTACTCCATGGTCTCCATCTAAAAACTAAAAAAAAAGATTCAAAAAGGGAAGCAGCTCCCTCTGCGCCCAATTTGTATTATTTTTTTCTGTGAGTAGATATTTTTGCATTTTATGAACATTCAGAAGTTTAAATTATACAGCTAAAACTCACTAGGCCACTTTTGAGTGCTGGAACAAAAGAAAGGCAGAAAAGTGCAAACCAAGATCTTGCATTCGTTGGCCGCTTCCATGTAGCTCTTGGACTTAGGAACAGCCTAGTCTGAAAAGCTAGGTTTTCAGGTTTCATGAACTTAAGGTTACCAGCTTCTGTAAGGAAGCTGCAGCAGAGGTTTGTTGATACTTTCAGCCCGCGAGCCCCTTCGATCTTCCGCTGGTTTGCCCAAGGGACCTTTGTTGCACCGGAGTCTCATAAGTCTTTGTCAGCAAGAACTACATGTTCAAGTATCTTTAAAGGTACTGATCATGAAAAGGGAATCAGTCTTGACAAATGAGTCTCTTGAAAACATGCAGGACACAGAAGACATGCTACTGCACGAGCCGCCATCAATCACCTCCAAATAACTCCCTAAAGGGCCTTTTTCTAAAGATAGCTAGTAAAATCTAAGCACTAACCACAACTAGTGTCATGTTAGCAGCAAAGTGCACATGCTGAAATGTAGTGTCAGATTATATACGAATCTTATTTAAAATCTTGCTTTTACAGAACAATGCCTGGGTGCTTTCAGCATGTACTGAAATTAATAACGTGTAGAAACCTTCTTTTAACCTGAAGGTAGCTGCAGTAAGCCCAGCTGCACAAGTGAAGCTGTACAATACACATGTAATATTAACCAGGAGTGGGGCATGAAGACAAAAATGAATGTGTGGAGTGCCTTTCTGAATGGCCAAGTGCAACATTTCTTTTTATAGAATTAATAAACGTTTCCATAAAGTGTGAAACAAACATACATGTGATTTATAGACTCGAGTTATGGAGAGTTTAGATTGTTCTCCGTAATGAGTACTGAGAAACACAACCAAGTTGAACAAAAACAGCCCACGGCGAAGTGAACTGGATCACACGGTTAGCAGATTGTCGGAGGTGTGACCAGCCCAAATTCCGATCCTTGTCCCTGACGCCCAATCCCCCTTCGCCCTGTCTCTCTGCCAGCACTGTATTGGCTCATGAGCCACAAGGCAAAGGAATCAAAGGTAGAAAGAGGCCTGCCAATTAGACCTGGAGCTCAGCTTGACATTTGAACTGCAACCTAAACCTGCAATCAAACATAGGAGGGAGGTCTTCTGCTCCATGGGCTTCGCCTCGCTTTTTTGTGTGCCCTCTGATTTAAGTGCCCATCTATTTTACCAGCTGTGAAACCGCTTTTTCACTAACTCTTCACTGCCCCCTCTTTGGTCATGCTGCTCAGGTCTCCTCAACTCTTGCCTTCTTCTGCATCATTCTCAGGATCCTTAATTCAGTTTGGTTTTATCATCCTCTGGTCTTCCTTCTCTCCAGGCTGCCCACTCTGTTGGGAGGCTTCATCCCTCACCTGCTGCATCACTCCCCTCCACCACTTCCTGTACAGCTGTAGGCAGACTTCCATATACTGCTCACCCACACATCATGGAAGGTAGTCAACCTACTCTCTTACCTTATTACGGGGTGGGGTTTAGAGTTAACACTCTTGTTTTTAAGAGCTCCCGTTTCATGCAGACTCGTATCTTTGGGCACAATGTTTCAGTCATGTAGTTCTACTACCATAGTTTTTACCCGACGCCTCAGCCTCCCGTATATGGTAGTATAACCATACATAGCAGCAGAAAGAAGGCACTAGTAACAAGAAACGAAGGCCCGCCCCTGCCGCAACTCATTAGACACAGCAGAGAAGCAGCACAGCAACTGCAAAAACAAAGGCCAGAGAAACAAAGCGTCTTGTACCGGAAGCTGCCAGCCCCAAAAGAAGAAACACAAAGTCTCGGGTTTCTACATATAAAAGGATTGAACATTACAGACCATAACAGTGCACTAGTCCACCAGTGCTACCTCGTTAAAATAGGCCAGTCTGCTTGGCTCACGGAAACATAACATGGCTTTATCGATCACCAAAGAGAGCAGCTAAAGAGAAACTGAGGCAGGCAAAGTGACAGAAATCTATATATATATCTATATATATATATATCTATATATATATATATATATATATCTATCTATATATCTATATATCTATATATCTATATATATATATATATCTATATATATATATATATATATATATATATATATATATATAATTTTTTTTATTTATTTATTTATCTACAAGCTCTATAATCTAATGCATCAAATGAATACAACTGGAGAACTAGCACCCATCAACATGAACTAAAGAACTAAAACGGGCATTAGCCTGCCCTATCTATTAGGCTGTACCGTGAATACAGAAGATCTATTTATTGGCCATGTCTGTTAACTATGGAAAGCACATCCATTGACCTAACTTAGAATCGGTAACAGAGGTACTACTGTAACCTGTTGGCAGGGCCATTGGAATTATGCGACTGTGCGACAGCTGCATTTTTTCCATAATTACAGATTTGCCACATTTACCACCTAATCCATCATCTGCTGCTAATCTGCAGATTTTAACAAAAAAAACAGTTTCTAGCTCAAACGGTTCAAAAGTTACTAAAAACGGAGTGACATGTTGCTGCGCAGAGGAAGGTCCTCTGCAAAGTTTGACTGGTCACCTTTCTGTTAGATACTGCTACACCTGGATGCTACACTGGTACTAATGATGTGCAACCAATGGACAGACAGTGTTAACAAGTGTAAAGAAATTTCAAAGTAATGAAGTAATACTATTACAATATCTGCCGCACCACACCGCATAATTTCCCTTTTCTTGCAACAAAATTTACTTAACGAAGCAGGATAATTTGGCCCTCCCCTCATGCATAATTCTAGTGACACTGCCTATTGGGCACTACAAGCATCACGTCCACATGCATACCGCTCACAACCAGGAGCAATGGACGTCAAGGTCACATCCAAGCATCTTACACCACAGCAGGAGCTGCAATGCGCTACTCAACTGAGTAGTGGTCAGGTTGTGTGACAATCTTCATTAAGTGGCACCAAATGTCAAGCATTGAGTCATCTTGCATTCCCTAGTCGCATTTCATTTTTTGGGATGGTAAGCTTAAGTACTGTTTTGATAAGAATCCATCCTCTTCTGGTTCGGCAAATGGCTGAAAATAGAAAATTTCTGAGAAAACTTAAGAGTAACTGGAATCAATCTAACAAGATGAGCAATTGAAATCAACACAATGAGTGCCTACAAAGACTAAATTATTCAAAGACTAAACTATTCCTTCCAAATGCACATTGTACAGCCAATCAAAATACTGAATGATGAAACTGAAAGGGCCCTTTCCCAAGCCAGTGGTCATTTATAGACACTGTATTTACGCCACATAAAGCACTATTTGACTTGCAGTGACAGACAAAGGACAAACTGAACATCTACTTTTGTTTCGGCCCTGACTGCACAAGTTTGAATATCTAACCCACTAGACAACCGATTCTAACCTTACATCCAATTCCCATTATCGCAAGCCCCAAAACAGACTACTGTTTATCAGTAAAAGACTTAGCACGACGGCAGGGGCCCCTGAACGGGAATGTACTAACATTGTGGATGCTCTACCCTCTAAAACCGGCACTGAAGTAACCAGAAGGTGACACCATATGTTACAAAACTAAAATAAATTACAAACTGCTAAGAATGACCTTAGTTAGGATCAATACTTACATCCCAAACAATTACCACACTGTGGCTGACAGTAAATTGCCATCTAAGTCTTGAACATATGTTCCACAAATTAGTGATTATTGTAACTTCTGGCACAAGCTACAATGTCACAAAATTACATCAGGACAATTGTAATGGGCTGAAGAGGAGTGAAGAGAAGATCCAATTCCACTGTCTTAACTAACACAAGTCCTGCAAGACATTTACCTCGACCAAAGACCATTGCATTAGCTCTCGCAACATCTTTATGCAGACGCTACAGCCACCCGTGCAGTGAGGAAGGTTGCTCTCAGAAAGTGAGAGTATTATGTGAAGAAACGTAGCTTCTGTTGAGCATTCGCATGGTGTAGGCTCCGTGGGTAGTAGAAAAAGCCTTGAGGTTATTGTGAGAGCTACTCTTGGGGGCAGTGTTGAAGCCAGCTTCTCAAAGTTTTTATCAGCTGGTTATCTATGGCAGGATCCAGAAGTTAGAAGAAAAAAAAAAAAAAGATCTTGAGGAGTGATTGAACGGAATTTGGGAGATATTCAACGGAGATGTTAATCAATACAGAATAAATTAAATTTAAAAAGCAGTTTTAGATCCTTTGTACCAGGTGAAGAGTGATTATTATAGCGATTCTCAAGTTTTCGATAAAAGAGGGTTAGCCTGCACTCTTCTGTGTAGTGTTAGGCACTGATCCTGGTGAAGTGCCTTCTCCGAAAATGAATCCCAATTGTCACTGAGGCTCCACAATGCCTCACGAATAAAACATGCCAAACTCCTCGTTGCTGATCACCAGTGTTGTCGGACTGAGCTCATCAAACAACTATTAAAAGATATTGTGCCCCCATTCAGCACAGGAGAACCACTGAACATCAAAATAAAAGAGAACACTTCTAAACGGAATTGAATAGTCCCAAAATATATAATCATGAATGATTATAGCACATGGGCAGCACCAGACCAAGCTACCTTATTTCCACAGCAACCAAAGCGGTCACCGATTAGACTTAACCAGTGGTGTTTTTCTCTCCTGTTATTTAACTTAATACAGTTGTCGTTATTTGCTTACCTGCACTTGGATAATGATGGGATACATCTCTAGATGAAACCCTTTGCGCTGGCCTGTAGTTCTGCTAATTTAGACCTGCTTACGGTCCTTTCCAACACTTGTAATCTTGCATTACAACCCATCACAGTATGGCGCTGCACAAGGATTAAAAGACAGTGACTTGATGATGTTGTGACTCAAGATAGTGGTCTACATCTTTCAAAAACGTTAATCATTGTCTGCTCTGAATGTGCCTACTCTCTTCCCATCTTAAGGGCCTTACTGCTTTTTATTCCTCAATCGATTAAGGATTTCAACTGTTAAAGTTAATTAGCATTTTTAAGTGCACACACTGCCATTAAATGATCACTCATCTGACCCCATGATCAGAAACTCTTAATCTAATTGGATAATCTGTGACAGTTAATACTGATCTTAACTCTTCAATACATCTTAAAAGGGGGCTCAATTTTACACATATCAGGCTGTTTCAGCTCCAATACTGATAGAAATCTGAGCAACACCTTATGAAAGGTAAAACTAGAAAGACACTTGGACACCCGAGTTCTTAATACATAAGAGCCACAATGTATAAGTCCCCTTAAGTGGAAACTACAAAGGAAGATGCTCAACCACCCACTAGATGGACCTCACATAATGGTCTAACGTTCAACTTGCGCTAATAGGTTACCGTAAAGGCCTTGCAAAGAGTCTGGCTGACTCTTCACACAACTGGCTACACATCTCAAGGTGTGGTCTGCTCAGAGTGTCTACAGATTATCTCCCCAGCTTGTATGAGACAAAGAAAGGCAGAAGAGCCTTGATTACCCAACAGCTTCTTATACGCTGCATTGACGGAAATTCCTAAGATTGTGTAAATCATTAAAATGCCACCCGCCAAATCATGCTATGGTATATTAAGGGCATTCGCAGAGCGCACTTTCACTGCATGTTTTTAGCACTAGGCCACAAGAAACATTATGTTTCTCTGGAACGTATCAAGTGAAATTAAAACCAAAACGTCAACAAACCCTACCAAACAATGATTATGCTCATACACGTAAATATTAAGTATCTAGAGTAAGTTCAAAACACTGATGCACTACACAAACACCTGCACAAGCATTCAAATGTGCTTGTTTCTGTTTTATTTAATTGTGACAAAGCCCCAAACACCAATGGTTAGTGTTATTCATGGGGAAATTAGCTGTCCGGGGTACTTTTCCAAACAGTGGGACCAACTACATTAAATTCGCATCCATTCTACCAGAGCCCCTGCAACTGAAGCCCCTGACCGGACCCCTAAAACATTGTAAACTCAGTAAGAGGACAGGCGCCCAACGGCTTGGTTCAGTCTGATTTTTTTTTTTACTATTCACAAGCCTTCTCCTATCAAGCTCAAGACTCTGGAAACCCTCATCAGAAGATCTACGACTCATCTACAAACTACTTTCCCTCTGAAAAGAACTGAAAACTCACTTTTTCTAAATGTACACTAAAAGTCTAACTCTTACTATACTTGATGTAAACTAAGTGCAATGAAAACGATTAACTGGGAGTTCTGGTGTCAGGAAGCGTTCTGTTGAAACCAAGGCCAAGTTCATGCTCTGCTGGCCTTTGTCTGCTACCACACCTTTCGTTAGGTGTTCGGCAGCTTGAGGACTAATGCTAGCCGAGGTGAACCTGAAGCAGATCTGCTACAGGGCATGTACATTTGGAGCGTCACTGCCGCTTCGCCCCATCTTCTATCTACTTGTCTTCCATGCAGACTCTTGCTGCAGCACCCTTGCTGCAGCACCCTTGCTGGCCACTTGTACAGCTCCCGGCTGCAGTCAAGGTGCCCAGAAAGTATCTTCCAGTTGGGAGTTTGCCATGCCATTTATCATTATTATGGACCTCACCGGCTTCTGTCACGATTGATGCACTTGCAGTGTGGTGTAATCCTAGACTTCACCTGCAGAACTTATTACTGGTCACCGATGTGTGCAGGATCCTCTCTGAACACTGAAATGGTTATAAAAATAGTGGTGTCTACATACACATTAACCGCCCCTCTTATGCCCTCTTTCCAACACTCGGTGCATTCTAGCACTTGAATAAAATGCACATAGCATGCTAAACTGCACGCGTGCTACAAATTGCCATAATGTTTACTGACACCAAACCACTTGATTTTTTTGTTGCCTCGGTATGGTTTTTAATCTGATCGTTTGAATGAGGGAGGCAGGCTCAGATACAAACACCACTGCAAAAAGATGCCGGCAAGACGACGCAATAATCCGGAGCGGTGAGCTTCATTAAGACACTGCAGGGATCGCTCTGCAAGCCAATGAATTTAAGATTAAATACTTTATGATCTTGAAGCTTAGTGCCTTCTCGTGTGACACCCAGTACCCAGACTGAGTATCAGGTTGCCGTTACCTTAACATCAACAGCGTCATGACTTGGCTCCAACAATGGACACCCAATGACTTTCCAGCTCACAGTTTCCAATCAACACTCAAGCGGAACTTTGGAGCAGCAGTTTTATTTTCCATCTTAACGCAGAGCAAATCACAGGCAAACGCATATCTGAAAGAACAGGGGTCTAGGAAGGGAGATAAAGACATCATCTGAACTGTTTTCAGTTTACTAAGGGTACTTCAAACCATTGACGCATC
Organism: Lissotriton helveticus; assembly: GCF_964261635.1. NCBI lineage: Eukaryota > Metazoa > Chordata > Amphibia > Caudata > Salamandridae > Lissotriton > Lissotriton helveticus. Next base: position 839,649,111 of record NC_136073.1, on the reverse strand, counting down.
GGAAAATAGTTAGACTGTTTCTATAGCACCAATCACACTAAGAAACCATGCTGGAAATGGTATTCATTTACTTGCGCATGTTGACTGTCAAATAACACGGACATTTAGATACTTCCCATTTCAAAAGCTAAGACCTGCCAAAGAAAAACACTCCAGGAACTACCACCAGTGGGAAGGAAATTACAGATGTTCGAGGCAAGGAAATAAGAATATTTAAGTATTTTAACATCCGATGTATTTCTTCTGGAATAAGTAGAGTGGCATCAGAGCACTTTATTATTTAAACGTTCAATTCCATTTTACAGTTAAATTGGATGAATGAAATCGTATTATATCTCTGCATCAGAGAGCAATCCATCTTTGCTCCGACATTAGCTTAGCTTTAAGCCCCACACCCTAAAATAACCGATAAAATGTAAGATTTCTCTGGTCCATATCAGAGTAGCAACTCAAGAGAAAAGTTCAGTCTCTTAGTGAACCCAACATAAACCCCACCTCGTGGTATAAGAGCCAAAGACCCCTGCTGGGTTCTATTGTGGTAGATCAACTTTCCTCTCTCGGTGACAGTCACATTTGGAATTTTTCAGCGAGAGGTTTGATCCAAAGTTTTGGGCACTAAAGAACAAGTTACTTACCTTTGGTAACGCCATATCTGGGAGAGGCTATCTAGTCGCAGATTCCTTACATTAGAATCATCCCCAGGTGTCAGACTGGATCAGGACATTTTCCGTGAGCAGTTACCCTGCAACCCGGAGGGTAGCATCAATCTACTCCACATGGGGGATGTGGATGGTGCTTATAGAGGTGCCACAGCAGGGCGCCAACTCAGTTTCTTTACATGATTTTCCATACCAGGAGCAAAGAGCCATGAAGACGACGAACTACTGGTGTTGTAAACTAGGTCCCTGAAAAAGGAAAGCCCTGTCCCTTGAAATCCGTTTACAGAGCAGGGAGGATGGGTGGGCCGGTAAGGGATCTGCAGCTAGATAGAGTCTCTACCAGATAATGGGTTACCAACGGTAAGCAACTTGTTCACCTGATAGAGACTTCTCATCACAGATTCCTTACCTTAGAATAGATATCCATGCAATAACTCCCCAGAGGAGGATCTGCAGAACAATTTTGTACCAAAATGTCTTACAGGACCGAATAGGCAACATGATCACAAAGGATTAGACTGTCCAGGCAGTAGTGTTTTGTGAATGTGTGCAGAAAGGCCCACATTGCTGCCTGGCAGATGTCCAGGACTCCATGTGCTAAAGCAGTGGTCGCCGCATTGGCTCGGATGGAATGAGCACACAAGCCCTTAGAGGGCTGCTTCTTGGCCAATGTATAGCAGATTTTAACACAGAGCACGATCCATCAAGAGATGGTCCACTTCTGCACGGCCTTACCCTTCTTCACTCCAACATACCCCATGAAGAGTCGCTCATCCACCCGGAACTCTCATGTGTGTTCAAGGCAGGACGACAATGCTCTTTTTGGGTCCAGTCAGCGATGTCGCTCCTCTTCTTAAGAGGGATGTGCCGGAGTGTAAAAAGTAGGCAGGATGATGGACTGGCCTACATAAAAGGGAATGACCACTTTCAGAAGCTCTAGCCCACAGAACAGCTTCTCTGGGTAGATGTTCACATATGGAGGCTTGGACGACAAAACCTGAAGCTCACTGACCCTCTGGGAAGCTAGTAGTGCCACCAGGAAGGCAGTCTTGATAAGGAGCCTGAGAGGAGAGTTTTGCAAGGGCTCAAAGGGAGCGAACATCAGGACGAGCTTCAGGTCACACCAGTCCATTTGTGGATCTAAGGGCTGGTGTTCCTATGGGTCGAGTGACCCCTCCCAATTCTCACAGAGTCCTATAGCCCATAGGAATAGGGTTCAGACTCGGGCCTGGGCAGCATGGCTCCAGTCTGCGCCGGACAACGTCCTCCAGCTTGGAGTCAGGGATCAGAATGTGGACTGTGCCGCTGGGGGGCACTGGTGGTGCCGGGGGTGTCAGTATCAGGGCCAGCACGGGAAACGGTCAAGGTGGTATGACCGGCTCGGGTTTGTATTCATCTGTGGATCCAAGGGGCCCGACTGGCACCAGATCCGCCTGACATGGAACCAGTAGGGGCCCCTAACAAGCCGCAGGGCCCCAAAGGTACTCGGCAGAGACAGGCCGCTGAAATATGAGGAGCATGGCCTCAAAACTCCTGGAATTGAGCTGGGGGCCACTCAGAATCACAGAAACTCGGGGAAGTGTAGAGCTAACCCAGGCACTAGCTAAACCACGGAGCCATGCTTCGAATGTCAACGGTCCCTCGTTCTCGTCGGCTGACGGATGAGGTGAAGTTGAATACCACATTGACACTTTTTTTTTGCTTCCTTTTTGTGAGACTTCCCAGAGTGGCCAGACAACTTGCAATGTGACAAGGATCGCAGATTCTGCAACCGATCCCAGTTCTCCCTCAAGTGCTTGGGGTGCATGGTGTGCCAATCGACGAGGGTCTTCGCGTCGTGGTCCCGCTTCAGGCACCAGAGCCAATAAAGATGCAGGTCCATCACCAACATCTATGGATAACAGGCACCCAAGGGCTTGAAGTTGGTCTTCCAAGTGGACATACCTGCCACACCACCAGAAGTTATTGATGGGGTCCCTCTCTCCAGATATGCACTGACAGGAGCGAAAAGAACTGACAGCACACTGGGGTGGCGTCTATATAGGCATCGTGGGCATCACTTGTGGCGCATGCGTTGCCAGGTGGAACTGATCAACGTCTACTACTGGCGCGCAGGGGTACTGCGCATGAAACATTTCCGGATCCAGTTTGACGCCTGGGGATAATCTAAGGTAAGGAATCTGTGGCTCGAAGTCTATCAGATTGCCTTACTACAGATGAAAGAAGAAATAGGGGAGGCTTGCCCCACATTTACTATGATCCCTGGGGAGCTGATTCATGTAATGTGAAACCAAACCTTACAAGTTTACATTCAGTGCAGGCGGCTCCTTTCATTTATGGAATGACTTGTTTACTTTCCAAACAATTGTGTCCTTTCCAGCTACATCCAGATTCTCACGTGAAGTCTGCGGGACTTGACCACGCAAACAGCCAATGAATGCAGGCGGCACGAAGGAATCGTTATCTGGGGCATCTTAGTACCTAACAGGCCTTTCAGAAGAATCAGAACTGACTGAGCTGTTTTTACAGGCCATGTCGAGACAACCAGATTGACTTCTCCCATTGGGTTAGTAAAAGAACAACAAGGACATCTAATTGTGAACCAGTCTAAAGACAATATTGCACTACGACTTCACCAGGCCAGTTTTCAACCCTTTGAAGTGCAGAAAAATGTGGAGGGACCGTTCGGGGTCAATTTAATTTAGATCAAACAGTTCAATCGCCCCAGAAAGTTCAAGGGCTGTGTTTCAGAAAGCATCCCTCGCAGCCCCAAGCGCAGAATCCAAAGGAAAGAGAAGGAATGTTGTCCACCCGTTAATTATAACAAATGTGAATCACGGGCTTCAGAGAACATGTAATCAAGTAAGGCTGCTCTCGCATAGAAGGCTCATTGTGCCTCCTGCAGATGCCCTTGGCCTGCATGTGCGCAGGGCCGGAGACAGACAGACAGACAGACAGGCAGGCAGACATAAGTGGCATCGCTGCCAGATTGTAGCCTCCAGGATTGTAGTCTCCGAGTGCGAGCGTGACTGTCCAAGACAGTGGGCAGCAGTGCCACCTTTCCAGGCACAGGAATGTATAATGGACACGTGTATGCAGAGGCAGGAGGCGTTTTAGCGGCTACATCTTGAACGGAAATCCCGGCTAATTCCGTTTTCATGCGTCGGGAATATTTTAGAGTTGGAGCAGAATGTGAAAAAGAGAAAGTGGGAGCGGGTAGGCGTTGGAAGTGGGGGTGCGGGGCTGCCGCAGCACCTTCAAAGCAACTATGATGGAGTTCAGAAGATGAATGGGAAATACAGATCCTTTCCATTTTGTTTTTATCTTGTCACATTTGCTGCACGTTCAAAGACAGAGGGCAAATGTGCTCTATCTTGTCAAATATTATTTTAACAGTCTGGCGTCTCCTTTTCATTCTCTCACTGCAAAGTTAGAGGATGTTAGAAAGTAAACTAGGTGACAATCTTGCTTTGATACTGAAAATGAAAGGAAAGGCTGCAGATTTTTAGTTTGTTTCTACCGCACATCACAATTCCAATACCGGGAAATCAACTGTACAAATTATTCAAAATATATCGGCCGTTAGAGCCGCACAAAGGAAGCACCTTTTGTAGCCTCAAAGTATCAATGAAACGAAGACCTTAATGTGTTCATACACAATCAAGGTATTTTACTTGGTGATGCACAGGTTATAAATGTGAAACCCGATTTCCACACATTATCGCTTGTGTGCTGTGTATTTCGATCAGTAAATGTGCTGTGCTAATTTAGTGGCCGTCTCAATGGAAAATAAGCTGTCTGTAAATGACAATGCGCTACCCCATCAGGCTTTATGAATCCATGTGTGGCGGCGGTGTGCTCCGAAATGCACCATTGGCTATGCTTACACACCCCACCCTTACCACTCTCCTGCTAGACCTGTTCTTAGCGTGACACTAGGATTTTACACAATCCCCATGACTGATGTCACATTAATGGCAGCGTCCCACTCTGACAATTGTTCCAGCACCAGTTGAGGCTACACTTTTTCATGTTTCGTTTTATGTATGCCGCAAGCAACATTCATTTGACCAAACCCTGTCAAAGCAATACAAGAATTCAGTTTGCGGTATGTGGAACGACAAGTTTTACTAGTGGGCCAGTGAAAAAAGGAATGAAGGAGTCATGCCCCAGGAATGAACCTTGGAACCTTATTTGTCCAAGCCTTAACGTGGAAGAACTTGGATCCCTAGAGATGTAGCGACGGAACTGCATTGCAGCCTAGAACACACCATATGGTTATCGAGACGGTTGGATGCAAATGAAAGCTGACGTCTCAAATCACTGAGAGAAGTGTTATTTTCTAGGGAAGGGCCATGTAATTGAATGGGTGTCAACACTACACCACTCTACACCCCTCAAGTGTGATGTCTTCTGCAAAGTTCTACGTAATAAGATGAGGTGCAGCCAAATCTCCACACTACCAATTCTTCATGCATACTTCTGTAAAGGTATCAATTTCACCCATCTGTACACCCAACCCCTATCAATGGGAGCCCTGTTGTTACTGTGAACAAAGTCTAAAGTACAAAAGCTGGGACAGGCCAAACATAGAATTAGGACTAAAAGTGGATGGGATGGGATGGATGGATATATATATATATATATATATATATATATATATATTTCTGCTGTAATGAGGCTGGTGCAGCGGTAATTAACTATTTGTTATGTTAGTGAAGCTTTTAAAGCGCACTTGTACTCTAGGCCCTAGGGTGTCCTGGCGCTGAGCACTGCCTAACTGGTTTCCATAAAGAAGATGGTTATTCAGAAAACAGCCATGTTTTCAGCCCTTTCCTGAAAGAAAGGAGCACGGTGGTGTTCCTAAGATGCACTGGTAAATTGTTCCAAGCTTTTGCAGCACAAACGATAAAACAACTGCCGCCCCACTTAGCTTTTTTCACTCTGACACACATTACAGAGGCGCATGTGGAAGTGAGAGAACGTCCAATAGTTCAAATACTCACTCCCCTTTCTTCACAAAATTGGGCCATGTATTTAAATTTGTTAAAAGTTTCGCGACACACCTCTCAAAACTGGGACTGTCCAGGGAATTCCGGGACGTCTGGTTACCCTATATGTTGTGGGCTGTCAGTATGTACTTTTCGGTCAAGGACGTGAAAGACCCGTTTGTCAGTTTAACAAGAACATGCAATAGGCAGAAATCCTACTCATTGCTCACCATCAGTTGGCTTTATTGCCACTCCCATTTGCCTACTTCTTATTTGGTTGCTTGCCATGGCCATCTTGTGTTTACCCCTCTGCTGGAGCCAATCTTTCTTATTTGTGACATTCTACTGCTCACGCTCAGGAAACAACCTTTACTTTTTGTTTAAGTACTCCATGAAAATACATGTTTTTTCCATCTGCCTCCCTCGGGTAGTTGTCTCCCTGCATTCCGTATTCCTCTCTGTTGCCCATGGGCTTCTCTCCCGTCATGCTTTTTGCTGATCTTGCCCACATGCGTCTCTATGCACCCCCATGTAGTTCTCTCAAAGGTTTGAGCCCACCCTACCCTCATTATTGCTCCCTCTCGTGTCCATCTATTCCCTTCCAACACCCACTCCTTCTTTGCCCCAAATTTTGCTGACTTACAGCAAGAAACAAATACTACTGCCAGAGTCAATATGTCTCACTAGTGAGAACAATTGGTTTTGACAGTGCTTGTTTCATGTGGTGACCGAATGGTGTCTGTGCCTCCGTGACTTGGTTTAAGTGCTTTGCTATCTGAATACAGATTGGTCTGTATGTCTATGTGACAAAGTCTTGTAGTTGGAATGCATGTAGGAGGGATGGCCTGAGTCACTGCCACCAGTCTGTGTGCATTGGTAACTGCATGTCTGATGATCTGTGTTGGAGTGCATGCCCATTTGCGGGCCTATAACTCTGGATAACTATTAGATTTATCCATGTGAATGTTACAGTGGCCCGTACTTCCGGTCACCATACACCAATAGCACTGCACAAAGTCAACAAGTTTCCGAACACTGTCCACCTCTGAGGTTTTATTCAAATATATTTTTTAGCAGGCACAGTGATGCATTTAGTTACTGTACCCTTAAGCGCTATACAGGTAGACGAAATACAAAACTATCTAGGTCTGGTGGATGCTGATCACATGTGCTGTATCAGTTGGTAGGAAATCCACTTTTTCTGCGTGTTGTTCTCAGATTTGTCACCTTTTTGTAGGACCCTATATTTTTTATGGTGTTAGATCTCTGTGTGCTTTACCCCTGGTAAACAGAAGTAAAGTTTCTGTACTCCTGCTCTAAACATGGTCAAATTGGCATATTAAACTTAGCTAGAGGTCCGTAGCATATGGTACAAAATGTTACTAGTGCTTGTAAGGTAAATGTCGCTAGTGGACTGCAGTACCTATTGTGCCATTCACAATAGTGACACTATAAAAAGATGGCTTTAATCCCGTCACTGTAGCCCGGCCATGGCAGTTTGAACACTAATTCAACATGTCAAAATAAACCGTTCTGACAGGTCAAAACCTCCCTTTTAAATATGCAAATGACTCCTATGCAGACCTTGGAGTACACAAGGCAGGGTATGTATAAGTAGGACATGTAGAATGTTAACATGTCTTTACAGATGACTACCGTCCACGAGCTATCTTTAACTGTGGCAGGCCTACGTAGAAAAATACAATACAGATTCAAAATCCTAATACTGTATCTCCAGAATAGGACAAGCAAGAAACATAAACAACTCTTTTTAAGTTATTGGAAATCCAATATAATTCTTAAGGCAGATTTGTAATAAATAATATGGAAAAGTTATATCTTAGAAAGGTACTTTTTTCCTGTCTGAAGTTCCAGGAGGCTAAATGTGCATTTGCTCTTCCAGGTCGGCCAGCCAGTAATTAGCATCTGAATAGGTGTGAAAAAGTTGCAAAGTGCCTCCCAGGAGCAACCAATAGACAGATTTGAATGGACAGAGAAGACTCATCTGAACCTCACAGAATATGTAGGAAGGGGCATGTGAGCACCCTTTTTGACATTACAGTGTCAAATCCTTCTTGATAGTCTTCTGGTTAACATAACACTTTGGGGCACACTTGAAAGGCAGAGGACAGAATGCCAAGATAATTTTTGTATATCCATGGTCTGGTTGCAGAAGTGCTCACTATGTCCCACTAAACTTCTAACTCAGAGTTTTAGATACAACACTGGGGCGCACTTTAAAGGAGGGGGAAACAGGATGCTAAAACAATTGTGTATCCACTGTCTTGTTGCTGGAAAATCCAACCGGGCTGCTTTCTCTAGGTTTATTGTGGGTACAGGGACTGTCACAAACTGGATTTTAGTGTTAGATGTGGGAGGACACTAGGATTACCATAGTACCCTCCTCACACATACCCTCAACGCCCAAGTTTAGGATCCCTAAAGTCTTTAGCCATGTTGGAAATCCTCAAAGCGGTTAGGTTTGGCCCCCAAAACCTTTACCCCACTACTTAGGATGTGTCCAAGAGACATTCCCCCCACTAGTTCATGCCATTCATGTAAATGTAAATGTGGGATACTTGTAAAGCGCACTGTTACTCTACCCGAGTGTCCTGGCGCTGTAGACCGCTGGGGAACCCGTCCTGGTTTTCCCTGTGAGATGGTCCCTTTCTGGGTATCTCCAGGGTGAAACCAGGCATCCCCGGCGTCTGTGGGGGGCCGTTGTAGAGATGAGGCAAGCTTAATGCCCAGAGTTACCGAGTGTGTTCCCTGGTTAGAGTAGGCACTGAGGCGAGAATTATCGAGTCCGTTGACCCTGCAAGACCCTGCCGCGTCGGGAATTGAACCCTGGTCCCGGGCCGTTCTCTGCTTACAGGTCTGCCGCCTCTAACCAGTGAGCCACACCTCTCCACATAAATGTGGCATTTCCAGGCACCCACTTCAGGACACTCTCAGACCTCGAGAGGACTGGACCTGTGGTCTGTGACCTGAACAGAGGGATGTATGACATTACAACGCATGCTTTTACCACGCATGCCTTTACATCGCAGTTTTTACAACGCATGCTGTTACAACGCATTGCGTTAAGGGGTGCTGGATAGTGAATAGTTTAATTTACTATTCCAACTCCAGTCCCCGTGGATAGTAGGGAAGGTGTTGGATAGCTGGTTAAATCCATTCCCTATCCTAAAGCGCCCCCCAGCGCAATGTGTTGTAATGACATGCGTTGTAATAGTTGCGTCGTAAAGGCACTGCGTGGTAAAAGTTGTGTTGAAAAGGATGTTTCCCGAACAGAGCTGTGAAGGACTTTGTAGGAAGCTGGCTCTCAATATAATAAACCCAAAAGAGGTATATTGTGTAGAGAGTCCAGGTATCCCTTATGATTGGACAGGGCTTGCTTTAACAATCTGAAGGTGCTCTTTTTGTGGTAGTTTGGTCGAGCAGCCTTCAGCTTATCAAGGAGGAGTGTTAGGCATTTGTTGCAGGCACACAGTCAATAAATGATAAGACACTCAATTTGGAGAACCACATCAATTTAGAGAAATAATCCGTATTTTTATATAATTTCAGACACCAAGAACTTCGTTATTGGTTAAGTACTTTTAAAATAGCAGTTTTGAAGAAAACAAGTAAATACACTTGTATCGTGTCTAATGCGGTGATGTTATCCTTTGGGGAAAAACACATATACTGCTTACGGGTAATTACAGGACTAATCTTCTGGAGTTAAGGTAAGCATGGGCCAAGGTCTAAGGCAGGACCAACAGGCCACCTCGGTAGGCTCTGGGGCGTCCGGGTGCAGAGGTGCTTTTTGGCGTTGGGTGCCCCGTTGGTTCAGAGGGAAACGGTCCTGGGGAAAAAAGGCTGTAAGCTGGGCAAGGAGGGGGGGGGGGGTCCAGTAGTCCACTTGAACACACGGAGGAAACTCAGTCCTTGAGATGCTCGGGCACGTAAGGACACTGTCGGTCCACTTCTACTGAGGCTACGGGGCTCGGTGCTATGGTTCTTTTAGGCATTGGGTCCATGCTGTAGGAGACACTAGCGTTTAAGGGAGACACTAGCGGTTGAGGGCGTCCTGCACAAAAAGGCTGCAGGCGATGACTGGGAGTCCAGTCTGTGCAAACACAAGGTGGGGTTCGACTCTGGAGGGTCTCAGGACCTTGTTGGTACTGTTGCCCCACTTCGACTCGGGCTGGGGGGCACAGGTGCAGTGGTGCTTTCCAATGTTGGGGTTTCGGCGGCCCAGAGTATTCACAGTTCTTCCTGGATCCCTGCAGGGTGCAGAGAAGTAGCTCCACTACTCCATGGGAGATGCTGGCTGCTCCTTTAAGTGCTGGCAGACCTCCCAGGCTTTTGGAGGCAGAACAGATGCAGGACAAGTCCTCTTTGTTGCAACGGTCAAGGACAGCAGGCAGGCCAGCAGGGTCGGTAGTAACTCAGTTGCTGCTCCTCAGTTCTTGCTCTTCATGACTCTTTGGCGTCCTCCTTCTTCATAGGTCAACAGAATCTGCTTTCCTGGTGTCAGGGGCTCCCCTAAATACTAGATTTAGGGGTGTTAACGGGAGTGAAGGCTGGTAGCCAATAGGCTACTTCCCCTTGGGGTCACAACGCCCCTATATGTCCGCTTCCTGTGGGAAGTGGACATAACCCTGTCCCACGGTTTTTAATTCTGCCATCACCAAGATGGCAGATTTTCCAAGAGGGAAGACATCAGGCAGCTAACTATAGGGGTGTGACTGGTCTGGTAGTGCACCACGCCTCCCTGCATATCTAATTTCCAGTCTGTCCTGGTGCCAAATGGTCCCAAGATATGGGCTGGGATTTCCCCTGTCTGGGAAAGCTGTGGTCACATTATCTAAGGCGGCAGAGGCCTTTGAAGCCTTCTGTCTTTATATGCTGATTACTTCGACAATCTGCTTGGAGGGTGACATCACCTCTGGTCAGAGCGGACATTGTTGCTTGCCATTAGAGAGCATAGGCTCTCACCTGCAGGGGGTCAGAAACTTATCTGTGGTGGATTCTGGATGCGGTTCATAAATTTGTATTTCCAATGTTTTTAAAAGAGGAAAATTGCTAGGCTCATTCTACGGCGACTTCCTTTTGTCCTTCAGAAGAAGCAACAAACTAACCAGTTTCAAATGCACCTACTCGATCATCCATTCAATCCTTCACCTGTAGATTGTCCTGCCAATTTAGTGAGAAACAAAGAAAATTCAAGCATTGCAAGCGAACCTGCTAAATCTGCAGTAAGATTGAGGAATGAGCCCCTTTCATCCATCCCTCAACACCTGAGTGGTGGATGGGATCTATCATTCACAATGTGCATGCTCCAGCCCTTCTACATCACTGACCTTCCGCAGGTCAGGTTCCAATCCTAATACATCACTCGACCATAAGCAGGTCCAGGCTCCACCCCTTGTACATCAATCGTCCTTCAGCATGTCCACGCTTCACCCACTGTACATCACTGACCTTCCGCAGGTCCAGGTTCCAATCCTTCTACATCACTCGACCATAAGCAGGTCCACGCTCCCCCAATTGTACTTCACTCAACCCTCAGCAGGTCCACGCTCCACCCCTTGTACATCACTAGACCTTCAGCAGGTTCGGGTTCCACCCCTTGTACATCAATCGCCCTTCAGCATGTCCACGCTTCACCCACTATACATCACTAAACTTTCAGCATGTCCATGTTCCACCCCTTGTACATCACTCGACTATCAACAGGTCACCTCTCCACCTCTCGTATATCACTAAAGCACCATCATACGGTCGGTGTACAAGCTACATTCTTATCAGTTAAAATAGAATTGATTAATTAATATGGAGCTTGAAGTCACATGAACTAATGCAATCAGGTTGTCAGTAGCGAAGTTACTTAATCTAATTTTTCAATAAAAACTTCCTCCAGATTGCTCTGCTGCTAGGGGGCAGGGCGTTTAGTGAAATCAAAGGCTGCACACTGCAGAGAGACACATTTTGCTAGCTGGGTGCAATTCTTAGCAAGCACCTTAGTTAACACATCTGCAGTGTGAGATTTTCAGTAGGCGAAAGTGTGACGTGTTGCTGAAAGTGAAGCCAACCCCGTCAGATGCTCAGAGAATAATGAAGCTTGCCTGATCTAGGAAATCTACAGACCGTGATTATGGTACTTTCGTGATGGGTTATTGCGGATGCGTCGTTATGGTTCATACTCGTGCATGCAAGCACCTCGATAAATGCAGTACAGCCAGGGTGCTGTTCGTGAGATATAGCACTTTACAGTTGAAGGTGTTTACTTAAATGCAGCTGAAAAGTCTCATTAGGTAGCACTATGCCTTCGACTTTACACATCCCTTGTACGAGGATAGCTATCTAGAACAGAGAAAGGCACATTGTATCCCATCCAGTAGAAACCATAAACTTAAAAATATTCCCATAAGAGTCAAAATCTTTTCTTCGACAGCACAGCTAAAATGGGACGCATGGATAATATGGAGGTACATGTTAAACCACTCGTGATAACATTTATGTGATTTTATGCAGAGGACAAATTGCTCAGGCACTGCTGTGTCCTCCTTTCATTTAAAGGTCAGTGAGACTCCACATGTGTAGAATTGCTCTAGTTCCCAAAGATTTAAGGGGCGTAGGGATTTTGCGACACTGATAGAAAAAACGTTGATAAAAAAAATAAAATTAAAAAGCGCTATTTAGTCCATGTTGAATAATGGGTAATAGAGGAATATGGAGATAGTACAAAATCTATTGTTTGGCTAACTCATTAGAAACATCCATTGACAAAGCCAACAGATAAGAGCCTTAGAAAGCTGTTGCTATATTTTTTTTAATTGAAAACAAAATAAAAACAGGCTACACAAAAAAACTTGTTGGTTAAACATAGACGCTTGCTATAAAAATATTAAATTAAAAAATAACCCACTTCATATAGTTTTAATAGAATGGAACAGATGCTTCCTAGAAGTTAGGTGTCCTTAAAACATGTACAACCCCTTTTAATCCTACAGTACAGAGAAATACGATTCTTAATGGCGCAAAAGTTTAAACACACAACAATGTTTTAAGATGTTTTAAGGATAATTAAGAATAGAAAGTAACAAGCATTGGAAATGCAATAGGTCTCGCATTAGAAAAGTTGGAGTTATTGGTCTTGTAAACGACATTTTATTTATTTGTTGGTTTTTAAAATTGCTAAATTGATGGCTTTGTCATTTACAATGCCAATAGTTATAACTTTCGCGAATGTGACACCTATAGCATTTGGAATGCAACATGTTTTGTATTTACGTGACTTAGATGGCAGCTCTGGTCGTTAGGCCACATCTCTAGAGAGCAGGAGAGTGCAGCAGGGGAGAGAAGCACAGCAATGCAATAGGTCTCGCATTAGGAAAGTTTGAGCTATTGGTATTGTAAAGGACACATTTTTTATGTATGTGCTTGTTTTGAAAATAGCGAAATTAATAGCTTTGTTATTTACAATGCCAATAGTTTTATCTTTCGCAAATGTGACACCTATTGTAACACAATATGTGTTGTGAGGGTGAGTGAGGGTGAGGGGTTGAGGGTGAGTGAGGGTGAGGGGTTGAGGGTGAGTGAGGGTGAGGGGTTGAGGGTGAGTGAGGGTGAGGGTGAGTGAGGGTGAGGGTGAGGGTGAGTGAGGGTGAGGGTGAGTGAGGGTGAGGGTGAGTGAGGGGTTGAGGGTGAGTGAGGGTGAGTGAGGGTGAGTGAGGGTGAGTGAGGGTGAGTGAGGGTGAGGGAGGGTGAGTGAGGGTGAGTGAGGGTGAGTGAGGGTGAGTGAGGGTGAGGGTGAGGGAGGGTGAGGGGTTGAGGGTGAGTGAGGGTGAGTGAGGGTGAGTGAGGGTGAGTGAGGGTGAGTGAGGGTGAGTGAGGGTGAGTGAGGGTGAGTGAGGGTGAGTGAGGGTGAGTGAGGGTGAGTGAGGGTGAGTGAGGGTGAGGGGTTGAGGGTGAGGGGTTGAGGGTGAGGGGTTGAGGGTGAGGGGTTGAGGGTGAGGGGTTGAGGGTGAGGGGGTGAGGGGTTGAGGGTGAGGGGTTGAGGGTGAGGGGTTGAGGGTGAGGGGTTGAGGGTGAGGGGTTGAGGGTGAGGGGTTGAGGGTGAGGGGTTGAGGGTGAGGGGTTGAGGGTGAGGGGTTGAGGGTGAGGGGGTGAGGGGTTGAGGGTGAGGGGTTGAGGGTGAGGGGTTGAGGGTGAGGGGTTGAGGGTGAGGGGTTGAGGGTGAGGGGTTGAGGGTGAGGGGTTGAGGGTGAGGGGTTGAGGGTGAGGGGTTGAGGGTGAGGGGTTGAGGGTGAGGGGTTGAGGGTGAGTGAGGGTGAGTGAGGGTGTGAGGGTGAGTGAGGGGGAGTGAGGGTGAGTGAGGGTGAGTGAGGGTGAGTGAGGGTGAGTGAGGGTGAGTGAGGGTGAGTGAGGGTGAGGGGTTGAGGGTGAGGGTTGAGGGTGAGGGGTTGAGGGTGAGGGGTGTAGGGTGAGGGGTGAGGGTGAGGGGGTGGGGTGGGAGGGGTTGAGGGTGAGGGGTTGAGGGTGAGGGGTTGAGGGTGAGGGTTGAGGGTGAGGGGATGAGGGTGAGAGGTTGAGGGTGAGGGGTTGAGGGTGAGGGGGTTGAGGGTGAGGGTGAGGGTGAGGGTGAGGGGGTGGGGTGAGGGGGTGGGTGAGGGGTTGAGGGTGAGGGGGGGGTGAGGGGTTGAGGGTGAGGGGTGAGGGTGAGGGGTTGAGGGTGAGGGGTTGAGGGTGAGGGGTGAGGGTGAGGGGTGAGGGGGGTGAGGGTGTGGGGTGAGGGGTGAGGGGTGAGGGTGAGGGTGAGGGGGTTGAGGGTGAGGGGTTGAGGGTGAGGGGTGAGGGTGAGGGGTTGAGGGTGGAGGTGAGGGTGAGGGTGAGGGGTTGAGGGGAGTGGTGAGGGTGAGGGGTTGGGGGAGGGTGAGGGGGTGGTGAGGGGTGAGGGGTTGAGGGGTGAGTGAGGGTGAGGGGTTGAGGGGTGAGGTGAGGGTGAGGGGTTGAGGGTGAGTGAGGGTGAGGGGTTGAGGGTGAGTGAGGGTGGGGTTGAGGGTGGTGAGGGGTGGGTGAGGGTGAGTGGGGTGAGGGGTGAGTGAGGGTGAGTGAGGGTGAGTGAGGGTGAGTGAGGGGTGGGGGTGAGTGAGGGTGAGTGAGGGTGAGTGAGGGGAGTGAGGGTGAGTGAGGGTGAGGGGAGTGAGGGTGAGTGAGGGTGAGGGTGAGGGTTGAGGGTGAGGGGTTGAGGGTGAGTGAGGGTGAGGGGTTGAGGGTGAGTGAGGGTGAGGGGTTGAGGGTGAGTGAGGGTGAGGGGTTGAGGGTGAGTGAGGGTGAGTGAGGGGAGAGGAGTGAGGGTGAGGGTGAGGGGTTGAGGGTGAGTGAGGGTGAGTGAGGTGAGGGTGAGTGAGGGGTGAGGGTTGAGGGTGAGGGTTGAGGGTGAGTGAGGGTGAGGGGTTGAGGGGTGAGTGAGGGTGAGGGGTTGAGGGTGAGTGAGGGTGAGGGGTTGAGGGTGAGTGAGGGTGAGGGGTTGAGGGTGAGTGAGGGTGAGGGGGTGAGGGTGAGTGAGGGTGAGGGGTTGAGGGTGAGTGAGGGTGAGGGTGAGTGTGGGTGAGGGTGAGTGAGGGGTTGAGGGTGAGTGAGGGTGAGTGAGGGTGAGTGAGGGTGAGTGAGGGTGAGGGTTGAGGGTGAGTGAGGATGAGGGTGAGTGGGGTGAGGGGTGGTGAGTGAGGGTGGGTGAGGGTGAGGTGAGGGTGATGAGGGTGAGGGGTGAGGTGAGGGTGAGGTGAGTGAGGGTGAGTGAGGGTGAGTGAGGGTGAGTGAGTGTGATCCGAG